>NC_045696.1:2804314-3134520 GCF_009834535.1 Camelus ferus
AGAGAAATCTTAAAGTCCTGGGACGTGATCAAGTTTACATGACAGGGACCTGCTTTCCAGAATTCTAATTGTCACTTGAAAGTTAAAATTTCATCACATGGATGTTTCTGGAGAATGTCATTCTAAGTGAAGTAAGCCAGAAAAAGAAAGAAAAATACCATATGAGATCGCTCATATGTGGAATCTAAAAAAAAACAAAACAAAACATAAATATAAAACAGAAACAGACTCATAGACACAGAATACAAACTTGCGGTTGCCAGGGTGGGAGGAGGGTGGGAAGGGACAGACTGGGAGTTCGAAATTTGTAGATACTGACAGGCATATGCAGAATAGATAAACAAGATTGTACTGTGTAGCACAGGGAAATATATACAAGATCCTGTAGTAGCTCACAGCGAAAAAATGTGACAATGAGTATATGTATGTTCATGTGTAACTGAAAAATTGTGCTGTACACTGGAATTTGACACAACATTGTAAAATGACTATAACTCAATTTAAAAAATGTTAAAAAAAATTTCATCACTGACAGCAGGTACTCTCCATTGGTTTCTTTGAAGCAACAAACTCCTTTGTTTATTTTAAAGAAAATCTGCCAAACACTGAAGTTAGAATAACCGGAAGTTTGTCATTGGTTGGTCGGTGAACCAGGCAGCAGCCACGTGGGCTCAGACACCACACGCATGCCCATCCCCAGGCAGCCGTGTCCCTGCATCCGCGGCAGAGCTCCACGTGACTTCCATTTCCTCGCACAGAATGTTGGAATGTTGTGAAGGTGATGATCAGGGCTTCATAAAGCTAACCCGTTCTGCTTCACTGAGGACCTTCGTAGTGAACCTGCCATTCTTTCACAGCGAGTGTGTGGTGGTGCGCACAAGGACGGGGGGGACAGCTTGGTGCCTGCCACCTGATCCTCTTAGAGAAGCTGCAGTCGTGCCCGCACGTGTCCCCGTGAAAAAGGCGAGGAACGTCTTAGTGTTGTCATAAAAGTAGCTTTGACGACGCTCATCCCTGAATGGGCCTGAGGTCCCCTAGGGCCCACGGGCCACATGTTGAGAGCAGCTGGTTAGACTCAAACGTCCTGCAGAAGAATGAAGTCCTTGGAACTTGACTTCTCGTCGGTTACTCCCAGGATCTCGTTAGCATTTTCTTCTCCTTTACATCATTCACCTGCTTATCAACCTGTAATTCAGAGCTGGTGAGGTGCGAAGTCTCTTGCCTGGGCATTCGGGGCTCAGTGGGGGCCCCCCTCATGTTATGGTGAGTGGAGTCCTCCAGGGCCTCTCGCTCCACGTGCCAGGAACTGTTCAAATGTCCTAACAGACTGTCTGCTCCGATAATTCTCCAAATCACTTGATTCCCTAATCCCATCTCCTCAAAGAGGCCCTTTGCTGATGAGTTTGCACTGCACAGTGGAAACGTGGCAACGCCAGGACGGAGCCAGCCAGCAAGTGCACTCAGGTGTTCGGGAATTTAAAAGGATGTTAAGTCTACAAAGCACATCCGCCCACAAATCAGTAACAGAGAGATGACTGGAGAATCCCCCGGTATCTGGAAACTGTATTATACACCGATGTAGAGCACACACAACGCAGAGTTTGCTGTTCTGACTACCTGCATGCGTACAGGTCACATGGTTGCTGTGGCCCTGCCGTCCCCGCGACCCGTCCGCAGCGCTCGGTCGTCTGGCAAAGCTGAGCCTCTGGGCCGTGGAAGGGCTGCTCCCCACCCCTCCCACAGCCCCTGGGGGTCGCGGTTCTGCCTCTGTCCCTGCCTCCTCTCCAAGCCTCATCAGGGTGGAATCATGCAGTGTTTGTCCTTTGCTGACTGGCTTCTGTCCCTGGGCTCGTCGCATCCTCAGGGTTCATCCATGTCATGTCCTGGGTCAGAATTTCCTTCCCTTTTAAGGCTGAGTAATAATTGTTCTGCATTTTAAGAGAGAGAGAGAGCATTTCCCAACTAGGTCAACGAATAGCTGAAACATGATAGCCAGCAGGAGGGCGGAGCGAGGCAACAGTGGAGGAGTCCAATGTAGGCGGCAGGAGAAGGCCCAGGGCTCCGGCTGGACAGGGGCCTGGGCCCGAGCCAGCGTGCACTTCCCACCGTATAGGAGGGTGCCAACGTGCTCGGACAGGCTGGAGGAAGCACACGAGGCAAGAGCTGTGAAATGACATGGCATGTGCAGCTGGCACCGGGCATGGAGTCAGGTCAGGATTTCCAGGCTTTGGAACCTGGGATGGTCAGTTTTGTGTGTCAAGGTGGCTGGGCTCGGGTGCCCAGTTGTGGGGTCAAATACCAGTCTAGATGCTGCTGTGAAGGTATTTTTCAAATGTGATTAACATTTAAATTGGTCAACTTTGAATGAAGCAGAGCCTTCTCTGTAGCGTGGGTGAGCTGCGTCCAATCAGTTGAAGGCCTGAAGAGGAAAGACTGAGGTTCCCCGAGGAGGAAGGAATTCTAGCAGCAAATTGCTGCAGCATCATCTCTTCCTAGAATTTCCAGCCCACCAACCTGCCCTGCACATTTCAGACTTGCCAGCACCCACACGGCATGAACATATTCCTTAACATCAGTCTCTGTCTCTTTCTCTTTGTGTGTGTATCTTTATCTATCTGCCTATCTGCCTATCTATCATCTATCTATCTACCTGTCTATATGTAATCTGTATGTCTATGTATAAATTTCTCTCTCTCTCTCTCTCTATATATATATATGTGTGTGTGTGTCTGTCTATCTCTCTATCTAATGTCTCTCTCTGTATCTCTGCAGCCTGTTGGTTCTGTTTCTCTGGAGACCCCTGACTAAGACAGCTCCACCTTCTGTCTCTATCCAGGCCCCTCTCCTGGCACGCTGAGGTCCCCAGGAGAGCAGGGATGCCTTGTCTATTTGCTGCACCACTTCTTCCTTCCTACTGTGGACGGCAAGGCCGGGTGGAACCACCCTGGAAGGTGGTGTCCTGGCTCTTCCCGGGGGGGTTACACAGGTGGGGCTCAGCCTCAGGGGATGTGCTTCAAGTCCTGCTTCCTCTCCAAGTGTCCTTGGAAAGGTTGCCCTCCTGCTTGCTCAGATCCCCAGGGCTCAACACTCCGGCCTGGAGGGGCTGTGGCCATTGGGCTGCCTGAGGAGGAACGGGGGCCGGAGAGGTGGGGGGACAGAGAGGCTGTGGTCTAACTGCAGGTGCCTCTCCCATCTGCTCCACAGCACAGTGATTCAGTTATATATATATATTCTTTTTCATATTAGGTTATTACAAGACTGAATATAGCTCCCTGTGCTATACGATAGGACCTTGTTATTTTATATATAATTAGTATCTGCTAATCCCAAACTTCCAGTTTATCCCTCTCCACCCCCTTTCCCCCTTGGTAACCATACTTTATTTGCTATGACTGTGAGTCTGTTTCTGTTTTGTAAATAAGTTCATTTGTATTCTTTTTTTTGATTCCACATATAAAAGATATCATATGGCATTTTTCTTTCTCTTTCTGACTTACTTCACTTAGTATAACAATCTCCAAGTCCATCCATGTTGCTGCAAATGGCATTATTTTATTCTTTTTATGGCTGAGTAGTATTCCATTGTTTAAATGTACCACAACTTCTCTATCCAGTCATCTGTCAATGGACATTTAGGTTGTTTCCATGCCTTGGCTACTGTAAATAGTGCTGCTGTGAACATTGGGGTATATTTGTCTTTTTTGGATATATGCCCAAGAGTGGGATTGCTGGATCATAGGGTAAATCTATTTTTAGTTTTTTGAGGAATTTCCATACTGTTTTTTTTTTTTTTTGAGATATGTTTTGCACCAGTGTTTAGCTAATTCTCTTTACCCGATCACAGAAAGCTCAGGGCTTTTTGTAAGAAGCCAACAGCGTTTTCTCAAATATGCTGCTTTGTGGGTTTGCGCGTCTCCAGCGACATGTACAGCTCTGCGGCAGGGACGCCGGTGCTCTGTGTGTCCCAGACCACGCTTCTCACAACGTAGCCTTGGTGCTGCGACCGGCAGTTTCTTGGATGCACCGGCTTCTCCCACTGGCTCCTGAATCCGCCCCCTGCCTCCTCCCTGGGAACCCCCTCCAGTCAGCCTGTGCCAGGCGGGCAGGAATTAACCAGCTTCTACAGCAGCTCGTTCTCATTCAGTGTGCTCACCTGCCTCTGGGAACCAGTGATTCAAAAGTAAACATTTATTATTCATCATTTACGAGACTGGAAATGTTACACGCACAGAACTCGAGAAATACATTGTCAGCGACTGGGCAACAAATTTTTGATATATTACAAGTTTATGTCCTACATCACCAATTTGCCCAGATGTCCCTCCGGTCTGTCATCTGAAGACAGAAGCATCTGATGCTTTGAAAGTTTTATCTTCCTCGTTTATGGCCGTTCTCCCCTTGGGCTCTAATCTATTTCCTGTCCCCTTGTCAACAGCACTTCAAGGTGTGATGCAATAACCTGAGGGCCACGGACTAGTAACTGTCTTGTGTTTACGTGACACCCTTCTCCAAAGGATGGAAGGTGCTTGAAGGAGAGCGCTCACAGTTGCAGTGCCCGTGTGTGGGACGCAGGGGTGGGTGTTACTGTTATCTTTCTAACTTCATTTTGGAAATTTCCACGTGCACAAGAGAGGGCAGAGCATTGCACACCTGCACGTGCCCATTGCTCGGCTGTAACATTACAGCATGCTGCCAATCTTGTTTCATCTATTTCCCATCCTTATTCCCCCTGCGATTAAAACAAATCCCAGACATCATGCTATTTCATGGCAGTAGGAAGCGTAAATGTTAATAATTTCACTTTATGGGAAAATAGAGGCACTGAAAAGCAGACTCTCACTGAAAATGATGCACCAAGTTTGTGGGGGAAGGTGGGTACCAAAAGGTAGGGGGAAGGTAGGATTCCCCTGCATCCTACTGTGCTCCTGCAAAGTGAAGCAACTCTCCCACACACGGATTCACTGAGTCCCAGGTAGAGTGTGTCACCTGCCCCACGGTGTCAGTGGGGGCAGAGGTGTTCAAACAAATGCACCGCGTGGCCAGATCTATCTCAGTCCACAGGTATTTAAATAAATTCAGAGTTTATGTCCTGAAAGTAAACATCCGAGTCCCTCTAACGAATAATTTGGAAGCAGAATGCCCAAAGTTACATTTACTCAGAGGAACATCATTTCAAATCCAAACATACAGAGTCAGAAAGAATGCATGTGTGACCTTCTGTCCAACTGCAACCCTACAAATACCTGTTTTGTTGCTGCGCTGGCAGCGCCAGCGTTCCTGCGAGGGGAATGATAGCAAGCACCATCTCCTGTGAAGACATCTGAAGTGTCCAGGGTGGTCTCCTGACCACCTGTGGAGCTTCGGGGACCTGGGCATCAAGGGAACGTGGCCAGACACGTCGCTGCCCTCCAGTCTCCGCAGAGGGCTGTGTCTTCCAGGGCGGCTCCCACGGGCGAGAAGGATGATTTGGGAGTTTCCTTTGGTCCCTTGAGGTGCCCCCGGGAAGCTGCTGTACAACAGAGTTTGGCCATCTTTGTCTCTGGTTCCTGGGTGGGCCCCTGACCCCTCTGACCAACCTGAGTTTATGCTAACGAGGTGACAAACAGTGGCCCCAGAGAGCTTCAGGAGGGGCCCACTGCGCCAGAAAGACCACCCATGGGCTTAGAGGGTCGGGACTTTGAGTCCAGTGATACCAGCCTGCCTGACCTCGACCTCCAGGCCGGGGATGGGGGCTGGGAATTGGACTCAGTCACGTGACCAGTGGTTCAGTGGTGCTTGTGTAACAAACCCTCAGCAGGGCTCCAGACACTGGAGCTCAGATGTGCACCCCAGGTGGTGAGGCACGTGGACGTGCCAGGAGGGGGGCCCACCCGAGGGCCCTTGCAGACCTCGCCCTGTAATCATCAGTACAGTGCTTTCCTGAGTTACGTGAGTGGTTCCAGCAAACGATGGAACAGGAAGAAGTGGCGGGAAGCCCCTAATTTTTAGCCAGTTGGTCAGAAGCACAAGAGGCCTGGAACCCTCAAAGTGCCACTGGTGTCTGGGAGTGAGGGTGTTGCCAAAACTTGGCCTCTGTACCCTGCTTACTGAATTGAGACTCGAGGAGAGTTTTGGATGAAGTAGAAGAGGCAGCTTTATTTCTTTGCCAAGCAAAGGAGGTCGAAGTGGGCTAATGCCTCAAAGACCGGGAGCCTGCCAGGGAGAGAAGGCAGGGATATAGTAAAAGTTCAAGAGTTCAAAGGGCGGAGCTGGTTTCCATAGAGATCACATACAGAGTAACAGATTGTTGCAAAGTCGTTCCTGTTTTTGCAGGCACAAGGGTCCCCTTCCTTCTGCTGGGTATGATGTTCACCTCCAGCTTTGGGACTTTCTTAATGTTCTTGTTCCTAGAACAAAGGGTGCATAGGAAGGGGCTCTGTGGAAAAGAGCTCTAGAGAGAAAACTTGTGCAGTTTAAAGTCAGGTGGATAAATGCGTTTAGCCTTTTAAGCAGGCCAAGGCCTGGGACAACAGGACACAAAGAAACTACAGGGCATCCAAAGGAGGGTACTGGGGTCAGGGGCAGGGCACTGAGCATGATCCCTGCACACAGCACCACAAGGGGGTTGGGTGGACCACTCAAACCTCCCTCCTCTCCAGCCCAACCCTGGTTGGCAAGAGCATGAGAAAAACTGTTTAAACCATTAGACAGCTGAGCAATTACAAACACCACTGCAGATATCAGATGGTCACTGATGATAACAGGGTTCTGCTCGGTTACAAGTGCCATCTTGTGGGAGTGCTGTGCCCTCAGCCTGCGGGGTCTGCGCTGCCCGCTGATCTGGTGTCAGAGTCGCACACTCACTGTGGGCACAGCCCTGACCTCAGCACAGCACCCCGGGGACCCAGGGGCCTCTCCCCGGCCACCCTGAGTGGGGCAGGACCCCTAGCCCAAGCCTGCGCCGAGGGCAGGCAGGGACGCGTCAGAGGGCCCAGCATCTAGCCCAGGTGCCGCTTCACGTGCGGCTTAAAACAGCTGTGTGAGATTTTATCATCAAATAACACACACGTTATGAAAAGCTCAAGTACAGAAGCAAACAAAAATACAGATGTCAATAAATGACGTAGCCTCAGGGTCCTCGTGGGCACCCTCTATGCCCTGGAAGAGGCGTTCCCTTCAGGGAGCTCATCCTGTTTTAGGAGGGACGGGAAAGTCTGGTATGGTTCCCTCAGGGAAGGCGGGGATGCTGCCTCTGGGAGCACCCCCTGCTCCTGCCCAGGCTCCTCCTCTGGCTCCCATGTGGGCTGGCCAATGGCGGCACCGTCAGAATTCACAAGGTAGGTGGGGAGTGAGGGGGTCACACCCAGGTCGCCACAGGTGCGCGGTCCCTCGCCCACTGCCATGGCCTCATGCATTCACCCGCCTCCCCGGGTTCTGGGGACGCCCCTCCCTGCCCTCCGCTGATGGACTCTCAGCCCTTGGTAACCCCACTTGAGGAACCAGCACTGCAGCATCCCTTGGCCACAGCTTGTGGCCAGGGCCTGGGCAAAGTGACCTCAGATTACTCGGGCTTCTTGGTGCATTGTGTCCCGCGGGGCCTTGCCAGTGCACAGGAGCAGGGAGGGGGCAGCTGAAAGCAGCCTGCGCCCTTTGGGAATGGCCACCACCCGCCCACCCGGCTCTGAGGCTCATTGTGGAGATGCCCGGGGGTTCTGGTTGGACCAAATCAGGGTGAGATGGGACAAGCCCATAAAGGTCACTGAGGACAGAGGGCAGAGGTCAGATGCCAGTGGAGCTGTCCACACCACAGACCCTCTGTGCAGCGGGGCTGGTGAGGCTCCTCTTCCATCGTGGGTGGGGGTCTCCCAAGTGTCAGACGTGGGAAAGCATCCTCACGGGCAGGCAGTAGCCCACCCTGGAGACGTGCAACTCCCTGCCTCTGCGTCTCAGGTTATCACAGGACCAGGAGATGCCAAAGGGGTCCCGGGGCAACAGGGCACTCCTGCATCACTCGGACGCCCCAGAGCGGAGTTTCTCAACGTCTGGTCCAGCTCCACCTGCTTCTGAGTCACTGAGCATCTGTCCAAAGTGCAGATTATTGGTGCGGAGCCCCAGGAACCCACCTCCCGTGGCCCCCAGGACTTAGAGAAGACCTGCTGTCTGCGTTTCCTTATGCCTCCTACAGGGCTCATAGGAGACGCCCTTTTACACAGACCCTCCAAATTTCCCTTTCTTTGTCTCGTGGATAGTTGGCTAAGACTGGAATTGTCCCCGAGAAACCAGCTAGACACAGATACACATTTCTTTTCAGTGAACTGACGGCCGTCCCCCAAGGGCCCTGCCTGCAGAAGCCAAGGCAGGACCGCTCTGCTGAGACCGAGATCTTCGGGCGGAGGCCCTCCTGACTGCAGCCGGAACAAGATCAGTTTCCACTCTGTTTCGTCCTGACAGTTCCCGCCCTGTGCCCACCCAGCCAGGAATCAGCGTTCTTGCTGGCACCCTTGGGCGATTCCTGAGGTCAAATTGGAGCAGCTCCACCCTGGAGGCGGCGGCACCAGGGACGACACACAGTCGAACCTTGGACACTATCTGCATTAGCAGGTGGGGGCACCGCGGGCGTCTGGCTGGGGAACTCGCTCTCCAAGCCCAGTTCTGTCCTTGAGCTTGTGTTCACAGGCCACTCTGATGTGCCCCGGGGTGGGGGGTGGGACGCCAACCTCATAAACAGAACAGATTTGAGTAAATCAACGGTAAGAATTTCGAGGTCAGAAAGAGCGTCCTTCACGTGCCAGGGACCCAGGCCTCTTCCCTCACCAGCAGGTCCCCACGCAGCCTTGTACTGGTTTGTCATCCTCACCGCTGCTGACAACGAACGAGCTCCTCCCTGGGACTATCACCAGAACTGTGGCGGCTGCCAGGTTCCTTGGCACAGAATTCCTCTCTGAGTCAGAGCCTGAGGCCATTAGCGACGGAGGAACAGGGCCACACATCTGCGAGTCATCTGCAAATTTTATGATGAATTAAAACGATCTGTTACAGAGGCTCATGCATTATGTATTAACCCAGTACCTCTGCAAGGACACAACAGTCTCCTTTACTTGTACACGTATTTTTCTAAAGACTCTCTAACTCCAGTAATAAATTCAGATACCTAAAATTGACTATCCAGTGACACGAGATGAAAGTTCCTCCTCTCTGTGTTGTCAGATCCTTAATGACAAATCTAACATTCAGTGAAAGGAGGACATAGTGGAAATCCCCAGAATGCTAAACAGGCGGAAGACAGAATCATGCTTTTAGATGAAATAAGATTGAGCAAAAATACAGCATCAAAAGATGCTGGGAAAGAAGCCTTCAACAGGGTTCAAGTACCACGAGCTCTTTAAGCTGTCCCCTGCATGCACCTGTACACCTGCTGATGCCATCAGGATGCTTTAAAGGACACTGTGGCGGGATGTGAAGGGGAAAGGTGGGACCTGAAAGCCACAAGCAAGAAAAGGGTCAGCTTGTAGGACCGCGAGGCCCAGGCCAGGGCTCGTCCCGCCCACGATCCTCGCTGCACAGAGCGGACTTCTTAACTGTGTCCTAAACATGTCTCCCTCCTTTCCCGTCAGCATCTCAGAGGGGATGATCAGGTGCCCAGTGTCAGTTTTCACCACTGCCTTTCCCTCTTTTTTCCCCCATCAACTCTATAGTTTAACAATGCTCTCTGAAAACAGCTTCCGGTGGTGTGATGATTGTCTGTTTCCATGCCATAAGCCTACATTTTAATTTCGTACTGGAACATCGTTTCTTTTCTGATTCCTCCCTTATTCCTGCAGCAGCGACTTGCCATATGTCCTGAAGGAGACGGTGTTTTCCTTTGGTTTCCCCCAGCTGGCTCGGAGTGGAGGGTGATGTATTTTAAGCCCCACACTTGAAAACCCTTGGCAAGGCTTCTGATGAACTAAAAGCATCAGGATAAACTTGTAACCCAGGCTCTGATTAGTTTGGATTTCGTAAGATTTCAAAGCCAGTGCTTAAAAAGGAAAAAAAATACTAGGGGGCCAAGGAGACAGGGTGGACTGCATCCCTTGAGGGCGGGTCCCGCTGGCGCCCGAGGACAGAGTGTGGCTGGCCCAGGAAGTGTGGCCCTTGGAGCCTGGGGGCCGCTTGCCGAGGGGATCCAGGCAGTCAGCCAGGCCTCGGCCACCAAGGAAAGCACAAAGACGTTTCCTTCCGGTCTTCCCACGTCTGCAGGCCTCTGGTTGCCTGCTTTAGATGTTAGGCTGGCACAGCTGCCCCGGCCACATTCTGTGCCCTGACTTGTCCCACCAGCCACAACCCTGCTCAGCGGGGGAGTCAGCCGACGGGGTCAATAAAGAGACACCTTCAACCTCATTTCTTAAGAAGTGTTGCTTCTTAAGCAGACTCTGAACAGCCCACTTTCTGGGACATCCATTTCCGTCTTCACGTTTTCACCCTCCTGCTTCCCATGAGCTGATGTGCCAGGCGCGCTGATGTGATGGTGGTGACCGGAGGGGGTGTTGTGGCATGAACGTGACCCGTGACAGGGTCACAGACATGAGCTACGGTCATGTGACATGACCAGGACCGTGTGATGTGACTACGAACACGTAGCATGACTACCAACGTGTGACGTGAACCGGAGATAGAATGAATCGCGTGGCCACAAACACGCAGTGACCGTGAACGTGAGCGATGACCACGTCCTGAGAGGCTTGGCAGCAGACGGAGGCGGGGGCAGATAAGAAGCAAGTTCTGAAACGCATGGAGCCAGAAGCTAGTCGGTGGAAAATTCTTTCAGTCATGAAGAACTGTGTCAGGATCTGGTTCCCACTGTGCCTAGACAAACAGCTTCTCTCCCGCGAGGGACACGCCAGGAGGTGCGTGTGCAGGTGAACACAGGCCTGCCTTTCTCTCGTCAGGCGAACCGGGATTCCTGCGTCTGAAGACAAACAGCAAGCGCACCTGTGTGCGGTCAGTTTCTGTGCATCCGAACTATCCAAAACCAAGCTGCCCAACCCCGCAGGAGGAAAGGCTGAATTATCTCGACATTCTGGCAGCACAGTACTATGAGATCACCACTTGGAGAAGGAATGAAAAGGCACGCGCTCCCAAACGACGTCTCATTAGCTGCCTGGCACAGGCAGTGTGGCACGCAGTTAATAAAGCATCATGTCTTTTCCTGGATTTTGTGATGTTTATGGTATCTGCCAACTTTTAAAAATTATAAGCTATTTTTTTCTTATTCTAAATAATACTCACTTTCTTACCTAAATTTTGAACTCACAATTCTGCATTATCTTTGTTTAAAAGAGCTCTCCAAGTTCTACAAGCTTCAGGCTCCACAAAACCGGAACTCATCCTTGATAATCGTCTATACCTTCTCTCACTCTCTTTTTTTTCTGTTAATCTTCATTGAACCTCTTTTAGCCTTTAGTAATAGTCATTCATGGATGTAGGAACTAATTGAAAAAAAAATAGTTTCAATATATCTAAGAAAAATATATATCCAATAAAAATTTACTTTATAAGTTTAAAAGTATTTGAAAGTTAGACTATTTATAAGTAGTTTAGTAAAGTTTATAAAAAATGTTTTTATTAAGATTGATAGAATATTTTTAGAAGCTTTGATTTTTTTCAAAAATTAAAAGTTTACCTTTTAAAATACATTTTAAAAACTTTAATATTAATTTAAAAAAGTCTGTCCAAGAATCTATCAGGCATAAAAGAACTCTGACATTTTTAAAAATAAAAAGCGTTAAATTATTAAATGTTAAGAGGAAAAGAAATTGAAGTAAAAAAGGAGGAATTGCTAAACCTCAGAAAAACATTTTCTTCAAGAGACGCTAAAAATCCCAGTAAATCAAGCAGCAGCCAGCCAGGGCCACGCAAAGCCTAGCTGCTGTTCTCGCAGTTTCTATTTTAGGCCCCGGTTAACTCGCTCTGAAAGCCGAGCTGAGTGGCCCTCTCGGGCCGCCTCCTGACTCCCTTCTCCCTCCTCTGGATTCTTGGGTTTGCGTGACTCCTTAGTCAGGGTTTCTGACAGTTCTGTGGGTCTGTCGTCCTGCCACCCAGCCCCCGCGCCAGCTCTCCAATCCTTGGGTCATCAGCAAGTCGGTTCATCTCCAAGTGGCTGGGTTTCACTCCTGCCAAGGGCGCATGGAGATAAGAGTCTCTGAAGAAAGGCTATTAGAAGATGGAACACGCGGAGGACAGACAAAAGTGCTAACATTGGTTATGTCCAAACGCGTGGAAAAGAAACAGAAAGGAAAACATACTCAGAGATAGACTCCAGGAAAATTTCCTCGAAATGAAGAATTGTGTCAAATACAGGTGAGAGCAGAGAGAAGAAACAGACATGTGGTCACCGTCAAAGCAGCTCGCTCCGTGCCTCTGAGCCTGAAGGAAACGTACAAGCCACTTGTCAGATAAGCGTTGCTGCGGGGCGTCCACACACTGTTGCAGCTGCCCTCCAGGGCGGCCGCTGGCCAGGCTGCCCAGACCTCCAGGAGCCCCCTGGCCACCCTGCCACGGAGGGGCGCCGGGCTGGCAGGCAGGACACCCTCACTCTGCCTGGAGAAATTAGAAAGTGGCCTGTTTCCTCTTCCTGCCTCGCGTCTTCCTCTTCCGTTTTATTCTTCATGCAACTAGGAGGATTTTTAAAGCTCTTTCTATTGTGAAAGTTGGAGAGAGCAGAACCGTGCACCTCCGTGTGCCTGTCACCCAGCTGCAGCAGACATCAGCATTTTAGAGTTCTTTTACCGTCTCTGCAGCTCACCCCTTCCCCCATTTTTTGGTCAGAATATTTCAAACAAATTACCAGTATTAAAAAAAACCAAACAGATAGTTAAATTCCTCTCCTACAGGACAGAGCCCGTTATGGGTTGAATGTTTGCCTCTTCCTGAAATTTGCACATTGAAGCCCTAACCCCCAGTGTGATGGTATTTAGAGGTGGAGCCCTGGGGGAGGAAATTGGGGTTAGAGGGGTCATGAGGGTGGGGCCCCCAAGATGGGATTAGTGTTCCTCCTGCAAAGAGACACCAGAAAGCTCGCCCTCTGACTCCCTGCCACGCCAGGGCCCAGGGGGCAGGCGGCTGTCTGCAGGCCAGGAGGGCTCTCACCAGGTGTGGGATCAGCCAGCACCTTACTCTTGGACTTCCAGCCTCCAGAACCATGAGACAAGAAAGGCCTGCTGTATTTTATCCTGGTGGGCTGAGCTCCACAATTCAGCCCCCAGTACTTAAGGCGTCTAGCAATGCTTACAGCTTCCTGAAAACCTGATGCTTTCAGCATCCAGACCTTGGCATATCCCCACCCTGATGCCTTGGAGGCCACCCTGCAGGGCTCCACCAGTTCCCCCTGCACCTGGTGAATCCCTGGCCACCTCCCAACATTTGGGTTAGGCACCATGCCCCACAAAGCCTTCTCTGATGAACCCCCATCCCCATCTTGTCCCCAGAGTCCGCTCCTGTCGTTGAGACTTGGCACGTGGCCTGCACTGGCTTCTCACGTGCCTCCTCTCCCAGGTTGTGGAGCATCAGTGTTTAGACTGGTGCTGACTACAGGCCTATAAGAGGGACAGCTTCTCCAAAGAGGGCATCACTTCAGCTGTTATCTTTTGTATCTTAGTCTTTGTGTCAGATCCCCTTTAGAATAAGGGCCAGAGGAGGGCAAAGAGGAGGGCGGGGGTGAAGGCAGAACCAGGGCGCTGAGCACCTGTTCCCCACCACTTAGCCAGGCTTCTCTCCAGACAGCCTTCCACCGAGTTAAACGATCTGCAGCAGCCCCTTAACACGGGTCAACACAGCGCGATCCTTGGACAAACCCCACTCTCCGCTTCCTTCCTAAGGCTCACAGCTAAGAATGGTTCTTAACGTTTCTAAAGGGTGGGAAAAAGGAAAGACTGAGCCACATGGACTGTGGCAAAGCCAAGCCGAAAATATTTACTCTCCAGCCCATTTGCAGAAAAGCGTGCCCTGCCTGCTTTATCAGGACAACGCGTCAGTTCTGCATAACTCCCCTCATGCAGCAGCACCCTGCATGGTGTAATATGTGGTGCAGTGATTTCATTCTGCACTCCTTTGGCTGTTTCCTGCATGCAAGGCACCAGGCCACTGTCAGATGGCGCCGGGTAGTGGGGTGAGTCACTGAGCACGTCTCTGGGTTTTGAACGCCAAGTGGGGAGATGGGCAGAATATAAACCATCAAAACACAAAAGCTGCACGATAACCTGCTGGGTTTCAGTTATTAACCAGCTGCCAGTAAACTTGAGGGCGAAGATCCACAGTAAGCAAGGCCTGGACCTGGGTCTCTGCACAGCCTCCCGCGGTCCCGGGTATTTGCTGGAGCAGGTGTAGGAGAACAAACGTCCAGGGAGACGCCAGAGTTCAGGTGATGTGACAGGAAAAATTAAAATGGAGGGGAAATAATTACTTTATTTAACTCAAATGTACTGAGCAAGTTAAAAAATCTCACAGAAGTGAAAGCAATACGAATGTCCCCAAATCACTTGTCATTCATCAGCACAGTGTCTGGAAATTAATCTTGAGGAAACAACACGAAATGCAAAACGAATTACATTCACACAGGCGTTTCTGGCCATGCTCCTGGAATGAGAACACAGGAAACAACACAAATCCAAAACGCTGCACTCGGCGGGGCACGGTCGTGATGCCACCAGGTGCCCGGTGCTCCAGCCTTTTCAGGAGGTGGGGGAAACCAAACCCCCCAGGAGACTGAAAGATTAGCCCAACCAGACTGTTCCAAGGGAAACACTTCACACAAAGGAAAATATATTCAGACTCATCTTCGTGTAAAAAGAACTTCTCTCTGTGGTGTTAACAGGGAAATGCACTCTGTGGCTTTACAGTCCACACCCCCCTACGCACCCCACACATCACAGGGGTTCCGTGGGCACGGTATGAGAAGCAGGCAATTAAATGAAATAAGAAAAAGCCCCAGCAGGATAGGAAACTGTATGTACATTACAGGGTCATATCTGACCAAACCCATCGGGCAGACATGCCAAGTGTTAATAATGCTTGGGTTAACGTTGTGGATTTTAGGCAGTCTTACTATTTTCCATTTTCTTTCTTTTGGTAATGTGGCTTTAGTACTATTACAATAAAAAATGTGATTAGAAGAACCTTGCTGAGTTGCTAAGCCTCTTGGGTGGTGACAAAATCGGAGGCAGATCACAATACTGGTTTTCAACACTATGTTTTAATCTTGGTCTTGGATTCGTTTTAAGAACTGTAGGATTATAGAAATGTGAGTTGTAAGTCACCACACACTGTTCTGTCTGCTGTAAACTGACTAGAGGCCAAGAACCAGAACCGAAATGAAATAAAGCCCACGAGTTTGGGCACAGAGCCAAGCAGGGAGGTGTGAAAACAGGCAAACGGTGACACGCCCCTCCCCGGGCGCAGACAGTCTCCTTCAGGGGCACCTGCGTCCCGCCAGATGGACGCTGTCCCTCACCTTGGGAATGGTCTCATCTGGATGTGTGACTTTCCCAGAGCTGTTTATTTTGTCCCCATGAGGTGTGTGGTGCAGATGGCAAGTGACACACTGGGGCCTGCTCAAACCATGGTCACCTCCAGGTGAGTCCTGTTTCCACGAGTGCTGGGAAGTCCCTCGGCCATCCCAGAGACCCTCCGTGGCCGAATGAATGCAGCCCGTGGGGCCACGGGGCAGGCGCTGCCGCTGGGTCCTACACGACCCCCACCCCTCACCCCACCTCTCAGAGCTGCCTGAGCTCACGGCGCGTGCCTGATTCGAGGGAACAAAGTTCTGATAACAAAATGCTGTACTTTAACACTATAGTATCTTTGCAAAGTAGTAGTTGAAGTGGATAAAAATCCCATTTCCAATTTATCGAGAACTAGACCTACCAAATTAGAAGTCACCATTGCGTTTAACAAAACCTTGCTGGTAAACGAGATCAATGCAAAACCGACCAGGGGCTCAACATAGCGGCATCACCCTGAGGGAAGCACCTAGTTCTCTAGTTTTGTGGATTTACTCAGTGAGACCTACTATGTAGTGAGAGAAAAATTCCCTGCACACAGATGTTTCTAAACACACAGTGAGCAAACCAGCAGCGGGAGTGAGGCTGACTCACCTCTCCCTACGAAAGGTGCGGAAAGGGAACCAGTCACGCACGCCAGGCCTCAGGACTGCCGAGCAGATTTTATTTCTGCACGCAAGATTGCGGGACAACAGAAGGTTTATATTTAAACGGAGCTCTCAGTGGCGCGGTGACTCCCGTCCTGAAGAGGGCTGAGGCATCCTGAATTTCAAGAGGTCCAGGTTGAGGTCTAGGAAGGTGTACGTGCTGTAGTCATGATGCTGGAGGTTCTTGTAGGTGGAGTTGTCGAACGGCTCAGCGGAGGCGGCGGCCTGTGCGGGCCCTGCGGGGGACACACGGCCGTGAGGACAACCAACAAGCAGGGGCTCCCCAGTCAGCTCACACTCACACACCAAGCATGCGTCACGAAGCCCGCCGGCAACGAATACCCTGTCTACTCAGAAAAGCCCGGAAAGCAACAGTATCTTCAAAAGCAAAGTAAAGAAGTCAGCTGAAAATTTACACTAAAACACACAGCCTTAACAGTGTAAGGAATGGAAAAGTTTTTACAATGTGTCTTCACATCTTACTTTGTATACGTCTAGACCCTGGGCTTCTCAGAGTCTTGACAATGCCAAGAACAACTCTGGAGGGTCGCTTAAAGATGCAGAAAGGGGAAGGGTACAGCTCAAGAGGCAGAACACGTGCTTAGCATGCACAAGGTCCTGGGTTCAATCCCCAGTACCTCCTCTAAAATAAATAAACCTACTTACTATCTACCTGCCCTCTATCCCCCCAAAAATAATGCAGAAAAAAAAGTAGATCTATTAAAAATCTGTCTATAATAGAAATAAACCGTTTTACAGAAGAAAAGTTTCAAAAGCAGAAACTTAAGTGAGCCTTCTTAGTCTCTAAATACAAGAAAATTAAACTCCAACAGGTTCAATAATAATCACACAGGTAAGGGGAACGAGACATGGGACGTGCAGGTTTTAACTTTTCTGAAGAAGCCGTTGCCATACTCTAGAGTCACAGACTAAAAAATCCTCATGCAGCTTTATTTAAGTGGAAAAAAGAACTCAAATCCATACACCTGCACATCTGGTAATCTTTAAATTAAGTGTGTGGATGAAGCAGAAAGCACACTGCTCTCCTGCAATGGGACAAGCGACACGAGGTGACTGAACTGAAGCCGGCGGGGGCGACCTAGGCCTGGGGAGGTTCTCACTGCCCTGCGCCGCTGCCACCCAGACTCTCTGCTTCCCTTCACGCTGCATAAAAAATAACTACAGTTTCCCATTATTCGAATTCATACCAAACGCTTTGTTTTTCTTTTTTTTAAGCTGCGTTAAAACAAAAACGATGTCTTATTTAAAGACCTGACACCTTTCCAACCTCAACAGGCAGAGTATCTCGATGTGGTGCAGGGACATCTCAAAGCAGGTGCGTTCTTAGAGTCCACATGGGAACGCGGGCTTAGAAAACTCTCATCAAAAACCAGCCCCCCCGAAGGCGAAGTGCCGGGCAGCCAGGCCAGGAGGGCTGCGCGGTGGAGGCAGCGGGCCCCGCGGACGCTGCCCCTGCAGCTGAAGCTGGGCTCCCGGGCAGCGTCTTTAGCCTCCGGAGGGCAAAGAGAGTACCAGGAAAACAGCACAACCATGAAAAACAAAGTCCAACTGTTTCCAAAAAGATCTGCCATCTGAAAACCCCCAGTTCTGCATTATCACCCTGAAGGTTTTGGCTTCCTCTCAGATTTACAGCGGAATGACTGAAACAGCAGCTCAGGAAAGCAGTTCTCACCGCCTCGAGAAGCCTGGCGGGCGCCGGCACTCTGCGTGTTTATGAAAGAGGGAGAGAACTGAGGGGGAAGAACACACACAAGTCCTGCTGACGTAAAGCAACCAGGCGCAGTGACACGGGCGATGAAGCGCAGCCCAGGGAGGCTTCCGCGCGGGGCGCACGGGGAGCAGCTGGGGCGGCCGGAGACGCACCTCCGAGGGGCACTGGAGCGCGCAGCCCGGGGGCCGCCCAGGGCCAGTCATGTGCTACGTAACGTGAATAAGCATGCTCCCTTCGGAAATTCACGGCAGCAAAAAAGCCCTTCATAAAAATTCAATATAGAAAAAAAGCAGCCTGTCGTTACTCAGGTAAATCGGAGAAGGAAACGTGCAGTGTCAATTAGATGAAGGCAGTTCAGGGCTGCCTTTGGGTCCCTGCTTTAACTCCTGAAATGGGATTTTCCGGTTGGCACACAGATGCTAAAAAAGCAACCACCTGTCTAGCTCTCCTGAAGACCATCACACCGAGTGTGCCTGTCACTCATCATCTGTGGGAGTTGCACAGGACCCCTTCACTTAGTGGGTGCTCTGCAGCTTCATGAACAAGCATTTAGACACCCTCAAAAGCTAAAGGTGATGATGTGAAACTGCCAATTTTCAAAAATTATACTGGTTAAGGGACAGTCAAGAGTGCCAAGGGCAAACTCTTTCATTGTGAAATAAATTTTAAAGGTTTTAGGGATTTTGTACTCAAGGTGAGCACGACCTGTGATTAGGACCTGCCCCCCGCTTCTCTGGGACGGCGTTACAGGCCACGCCGCTAGCACCAAATCTGACAGGTGCAATGCTTCCTCTCATCACTCAGCTCTTCAGAGTCTAACCACCCCCAAGGACAGAGGCGTCCTTGACCACAAGCCACGGTATACCCTGTGCGTGGTCCCGGCCTTCCACCGGGGTGGCTGAGTCCTCCATGACTTCGTCCTTTTCCTCAAGCTGCAGTCCTGTTGTCTTTTCATCCAACGCGTCCTTGTGATGAACAGGAGCTGGCTTCAAATGTTTTACTGGTAACTGATCTTCCAAATCCCCCTCAGCCTTCAAGAGTCCGTCTGCTACTGGCTTTCCCACGTTTTCATTTCTGAGCGGGGCAGAAGCCACCTCCCCGTCAGGTGATGGTACTTGACTTTCCCCGCGTCGCCCTCCGGCCCCAGGAGGAGTCGCCTGCAGCTGTGTTCCTGCTCTGGTTTCTGTCGATGGGGTGGGCGCTGGGTCGCCATCCGGTCGTGTGGAAAATCCTGATTTTGTATGGTCAGATGAGACTTTTTTAACTTCAGCTGCCTTCTGGCTTCCTTTATCGATGTCATTCGCTCTAGCTGCTCTGTGCAATTGTTTTTCTTTTCCACTTTGCTTTGTAAACTCTTCACCCTCTTGTGACGTGGGTGCCGTGGTTTTTGGTTTGGTGTCTTTTCTGTCCTCTACAGGCTTCCTGGAGGCCCCTTTCTTCTTTGCCTGGCGGGGCCTCTCTGGAGAGCTGAGGTCTGCATGTGGCTGCTGTGACACCCCAATTTGGGGGGCTCCATTTACAATGGAACGGGGGGCCTCTGCTTTGGGGAACCCTCCTCTGCCTTTGCTCTTCACTGGACGGTCAGCTCCTGGGCTGTCACCCTCCTCGTCGGACTCCGAGTCAGAGGAGCTGGACGAGGACGAGGACGAGCCACCTGTCGCTCTCCTGCTCCCCAGGACTGCGTCTGAACCAGAACCCTGCTTTCTGGATGGCGGCAGAGCTTTCTGAGGAAACTCTACCAAAGTCTTTCTTGACAAACACTTCGGAAGCCCTTCCTCTGTGACCAGCAGGCTGTCACCGGGGTTGGGGTTAGCTACCGTCCTGCCTCCGTTCACAACTGACCAGGAGGAACTGGGCGGAGGTAAGTTTTTAGACAGTTCAGCTGCTGGTGGGGTGGCTAGTGGCTTCCCCCTCTCCTTTGGTTCCACTACATCTAGGAAATGGCATAAAGAGGAATATTATTTTTAATATTTAGTAAAACCATATAAATTCACCAAGGTCAGACATTTCATGACACATCACCTTGTTATGATAATATCTTCAACAAAATCATCTTGGGAACTGTTTCATGGAAACCCACTCCTACCGTGCAAGCCAAGCCACACGAGAGACAGAGCCATAAGAAATGTAGATTTTTTTTTGGTAGCTGAAAAGTTTTTAAATGGGGCTTTTTACCAACAGAAGTAACAAACTTGTCTCCATGTTTCACAATGAGTTTCTTGATAATTATTTTTTAAACTACTATTTCATCTAAATTTAAGGGAGTTAAACTATAAAGATACCTGCAGATGAAGGTTTAAAAATGTAAAAAATTTTAAATCTCTAAAAAATTTGGTGCATCTCAAATATTTTAAAAGTTACCCATATTGTATGAACTTGAACTTTCTGAACAAAACAGCAAAGCAGAAGTAGAGACAAGAGCCTGGTTTGGGTCTGGGGTGTGTGTGCGCACAAGTTTAAGAGTGGGGAGTCGGCTGGGGGGATCGCGTGGTTCAAATGAAGCTGCCCTGGGAGTGGAAAAGTCCTTCAAAATCACGTCATTTCAGGATTTCTTCTGCCCAAGAAAAGTATTACAAGATCAAAAAAGTCTAAAATACTTAAGTATCATATATATCACTGGAAACAAGTTTTAAACTGTTAAATAAAGTGCTTGGTAGCTCACAGCGAAAAAAATGTGACAATGAATATATGTTCATGTACAAGTGAAAAACTGTGCTCCGCACTGGAATTTTACACAACATTGTAAATGACAGTAACTCAATAAAAAATGTTTAAAAAAATACTTTGGGGATAAAATAACATAAAAAGAGTAAGTTGGAGTTTCCCTTGCCCTTTATGGATTCAAAATGGCTGGCCAGTGTAAGTAAATGTAATATATAAAAAGTAAGGAAAAAAAAAAAGGAAAAAAGTGCTAATAGAGAATTCTTATTTTGCAGTCAATTATGAAAAAAAATGAAATCCCACAGTATATTCAATAGAGTGAATGTCATTCAATTTTCTCAATTTTTAACCATACAGATTAGAAGAAAAATATAGGACAAGGTTTTATAAATTAAAATGACTTCTCAAATCTAAAGCAAAATCTAAAAAAAAAATATTACAGATGAGCAAATTCTAAATCCAGTGTTTATTTTCAAATCTAGGAGTTTATTTTACACTAAAAGGATCTCAACCCTACTTCTTTAAAGTGAAAAAATGTATTCCTAACTTTGCCATCTTACCAGTGTTCAAAAGTTTCTAATTGTTTTCTGAGCTCAAGGACTTTATATCTTTGTATGTCTGTCTGTCTGCCTACCTATCTATCTGGATATGGAGATACATATATATATCTATATATATCACAGGATGATGGAAAATGATAAAAGAAAACTAAGGAACAACCAAAAGTCAGAAATGAGCCAGAGAAAAGGATATGACTGAACAGCCAGAGCAGTGGGTAGGACTATTTACACCGCCCCCTCCACCTCCCCCCACCATCGCCACCCCCTCCATGCCATGTCGGACTCCGTGGCCATGTGTCACCCCAGAATCTGCCTTCTGACTGCAGGAGCAGAGCTCAGACAGAGCTCCAGGATCATGTTAAACATTAAAACAAGGCACCACTTGACCTCTCCCTTTCCTGTGTCTTTCGAAACCACACCTGATACAGCTCAGAAATTCCTACAGGCAGCGTAGAAGATAAGCTGGCCTCCAAACCCTGCTCACCTGTCTCATTAATCCACTTTTATGTTGGGCATGAATTTTCCAAGTGTGAAAAACTAACTTAAAATAAGACTTACTTTACAGAGGCTGTGTTGAATAGGAAAAACTGTAATGCCTCAATCTTTCAAAATTTATTGTGGAGACTTTTTAAACTGTAAATATGTTATCAAAACAACATTACAGGTGGATTTATCACCTACCGAAAATGGAGAGAAAACTTCAAATGGTATAATTTAGAAATTTCGTCTGAAAAGGAAACTTCTGTTGACCATATGAAGTAAGAATGCTTTGAAGTATCTTTTATTCAGGTGAAGTTTTTGGGAGAAGTCCACAGAAAGGCTAACAAACTCGAGTCACGCATTTTGCTTTTGGGAGCCAACTTCAGACCTGCCGCAGCACAGACCTAGAGTCCTCTCTGGGACTCAGAGGAAGCTTGCCATGATAATCTGTGGCTGCTACCCCTGTACCCAAGTGCCGGGTGGACACCACGCATGCATCAACAGGTCGGATGGTGTCACCTGGAGGACAGACTACCATGCAGAGAACACGGCCCTTACTCTGAGTGTCAGTATGACTGTAACCCGCTTGTTGTCATGAAATCTCTGACATCTGTCTAGAGGCAGGATGCCTTCTACTCTGACAGTGTTTTAGTTTGAGTGTGACTTTCCTTGAAGATCGAGATAAACAAATTTAAAATGACCCTAAAGACAGCAGAGATAATTCAATAAAAACAAAAACAAAAAACTGGGGAAAAAAAAAGGACAAATACATGGAAACATAAAGCTACCTAAATAACACTAGCAAAGGAGACCCACCTCCCAGCACCAGGTGGGGACTTCCAGGGACTATTTCTAGCCCTCAGAGCCCGTAACAGCCCATGTAAATAAAGGTCTATGAACACCAGTGACGCGCAGAGAGGAGTTCTCCTGTCACTTCTCTACCTGCTCTCAAAACAGAAATTAAATTCCCTGAATTTCTTTTCTGCTTGTTGAAAAGCAAGGGACGGCATGACCTTCAACTCCTTTGCTGTCTCCTCCCAAAACAAAAACGACTGGTGTTTGAAATAGATCAGCAACCGCAAAATACTTCCACGTCGCCAATGAGTCACAGAATTAATTTCAAAAACAAAGCACATTCAGGTCAGAATCAAAGGTACATTTCAACAAGCTGTGAAAGAATACAGTTATCCAAATTTTATACAGTAATTAAAACTTTTTTTTACATGTGTTTGACTATAAAAAGTTGTGTTTTGTTTTTGCTTTTGTTTAATGAACACATGAGGATTGAGATTTTTTTCAGAGGGAAGACAGCACACTGATTATAAACTGCACTTGTGGGGCCTTCCTGCCTGGGCCCGAATCCAGGCTCCACTACTGACATCTGTGTGACCTTGGGCA
Organism: Camelus ferus; assembly: GCF_009834535.1. Classification (NCBI taxonomy): domain Eukaryota; kingdom Metazoa; phylum Chordata; class Mammalia; order Artiodactyla; family Camelidae; genus Camelus; species Camelus ferus. Next base: position 2,827,308 of record NC_045696.1, read on the forward strand.
GTGCAGGAGTGTCCTGCCCCTGACTGTCTCCTCTGTGACACGGGGATACTGAGAGCGCCTGCTCACAGGGCTGTGGAGACCAGATGGGGTCATCAGCATGGAGAGCTTAAACAGTGCCCAGCACTGCTGGTTACAAATAAATACATCAAACTCCTATTTCCAAGGAGTCCTCACTTTCCAGACTGAAATAAGGACGTGAAATAGATAATTAACTTCGGCTTCTTGGCAGATTCTTTAAAAAGCGACACAGGAGTTACTCAGTCAATGACTTATTACTGACTGCCACAAAAGTCAGCCTAGTGACTGAATCCACCTGAACACCAAAGCTGGCTAGCCAGGCAGTTCTATGGGAAGGGGCGCCCACAAGGGGCCCCCAGGTTCTGATGGCTGTGCCCACAGTGCTGGCTGCTCTCCTCAGGAAGGAAGGCGGAGCCCTGGATGGAACGAGGGGGAATGTGCTCCGTAAGCCCAGGTGCAGGCCCTCTGGCCACATGTGACTCCAAGAGTGTGTGCTTAGGGCCCTGTCTGCAGGCAGGAATCTTCCCTAGAGCCTCCAAGGCCACCTGCAGCTGATGGGGTTCATCTGGCCATGTGCCACTGGTGGGTGAAAAGCATGTCTGTACCCTACACTCACAAATCTCTGACACTTCTGGGGAAACACTGAGGCCACGTGTGTACCTTACACTCACGGATCTCTGACACTTCCGGGGAACACCGAGGCCACGCGTGTCCCTTACACTCACGGGGAAACACCGAGGTCGCCCATGCTGACTTAGATGCATTCTTTCTTCTTCTTCACGCAGGGATTATAATTACTTTTTAAATTATAAGATACAAATGTAATGTGCATTAAAGACAGTGTAGCTCTGAAAACCGTCTTCCCACCTGACAGCACCCTGATTTACACGGCAGACACACACGGCACACGGCAACATCATTAAGACCGGCACGCTGCTCCCACCAGGCCCGAACAAACTCGGAGGCCTGCAAGGCCTGCCACATCCAGAGGCAAAAGCCACAGGAGCCCAAGGCCAACTCCTAGCTCAGCGTCCTCTTCTCATACCCACGCCCCAAATCCTCACGGGGTGAAGTCCTCCATTTCTACTACACACAGAAGCACATTTCTAAAAAGGGGGATCTTTCGAGAAAAGAAGAGTCTTTAAGCCTAAGATACCTATTTGAAAACATACAGGTTAAGATGAAAGAAGAACAGCAAGTTTACAACGAGGCAGGTACCGGACAGAACACAACAACGTTCCTGCTGGATTTGGGCTGCTGGGGCTCGGGCAGCAGACATTGCGGCGGGGGTCGGGGGGATCCTCAGCCCAGATCGATGGCATGTGAAAGGCAGCTGGGGGCCGGTATTTTATAACCTAACCAAGTTTGTGTGTGCAGACAAAGGAGGGACAAAAGTATCTACACACTCTCAAACATTCAAACTAAGGAAATTATATTTTGATGAAAATAAGACAAACTCAAATTATCATTCTAAGCCCCAAAGGGTCAGCAAGGGGAAGTTACCTACCACGTATGTACTTTAAGAGTTAACGAAGGTTTCACCAATTAAGACTAAATGCAATAGACCTGGATTATAATCAATTGTTAATAATGAGCAGAGAGTAGAAAATATTATCCCAGAAGTATCTAAAATACACACTGCATTTCCTATTTTCCTTCCAAGAGGGTATGCTACCTGGATTCAGGGCAGGGAGCGGGGGGATTAAGTCTAAATTTTTGATAAAAAAAAGTCAAAACGACTGTAGAAAGAGCTGGAAACAGACTGGGCATCATGTTTCATCCAAGTGATTCACAAGGGAAAATGGTGCCTACCCGTAACTCCCTCTCCACGGCCTTAAAGGGCCACCTGCAATCCTGCACTGCGGCTGAGCAAAGCCTGCGAAGCCACAGATGTGCCTCAGAGACACTGAAGAAAGTCACCATCAGGCAAGACAAGCAAGGTGGGTTCACAGCTGCCCCCAGGAGCATGGGACCCGTATCACAGCCATCAAGCCCCACTGAGCCTGTGGACTCTGTCTCCCGCCGCTGCAGGTTTAGAAAATTCAGACAGAAATAGTTCAGGGCTAAATGATGAGCCAAAGACTGTTATGTTGCTGCTCTGTTAGGTCTAAAACTGGTTACAGATCTTCAGTCTGATTACAACCTGGAAACCGCAGGGAATGAAGAGTCCAATTATGCAGTCAGTAAAACCCTTTTCACACTTGGGAAGCTGATTTATTTCCTCTGCACTCTCTCTCATTTATGACTACAATTCAAACCTTACTTTTTGATGGACTTTGCTTCTTGGGATTTGGTGGCAGTCCCTTTTCATTCTTTCCTGATTCTGCAGAGAGAGAAACTGTAGCAGCAAGTCCTCGAAACACTCGGGCTTCTAGCACGGTCTGACAAAAGATGGAACAGGTACGGATGTTTAAGAGTCACATGCTTTGTAGCAGCCATTACAACGTGAATACCAAGTGTTATCGCAACGTATCTTTTGCAAATGCTTTGCATTCGTATGACAAATTTCTGATGGTTATTACAAGTTACATACTATACATGTACTATGGAAAATTTTTGAAAATACAAAAAAAGCTGCAAGAAAAAAACACCTGACTTCAAGGACAGTCACTACGAACATTTAGGCATTGCCCCAATCAGACTTTCTTCTGAGGACCCTTTTTGTAGTCTCCAGTTACCTACCGACCTACAAAATACTGATTCCTTTTGTAAAATGTTTTCCTGTACTTTGGATATAAAGTGGAAGACGCATTACCTAGCCATTAAAAATGATGTAGACGAACAGTTGCTTCAAAACTGTCTACAATATACCGGACGGGTAAAACACTGTATAAAGCGCTAATTCACTCAGGATGTATTTACTAAGGCCTACTACATGCCCCACACTGTTCCAGATGCTGGACTGCGAACAAAAGTGCCCACAGCACTCATATGAAGGTGAAACATTTGTTTTTTTTTATAGCTATAACGTAAGCATGTGTGTACACGTACATAGGAAAGCTAAAGAAACTCATTCGGGACTAGATATGAAGCAGTTAATAGTGGACTCTGACAATAAATCCCCCACCATCTGTACTTCATTTTGCAACGAATAGAGTAGTTGCTGCTCTTGTAATAAAGGCCACTTTTAATTTTAAATATAGTAAAGAGAACTTAGATTTTTCTATATGGAGAAAGAAAGCCCTTCTGGCTTCTTGGCTGCTGCCAGGTGAGTTACTGGGTCACCAGGGACCCGAGAATTCCCTCATTTCCTCTTGGGTTAAATAAGAAGTAAAAAAAAAACTCTGTTCTTTCGGTTCTAACAGGGCTTGGCAAGGGACAGCTGCGGCCCCCGCACCTGTCCGCGGCCTGGACCGCACAGCGGAGGCTCCCTGGTGATGCGGGCCCAGCGGGGCCAGGGGGCGCCGAGGTCGGGGTCGCTGTCGCCGGGACCCTCGCCGCCTCCGGCCCCGGCCCGGCCCCGCGCCCTCCCCTCGGGCCGGAAGCGGGGTCAGCGGCGCCCCGGACGGCCGGAGGGGACAGTCAGGGCCGCGGCCCTCGCCCCGGCACTCCGCAGACTCCCGGCCCCCGGCCCGGCCCCCGTTACCTTCAGCGCCCCCGCTCGTCCTTGCCGCAGCAGAAGGGAGGCCGCCATGGCTGCAACTCAGCGCTGGCCGGGAGGGCGGAGGTCGCACCGCACAGACGCGGCCGCGGCGCGCGCACTACCTCCGGAAGGCCCGCCCCCTGGGGCGGGGGCACCAATCACAGGCAGAGACGGGCGAGGGGCGGGGTAGCGGCCGCTGCGCACGCACCACTGCGGAGTTCCTGCGCACGCACCACTGCGGAGTTCCTGCGCACGCACCACTGCGGAGTTCCTGCGCGCGCACACCGGCGGCCTCGCGTTTCCCGGCGCTGCGCCTCGAGGCCACGCCCCCGGGCGGAGCGACCAATCACAGGTTCCCGCGGAGCCGGGCGCCTCAGCGGCCTGGGCGCCGGGACGCTCAGGTGGTTATTGCGGGTGTCTTGTCTGTCCTCCGGCCGAGTGGTCACCTGTGGTCATCCTGCAGGGCCACCTCTGGTGGGACCGTGGACGCGCTCTTGGCCTGTGAGTGCACTAGTCCCCGTGCTGGGCAGATCAGAAATGCGAGCTTCTTATTCTACCTGCATGTTTATAGGTTGCAGTGCACAGATGCGCCGCAAGTTAGGCGTAGTCAGGGAGTGGGGGTAGTCAGTCACTGGCCTCCTCCTCCCCGTACCACGCATGTCTTCACGCCCACTCCCGCCATACCGGTGCTGGGAGGGAGTCCATACAAGAGGAGCGCGCCCACATCTCACCTCCGCCGGGGAGGGGCCCTCCACCTGGGCTGAGACGAGATTCATTCAGGTGGCAGGAAAATGGGGCAAAACAGGTGCTGCATGAACCGTGCTCCGTAGGGTTAACAAAAAAGCTTCACCGTGGGATTAACAGAAACTGGTGACTAACAGAAATTCTAGAGCTTGTCTTACAGAACAGCAGCTAAGGGACAGCTTGCTCAAAACTCCTCTACTTTTAACCCGCCTTCACTGAGCAAGCTCACCTTAATTGTTTTTGACTCCTTAACCACCCCTGTAGGTAACACCTCTGAGGTATGGATCACCGTAGGAACAGGGGCTTAATTTGTTTTCCAGGGACTTGGGGTGGGCTTCTGTCCAGTTCAAGCTGGCTAAGACTAGATGGGATCACCAACCCCAAAACTGGGCCTGTGGAAGCCGCAGGTGTGTGATGATTGACCTTTTGAGGTCAAAGGGCAGAAAACTTCACCCGCAGTCATGCTAAGAGCCTCCATTTTTTTTTAACATGCTTCCCATGAAGTAACACGTAACTCAGATATGCCTGTGCCTCACCTTTTCCAGACCTGCAGCCTCCTGTCCCCACACCTGACACCGCCTGCTTCTTCATCTCGTAAATGCCTCAAGCCCCTCGCCTTCCAGAGGTGGATTTGAGATTTGTTCACCCACCTTCTCACTTCACTGCCTTGTGAATAAATTTTTCTCTGCCTGCCGCAAACCTTGGCGTCTCAACATTTGGCTTCTGTGCGTCGGGCAAAAGAAGCTGGTTCAGTAACCCCCAGACTCTTGTCAAAGGGGACTCTGGAGTCAAGTGGCTGCAATGGGACCTGTCACCATCCACCCTGGGAGGCAAAGACAACAGCTCAGCCTTAGGGTAATAATGAGAAAGGAGTCCTTGTCCCTATAGGAGGCAGGAAGAAAACATGCTATGGAAGAATCATGCTTTGCTCAAACCAGATTAACTCTTGTCTCTGGGGAAAAGTGTTCACTTGTCTTTGTGAACTGTGCTGACCTTACAGGTGATGAAGAAAACTGAAGGGGATAAGCCACAGCTGCCACTTGGGGGCCCTGATAGAGAATTGGAACGTCCACATCACTGTCCGTCAAGGAATCCAGAGCCCCCGTTCCCTCCCACCAGCCTCGGGGCACAGTCAACTAACGTAGATGTCCAGCTGGGGTCTTAAGACTCAAGAACCAAGTGAAAACACCTCCCCTAGTCAAGGAGGTGGGGGTACCAGCCAGAGTGGCCTGAGGAGGGGCACCTGCTTGAGGGCAGCCCTGCAGAGGGAGTGACCCGGTTGGGGAGTGGGGTGGGCATCTTAATGGTTTTCAAAGAAGCAAGAGGATTATGGATGTGAAGGTAACTATGGCAACAGTGTGTTAAGACCGGCGCCTACGCCTGGGGGTGGGGGAGCTGGACCTGCTCTGTGGGGAGGTAGATGCCGGCCTACGCTGCATTTGGCCAAAAATGAACAGAAACAATAGGGCCAAGTGCAAGAGGCAAATAGAAAACAGAAAAACCAAGAGAGGCCGGAGGAAGGGCCGGTGGTTTCAAGAATATTTGTGGAGAGGGGATTGTAGTGTCAGCTGGAAAACTGCAGACTAGATTTTGCTGAGAGCAGGGGTTGTTCCTCCAGTTGTCACTTCTTTGCCTGAGTCTTTCTGCTGGCACCTGTCACCTGCCTGGAGCTCTAGCGAGTACTGACCCAACATTTTTAGGCAAAACCTCAAAATCCTATGTTTGTCTATAATCCTCAATTAATTATGTAATATTCTATCTAAACTACTAGAACTCACCCCCGCCCCACTCAAGGGTGAATTAACCTTCTTTTTAAGATAACTAGATAATTGGAGCATCACTTGGACCCAGTGATGGGTCCTGAACTTAAAGGTGTTTGGGCTAAAGAGGAAAATTAAAATACTCAGCGATCGCACCTTCCTCACGCATGAGCGAGGTCTGCGTTCTGATCTAACACATGCATTCTTTGTAAGCCCCAAAGGAGATATATTATGGCATTTTCCTGTGTTAATTAATATAATTTAATTGTGTCTTAAAATTACAGAACTTTTACAAAACTTTCAATAACATTGTAGTTTTAAAACTAGTTTAGGATGACCATATTACTAAGTTACTAAGATAATTTTCTTTTTAATGAAAGAGAGTTAAAAAAAAAAAGATTGCTCAGCAACAGGAAAAGTAAATTTAAAGGCTTTTAGTAAAGAAAAAAATAAGGAAATAAGGAAAGTTATAGTTACTTTGGATGTTCCCAAAACTGTGCTGTAAAACATGCGTAACGCTGTCTGTCTCTGGTAGTAGTCAGTCACTAGATATTACGAAAACCCTCGGGTTACAAAACGTGTAGCGATGCCAGGTACAACGTTACAAGCATAATTTCAAATGGTGGGTTCTGTTCTCATGCCCCTTCTGTTCCCGGTGGTCTCTGCTGGCTCCTGGCTCCTGTATTGGAAGCTCGTGTTTCTGGGCTCTTCTTTGTGGGAGTTCCCAAGTCCTGGGTTAAACATGCATTTCTCCTGAGTGGATTTGGGTTTTCTGTCTGCCAGACTCTTGTGAGTGCTGCTTATCTTGGTCTAGTGTGATCATTTTTTTCATAGTTTGGAATGTCCTGGACCACAGGAAGTGTGTGTCCCCAGAGGCCAAGAAACAGAGAAGCAAGAAACCACAAGAAGCCAGCCCTGCCCTGGGAGCGTTTGCTGATCTCAGTAAGCCAGGGCCTTGGTCTAACTGACGTCAGGAGAGGAGATGAGACTTTGGCCCCGGAGCACTTGGGAGTGGGCTGGACAGCACCAGAGGAAGTCCTTGCAGATCTGCCCGTCAGTGATGGGGAGAACCTGGGCAAAGCCACCTGCTGGCAAAGAAACCTAGCAAAGCAAGGCCACAGGAAATGTGTCTGTGTCGGGTGGGGAAAGCTGTCTCAAGGCCTCTTCTTTCTCAAGTTTGGGGTTAAAACATACGCATATGTCCCAGGGTCCAGGAAATTCCAGGTTATTTAACTATATTAAAATTTCTTGGAGGAGAAGGGTGGAGCTCAGTGGTAGAGTGCATGCTTAGCATGCACAAGGTCCTGGGTTCACTCCCCAGTACCTTTATTAAGTTAATAAATAAATAAATACATAAACCGAATCACTTCCCTCTCCAAAAAGAAATAAATATATAAATCAAAATTACTCTTTAGCAAAAGGTACTACAAAAAGTGAAACGACCAGAAACAAATACAGCATTGTAGATCAACTCTACTGCAGTTTTTTTTTTAAATGGTGGGAAAAAAAGTGAAATGAGAAGTCACAAGCTGGAAAATCATTTAACTCATGAGGATTAGTATCCAAATACATAAAGTGTTTCCTGCTTATTAGCAAGAAGGACAAGCCACTCAAAAGAATAGGATAGTGGCTACCTCTGGAGGGCGCTGGGGGGCTGGGGTGAGGTCTGCACGAGGTCTGGGGCTTCAGTTCTGTCAGTTAACATTAGTTCTTCAGATGTGTTGTGGGTATGTGAGCATTTGCTCTCAAACGTGTGTTTTTGATTTGTAAGAAATATTTCATGATATACTTTGATGAGCTAAAAAACCCACAAATACTTTGTTGCATTTGGTGCTCCAAAGTTATATGATGGTTTTAGCTGCCCACTTTTTAATGGAAAAGATGTAGATTCCAATAGTGCTACTAGAAATTCTGTCTTTGTGTCCCCTGAAATGGTGAGTAGGTTTGTCCAGCAAGCTCTTGTGTGTACGAATCTTGTGGCGATAACGCTGCTCTCAGTCACTCCGGATGGGCCAGCCAGGGCAAAACCTGCCCGCAGCTTTGAAGCTGTGCCTTCGTGTTTCTCCCAGCTCACCAAGTGGACTGTTACTGGAGACCTTCCAACCCTCTAATGAGCAAATGTCACTACCCACTACTCGAGTAGCTAAGTGCTGCCACTGAGTAAGAACTCAGTTGTTAGGACACCACTGTCCCCAAAATGAACATGTATGTTGCATTAGTCTGCTAGGGCTACTATGACCAAGTGCCACAAACTGGGTGGCTTTAAACAACAGAAGTTTGGGGGGAGGGTATAGCTCAGAGGTAGACCACATGCTTAGCTTGCCCAGGATCCTGGGTTCAATCTCCAGTACCTCCTCTAAAAATAAGTAAGTAAACCTAATTACACCCCCCCCCCCCAAATGTATTGTCTCACAGTTCTGGAGGTTGGAGTCCCACAACAAGGTGTCAGAAGGGCCCCTCAGCCTCTGTGACTCTGGGTAGAATCTTTCTTTGCCTCTTCCTAGCTTGTGGCCAGCAGTCCTCGATATTCCTAGGTTTCCCTGCGTCTGTCAGACCCTGCCTCCGTCTTCGCAAGGTGTTCTCCTTGTGTGTCTTCACGGAGTCTTCCTCCTGCGCATGTCTGTGTGTCTATATTTCTACTTTTTATAAGAACACCTGTCATGTTGGATTAGAGCCTGCCCTAAAAACCTCATTGTAACTTGATTACCTCTGTAGAGACCCTCTCTCCAAATCAGGTCGTGTTCTGAGCTCCTGGGGGTTAGGACTTCAACATATCTTCTTTGGGGGAAACACAATTCAACCCATGACCTGTGTCAAAACCAAATGCGGGGAGGGTGTAGCTCACGTGGTAGAGAGCATGCTTAGCATGCACAGGGTCCTGGGTTCAATCCCCAGTACCTCCTCCAAAAATAGATAAAGAAGTAAACCTAATTACCTCCCTCCCCAAAATTAAAAAAAAAACACCTAATGGGAGATTAGGAGTGACACTATTTTTTTTATGGAGAAATTGTCAAAGCTTTATAGAGACGTAACTGACAAAACATGGTGCAGGTTTAAGGTGTGTCATGTGATGATTTGCTATATGAACAGTTGGCCCTTTGAACAACAGTGTTTGAACTGCAGGGGTTCACTGATAGTGAACTTTTTTCAATATATCGAGTACCTGTATTTTCGCTTTACAGATCTTCAACTAAGTGTGGGGAGAAGTTTGTTTGATTAGAGATCCTAGTATGTGGACTCAGAAGACCTAGGGTTTGAGCCCTATTCTGTCCACACCGTGTCGGCTTCCTACCCTGGGTAGAGTCCTTTATCAGTTCCTTTGTTTTTCAGGTAGAGATAGCTGGACATGCGTTTTCAACAGCACGGGGTCAGCGCCCCTAACCCCTGAGCTGTTCAAGGGTCAGGTGTATATATTGCAAAATCATTACCACCATAAGGTTAGTGAACACTTCCTTTACTCACATAGGTATACGTCTTAAAAAATTGTGGTAAGAACTTTTGAGATTTACTCTGTTATCTTTCCAGTATACAACCCAGTATTGTTAACGGTGGTCACCATGCTGGACATCACACGCCCAGGACTTGCCCATCTTAGAACTGGAAGGTTTGTAGCCTTTGACTACTTTCACCATTTCCCCCCGACTCCCACCCTCCAGCCTCGCTCCCACCAGCTGCCAGTCTGCTCTGTTTCTATGAGTAGGGGTTTTTGGATTCCACATATGAATGAGGTTATACAGTGTTCATCTTTTTCTGTCTGCCTTACTTCGCCTCTAAGTTCATCCATGTTGTAAAATGGCAGAATTTACCTTTTTTTATGGCTGAATAATATACACATTACATTTTATTTCTTTTCTTTCATCGATAAAATGTTAATTTTTTTGAAATACAGTTGACATATAACATTATATTAGTGTGTACAACATGATTCAATATTTGTCTATAGTGTGCGGTGATGACCACAGTAAGTCTGGTTAACACCCATTACCACACATAGATGCAAATTTTTTTTTTCTTGTGATGAGAACTTTCAAGATTTACTCTCTTGGCAACTTTCAAACCTACAGTGCTGTATTATTAACAATACAGTGTTATTAACTATAGTCACAGGCTGTCCGTCATGTCTCCAGGACCTGTTTATCTTATAACTGGGAGTTTGTCCCTCTTGAACCTCTTCACCCATTCAACTCCCATCCCCACCTCCAGCAGCCATCATCTGTTCTCTGTATCTGTGAGTTTGGGTTTGGTTTTTTTTTAGATTCCACATATAAATTAGATAATACAGTATTTGTCTTTCTCTGACATTTCACTTTGCGTAATGTCCTCACGGTCCACCCATGGTACTGCATATAACACATTTTCTCTATCCATCCATCTGTTGATGGACACTAAGGTTATTTCCATGTCTTGGACACTGTAAATAATGCTGCAGTGAACATAGGGTGCAGATATCTCTTCAACAGAGTGATTTCTTGCCCTTTGGATTTATTTGCAGAAGCGGGATTGCTGGGTCATATGACAGTTCTGTCTTTTATTTTTTGAGGAATGGCCACATTGTTTCCCACGGTGGCTGCATCAGTGTAAGTTCCTACTAACAGTGCACAAGGGGCCCCTTTCTCCACATGCCCACCAGCATTTGTTGTCTCTTGTCTTCGCAATGTTAGCCATTCTAACTGACGCGAGGTGATATCTTACTGTGGTTCTGATTTGCATTTCCATGAAGATTATTGATGTTGAGCACCTTTGCATGTACCTGTTGGCCTTCTGAATATCTTCCTTGGAAAAATGTCTTTTCGGGTCTTTTGACCATTTTTAACTGGATTATTTTTCTGCTGCTGAGTGGTATGAGTTCTTTATACATTTTGGATATTAACCCATTATCAGATGTATGATTTGCAAGTATTTTGTCCCATTCAGTAGGTTGCCTTTTCATTTTGTTGTTTCTTTTGCTGTGGAGAAGCTTTTTAGTTTGATGTGTCTGATTTGTTTACTTTTTATTTTGTTGCCTGTGTTTTTGGTGTCATATCCATATAATCGTTGCCTGGACCAATATCAAGGAGCTTTCTCCCTGTTTTCTTCTAGGAGTTTTACGATTTCAGGCCCTATGTTTAAGTCTGCAATCCGTTTTGGGTTAGTTTTTGTGGGTGGTGTAAGATAGGGGTCCAGTTTCATTCTCTTGCGTGTGAGTGTCCAGTTATCCCAGGACCGTTTATTGAAAGGCCACCTTTTCTCCATGAGCATTCGGGCTCCCCTGTTACACGTGGGTTGACCGTACATGCGTGGGTGTACGTCTGGCTCTGGGTTCTCTCTGCTGGTCTGTGTGTCTGTTTTAGTGCCAGCACGTACCTGCTTTGCTTGCTAGAGCGTTGTCGCAGCTCTGCCCCCTCTCTTGGTGTTGGTCTGTCTAGCTCTTCTCCTTCATCATGACTCAGGCTTGGTAGGTTGTACGTTACAGGGGTCTGTCCAGTTCTTCTAGGTTATCCATTTCTTGCCTATTACTTTGGGCCTTGTGATCTTTCATGCGTCCGTGGTATTGGTTGTGATGTCTCCTCTTTCACTTCGGACTTTATGTATGTGAGCCCTCTCCTCGCTCTCGCTCTCTTTTTTTCTTAGTCTAGCTTAAGGTTTGTCAATTTCATCTTTTGAAAAACCAGCTCTTTGTTTTTATTGATCTTTTCTGTTGTTTTTCTGGTTTCTATTTTATTTATTTCTGCGCTGATCTTTGTTATTTTCTTCCTCAGGCTAACTTAGAGCTTTGCTCTTTTTCTAGTTCCTTGAGATACAAAGTTAGGTCGTTTATCTGGGGTCTTTCTTTTCCCTAAACGTAGGTGTTGACTGCTGTACACCCCCTCTCGCGCTCTTTCGCTGCATACCTTCAGTTTTGCTGTATTGCGTCTCCATTTTCATTTATTTCGAGATTTTTTTGATTTCCCTTTTGATTTCTCATTTGGCCCATTGACTGTTCAGGTGTGTGCTGTTCAATTTCCACGTATTTGTGGAACTTCCAGCTCTTTTCCTGTTGTTGATTTCTAGTCTCATACAATGTGGTTGGAAACGATACTTAGTATGATTTCAGTCTTCTTCAATTTGTAAGGCTTGTTTCATGACCTATCACATGATCTATCCTGGAGGCCGTTCCTTGTGCACTTGAGAAGAACGTGTGTTCTGCTGCTGTTGGATGGAATGTTCTGTGTGTGTGTGTATTAGGCCAAGTGGGGCCTAAAGTACAGTCCAGCGTTTCCTCATTTGTTTCCTGTCTGATGACCTGCCGCTGTGGGAAGCAGGGCACTGAAGTCCCTCCGTGGTTACTGTACTGTTGTCCATCTCTCCCTTCAGATCCGTTAGTATTTGCTTACTATATTTAGATGCTCCAGTGTTGGGTGGGTATATATCTGTATCTATGACATATAGACGTATGTTACAGCTTCTGGATGAACTGACCCCTTAGTCATTATAGAATGATCTTCTTTGTATCTTATTACAGTTCTTGGCTTAAAGTCTCTCTTCTCTGTATAAGGATTACTATCCTGCTCTCTTTTTGTTTCCATTTGCATGGAAATTCTCTTTCTATCCCTTCATTTTAAGTTTGTGTGTGTCCTTTAAGCTGAAGTGAGCCCCAGCTATAGTTGGGTCTTATTTTTTTAGCCATCCATGCACTCCATGCCTTTCATTAGAGAATGTAATCTATTTACATTTAGAGTAATTATTGATAGGTAAGGACTTATTAATGCAGTCTTATTAATCATTTTCTGGCTGTTTTGATGTTTCCGTGTTTCTTTCCTCCTCTCTTGCTCTATTCCTTTGTGAACTGATGCTTTCCTGCAGTGATATGCTTTGATTCTCTTCTCTTTTTCTTTTGTGAATCTACTGTAGGTTTTTGCTTCGTGGTTACCATGAGACTTACATAAAACTTTGTGTAGATATAGCAATTTTACAGTGATTAAAACTTAACTCAATTGCATACAAAAGCTGTACCCTTTTACTCCCTCCCCTTTATGGTTTTGATGTCACAATTTACCTTCCTAAATTGTGTGCTCATTAACAAATTATTGCAGCTGTAGTTGTCTTTAGTACTCTTCTTTTTAACCTTTGTACTCAAGTTAAGTGGTTACCATAGCCCTGTGTTACAGTGTTAGGAGTATTATGAATCTGACTATCTACTTACTTTTGCCATTGTGTTGTGTATTTTCATATGTCTTCATGTAACTAGTTAGCATCCTTTCATTTCAGCTTGAAGAACTTCTTTTAGCTTTTCTTGCAGGCAGGTCTAGTGGCGATGAAGTCCCTCAACAGTTTTGTTTGGGAATGTCTTTATTTTGCTTTCATTTCTGAAGGACAGCTTTGTCAGATAGAGTGTTCTTGGTTGGCAGTTTTCCCTTCCCGCACTTTGAATGTTCGCCCCCCTCTTCCCTGGTCTGTAAGACCAGCCCACCGAGCAGTCTGCTGACTGCCTTCTGGGGACAGGTTGTAATTACAAGCGTCTCTTCTCTTGCCGCTTTTTAAGATTTTCTCTTTGTCTTTGATTTTTCACAGTTTTATTATAATGTATCCTGGAGAAGATCTCTTTAAGTTGAGTATGTTTGGTGGCCTGTGAGCTTCAGGAACTGGGATGCCCAAATCTTTCTCAGCCATTACTTTTTCAAATAGGTTTTCTACCACCCCACCCCCCTCTCCCTCTGCATCTCCGGTACTTTGCCAGTTGTCTGTTTTGTTGGTTTCCCATAGATCATGTAGGCTTTCTTCACTGACATTTTAAATTCCTTTTCTTTGTTCTTCACTGGCTGGAATATTTCAAAGATCCTGTCTTCTGACTCACAGATTCTTTCGCCTGGTTGGTCCATTTTGTGGTTGATGGATTTTCACTGCGTTCATTGTATTCTTCAGCTCTGGAATTTTTGTTTGGCTCTCACTTACGATTTCTGTCTCTGTGAAACTTCTCATTTTGTTCATGTACTGTTTTCCTGATTTCACTGAATTGCATTTCTTTGTTTTCTTATAGCTCATTGACTTTCCTTAAAAAGTTATTTTGAATTCTTGATCAAGTAAATCATAGATGTCTTTGGAATGGAAGATTAGTGTGCTCCTCTGGTGGTGTCCTGTTTCCTTGATTTTTCACATTCCTTGAGGTTTCGTGTTGCGATCTTTGCATCTGAGGTAGCAACCACCTCTTCTGGTCTTTACTAACTGCCTTTGGGAGAGAGATACTGTCCATCCACCCTGTGAGTGAGTCTGAGACTTTGTCAGCCCTTCTGTGGATATGCCTCTTCCACATTCTTGTTCTCTCTTGTGGCAGAATTCTTAAGCATGTGTGCCTTCTCCCCATCCTGCAGTGCACCTGGGGGAGTGCTCACAGCCTCCTGGTTGTTCACCAGAGGTGGTACAAAAGCTCAGGCTTGTGGTCTTTCCTTGGCCTGCAGATCAGGCCCATTCTCTATGTGTGTTCACTATTCATTTACAAAAACGCTCTCACTGCCTTTGGGAGTGCAGACAGGGAGCTGGCCCCACGGTGGGAGTGTGTGGGGGTGAGGCACACTGAGCACTGGGGCCAGCTGAGAGATCCACAGGCAAGGTGTGTCTAGATGGAGTCCGCAGCGCAGCCAGCAGCGTCAGCATCCCTTTAATGCCCTCTGAGTGTCCTGTCTTCTGCTCTCCCAGCCTCTTCCTGTCCCTCAGCTATGCAGCTCATGAATCAGTACTCTGAATGAGGCAAGAGAGAAAGACATCTCTTTGGCGGCACCTCGCACATCCCGGGGAGCCGGGCTCTCGCTCACATGCTCTCACTCCCCCTGTGGGAGGAGTCACGGGCTGAGAGTCTCTCTCTTGGCCCTAAGCTGTGTTGCCTTGGAGTGATGCGGGCACTGTCAAACTGTTTCTCTTACCCTCTCCATTGCATCCAAACTTGCATCTTTTTTTCTTTTTTTGCTCTAATTATGTGCTAGAACTCATCCTCTGGAAATCCAGACTCCCAAACAAGCTCCTGCTCATGGGTGACTGTCTAAGACAGCTCCCAGACCATGGTCAAGAGGCCATGGGCCACTGCAGGCTCCACAGCTGAGGCTGGCATCTGGGTGTCTGTTACCCAAGACTCGGGTGGACAGGACTCACCTGGGTTCCCTGGTATATGGTGCTGGATTCCACGTCCTACAATGGCACTTCTGTCTGTGAATGGACGCTAAATTTTTGTTATTGAGTCAGGGGACACAGTGAAGGATGTCTCATTCGGCCACCATGCTGATTTCCCCACAAAGCTTTCTGGGAGTTGTATTGAACAAAGCACCACCTGCTGGCCTAAGGGGACAGGACAGTTTGAAGAGAAAAAAGGCCTCTGGGCCCCCACTTGCTAAGGGCAGGCAGAGGTCAAGAGTTACTCAAAGGGCACATTTTCCAAAGTGACCAAGAAGATGCTGGAAAAGGGGGTGCTATCCCAGAGGGCAGAGGTGAGGGTCACATTGGGTTACAGTTTGGGGAAACTCTCCCAGCAAGCAGACGCACCTCATCAGGGGACACTGTCTACCCCTGTGTGCCCTGTAGACATTTCCCAGTGGATTTCAGAATTTCTGGGATGCAGCGATCGCTCTGTGCAACCCATTCCTCCGCTTTGCAAACGGAAGCGTGTATCATGGTTATCCTGCCGCCCCTCACCATTGCTCGTTGGCATGTGGGGCAGACATCTCAGGTTTTAGTTTGCAGGTCTCTGACCGAGAGAGGCCACACCTGAGGAGCAGCATTAACCTGGTACAGACCGCGAGGCCCTGGGCTTTGAGCCTGCTGCTGGGATTGGATGAGACTTTGGGGGACCTTGGGAGGAGGTGAGTGTTTTTCAGTTGGAGAGACTGAGGCCAGAGAATGGACTGTGGTAGATTTGACTCAGAATTGGCCTCAGTTCTCCACCCTTCCCTTTCTCTAGGCCTTTTTCCCCCCAGTTTAATTTACCAAACTTTTATTTTCAAATACCTAGTAGTGTTGCTATAGTACAGTGAATCCTATCACTTCTTGTCTTTTTTCTTTAAACATTTGTTTATTTATTATTTTTAATTGAAGTATAGTCAGTTACAATGTGTCAATTTTTGGTGTACAGTGTAATGTTTCAGTCATGCATATATGTACATGTATTTATTTTCATAGTCTTTTTCATTATAGATTACTACAAGATATTGAATACAGTTCCCTGTGCTCTACAGAAGAAATTTGTTTTTTCAAACCTATCTTATATATAGTAGCTAGTATTTGCAAATTTCAAACTCCCAATTTATCCCTTCCCCCCGCTCTGCCCCGGTCTCCAGGCCCTTTCTGATGTGACTTTGCAGCCCCCACATCAGGAGGGGGTTTCCTTCCCCACCCCTTGGATCTCGTTGACCTTGTGACTTGCTCTGGCCAACAGAACGTCAGCAGTAACAGTGCGCCAGCTCCATCCCTGGGCCTCATGAGGTTTTTGTGGACTTTTTCCCCTTCGCGCCTGCCGTCGTGCCTGCTGTGTGGATAAGCCCTAGTACCATTCTGGGGGATGAGAGACCAGACAGAGCAGAGATGATCCATCCAGCCATCCTAGACCAGCTAGTTCTTCTAACCAAGCGGCAGGCCACAGACCCATGAGCCAAGGCCAGCAACGCCAGAACCACCCAACTAAGACCAGCTCGAATGGTCAACCCGCAGAATCATGAGCTAACTAAATGCTTATTGTTTTAGGCCCCCAAATTCTGTGTTTGTTATGCATTAATACAGCAATAGATAATAAATACAGTTACCAAATAACACTGCTAACTCCTTTGAGGAAATTACCGAGACAGATGGTAGAAAACCAAATGACTCTCCATTTTTATCTAAGCTGTAAATGTAAATATGTCCTCATTGTTTTATAAATTTCAGAGAAGTGAAAACGTGGTTATAATTTAAGTAGCCACATTAAGAAATTTAAGGAAAAAAACAGCCAAATTATTCAGAACTAAAATTTGAGCAGTGAGTTTTGGGTAATAAGCTAAAAAAAATTAGATAGTAAAATATCAAGGCATCATATTAATGTTGATAATTATAGTTTACTTATATATAACAGTGCTAATGATAAAAGCCACTTAAATAGTATCTTTGTAGACACACATTAACCTCAGATAGCATACAACAAAATAAATTTAAGTAGCACCTCCAAGAGACACAAAAGGGAAGACTGTGAAAATAAAAATAAGCTGGAAAACATTTCAATTTAGACTTCATTAGGATTAAAAAGATAAGGTATAGGTTATCATGAAATTTGATAAAAAAAGATCTGGAGGAAAATAAAACTTGCTGGCACAAGTACTGTAAGAATTCAAAGTGTGATTTATCATCTCAAAAAGACCAAAATGATTAAGTTTCACCGACATCTGACAGAAGCACAGATTTTTAAGTTTTCATTTGTATGTGCTCTGTCTTGTGATGTAATGCATGATTCCTCGTAAATCTTTATTATTTGGTCTCCAGCTACACAAAAATTGTAGTTCTTTCTCAAGGTTGTAACCTGTCACGTGAAGGCAGTGAAGCTTCACGGCCAGTTTAAATAGGCATATTACAGTTAGTTGTATCTGTTAGAATGTGTTTTATGGAACGTCTTATGTCAGCCATGACTGTAAAGGAAGCATAATTTGCTCGCGAGCCTGGCTGATGCCTGGAGGCCCCTTTCTAGGATCTCTGTGGTCTTGGTTCTTCTCCTACCCAAAATAGAAACTGTAAATTCACCTGCATGCCTGGAAAACACCCCAGACCATGAGTATGGACTTTCACTGTGCCGGCTGAGTTAGCTGAATAGAAATGATGTTTATAGCAGATTCATTTTCAGAAACACCGTGAAGGCTCCTGTTTCCACTGGATACTGCCCAGCGTCAGCCCCTCCATTGAAGCTCCCTCGCGCTGGCTCTGTGAGCTGTCTGCTTTGCTCCTGCCCCTTCCTCCCTACTCCGCCAGCCCTCTTGTTCTTTGTTCTGTGATAAACAGATTGTCTTCCATCTTCTGCCTCCATGAAGGCCCCTTTAACCCCATTGCCTTTAAGGAAGCCCGGCTTTCCCCAAGCATTCTGCTTTGCCAGAAATAGCTACCTTAATGTTTGGGTGTAAATTCATCCTTGAGTCAAATCGGAGGTGGAGTTTGGGTCAGCATTCTAGTTTCCTATGCCTCATGCCTATCATAATTCTTTCACTCTTATGCAAAAACAGGTGATCCTTTAAGACAGTTGATTAGTTGTTCCATTTATTTATTTAGCAAATATTAATTGAGCTCTGACTTCATGCCCGGTGCTGTGCTGCAAGCTGGGGCATTGGGGACCCACCAACTTAGGAATCAGTCCCTGCCTTCATGGCATTTGTAGTCTGGAGACAGACATTAAACAGATTAACAGATGCTGCAGATGGAGATAATGGAGAGTCAGGAAAGGCTTTCCTGATTAAGTGATGTCTCCACTGCGTGAAATGGGGTGATGTAATTAACTAGGGGCAGTAAAGTGACAGGGTGTGGGGAGAACACTTCTGGCTAAAGAATAGCACGTGCTAAGACCCCGTGGTTAGTAAGCGCATTGTGCCAATGAACTGGAGGGGCAGTCAGAGCTAGCGCACGGACAACAAACCGGGCGTGGTAGGGAATGGGGCTGCGGTGTAGGTAGGAGCCAGACCACATGTATTTCATAGAGGAAGATTACGATTTGGATTATGTACTAAGGCCAACGAGAAGCCTCTTGTTGATTTTCTGCAGGGGGATGGAGTGATTGGAATTGTGTTCTGATAAAGCTCTCTCTGGCTTTAGCGTGGAAAGTGGATCTGTGGGGTCCGTGGGAGGGACGAGGCGGAAGTAAGACCAGCGAGCAGCGGGATTGCTGTGGTCTGTGCCGTGGCGGAGGCCATGGAGATGGGGCGTCCAGAAGGGTTTAGTGATCAGATGAGCAGTGTGGTATGTGGGGGCGGCGAGTCCCGAGAAATCATCCCGCGTGACTCCCTGGAAAAGAGCCCCATCTTGGATTGAAAAATAGCAGCTGAGAGGCTTTGCGTTTCAGGCGTGTCCCGCTAACCTAAGTGCAGGGGTTACGCGGGCTCCCCCCAGCGACCTCAGCTCGGAGCCCTCCTCCGAACGCACCCGACACCACGTCCCGGACCCGTATACAACTCACACCCTCTCGTTTCTTGAAGGAATATTTACTAAGAGCCAAGTCGCCCAGCCACAGGCTGAGAGAGACCCAGAACCGGCCCTGCCCGGTCCGGAGGCAGAGACGAGCACTAAACAAGCAAGTGTATTCCATCCGGACAAATCTGTTCCACGACCAACCGGAGCCACCAGAGCGCAAACGCCGGATGGGAGGATGAAGCGAGAGAGCGCCTTCTGCGCATGCCCGGGACTGGCGCGCCCGCCGGACTACGCCACCGCGCTGCGTATGCGCGTGACGTCACTAGCCGGCGCCCGCTGGAAGAGGCGCTGAGCGGTGCACGTGGGTGGCGGCGCGGCGGGCGGGCACATGGCGAGTTCCGCGGGGCTGGAGCTGTGCGGACATGCGCTGGTGGTGCGGGGCGGCAGCCTGTTTATGGCCACTTCCACTTCGAGCAGGTGAGGGGTCTGGGCATGGAGCAGGCGTCCAGGCCGCGGTTGTGCCCCCGCGCCGCCTTCGGGTGACCCCGCCCTGGGGTGACCCCGCGGAGCTCCGCGGCTGCCTGCAGCCCTTCTCTCAAGACCCGCCCAGGGCGCTCCTTGCCCCGATTCCTGGGCCCCGCGCCCTGGGTGGCCGGTCTGCAGCGCTCTCCGCGGGGTCAGCGCCGGACACTTCCGGTTTCTGCGGGGGCCGGGTCACCGGGGGAAACGCGGGCCTGGCTGGGCCAGTGCGGTGTCTAGGGGGTGCCGGTCAGACCCGGTCTGGTGTGTGAGGAGAAAGGAAGCCGTTGACCTCCCATGGAGAGAGGGGTTTACTCTCAGGAACGTGTTCGGCGCACTCCTTGTCGCCTCCTTCTTGCGGTGGTGCCTGTTCCCTCATCCCCGCCACATCCAAAATCTACCCGCCCGACTTGCCCTTCAAGGCCGGAGGGTCTTATCCCTAGTTTCCCGCTCCTTCCTTATCGTTCCCTGGATATTTAAAGTCAGTAGATGTTTGTTCATCGAGTAGTCTTGGCCCAGGAGCCTCGTGTGTATTAGCAGCAGTCAGTTTCTGCCCTCTGTTTTCTTTTCCTGGGTAGGGTTGATTCTCTCAAACTTGAAACAGACGGTATGTCTGTCAAATGTAAATGTGTTCTCTTGTGCTCTCTGTTCACCGTTTGGTTTCAGAAATACAATTCCGTGTTAAGTTTAGACTTCACAAATTTATTCATAAGCCTGTCGTTTGTCCCAGATTATTTTGCTTTAGAGCCTCCTGGTGTCTTAACACATGCCACAGTGAGACATGGGCAAATGAGACCTCATCTGCTTGCTTCAGTAGACCTTTTGAGGGAATCTGGTGGCTGGCTGGCAGTTTCTGACTTGGAGGACTACTCCTCTTTCTGCACTACAGTGTTCACATGAAAAGAGTTTGGCTGCAGTCTCTTATGCCTATAAATTTGTACCAAGATGTCTCTGCCAGGCACTGGGGTGGGGGGGCTTGGGGTCTAATAGGGAAGATGGGTGGTTTCTATATTGGTAAGTGCTTGGCAGCCATGGGAACTTTTTGGGGGGCAGATGAGACATTTTTCTAAACAAGAAATGGCAGTTTTAAACTTGAGTGCAAAAGACCCACTGAAAATTCAACATCAGAACATGCTTTCTTCTAACCTAACCATCTTGCACAGGTTTTCTGGTGCATGAAAAAACAGTATTATTACTTCCTGTTGAGTTTTTGTCCTCATTTATTTTACTTACCTGATGGACAGAACCATGCTAGTTATGTATGGCAAATATAAGTAAGTTAAGCAAATAAAGCTCCTTAGCTGTTCCTGAAATAACATATGGAGACAGTTTCTTGTGGATAAGCTCCTTAGTATGGAAATACTTTTTTGGTCCAGGCCAAAAAAAAAAATAAAAAGAAAAGAAATGACCATTTTTATTAACAAAGTGCTTCCCTTAAAATATTTTTGTTATTTTTCTTTAGTGATGATGACAGCCTCTTCATATATGATTGCAGTACTGCGGAAAAGGAGTCACAAGAATATAAAGGGTGAGATGACGGGGAAGCCTCTTCAGGGCTGGTTCGCAGTCCGAGGTTTGAGTCATGGGCCCATATGGTTTTAAGAAGAAAATCGCTGTCTTACTTGCGGGTTCTTCATTTCTGTCACTGCTGCTGTGTGGGTAGACCAGGTGCCACTCAGGAAGGAAACGTGGACTAACTAACGTTCAGATTAGGCATTAGGAATGTTAGCACTTTTAAAAATACTTTAAGTTCTTTTCTGCCAGTGATTAATTATTTTACTGGCACTTTGAAATGACACAGTGCAGTTTTTAATACATTGACAGCAGGTATGTATTATGTAATATACAATGTATTATGAAATTAACTGGAGCTAGGTGAAAGTTAAAAAAGGCAGAGTATGATCATTTTGTGTGGTGGTTTTCTTCAGAAGAATTGGTTTTGTGGCCCAGTTTATTACTTTTTTTTTTTTAATATGACTTAATTCCTGCCTCTAGTCTTGGACTAGTTCATGTCGTGAGGGAGTGGGTCATGTGATCTCTGAGGGTCTTTCCAGCACAGCTCTTGGGATTCTGGTGTCTGTGCTGAGAGATTTTCCCGTTTCATTAACTTTTCTCCTTAAAAGGTAGAGTGACCTTTAACTCCTCCATGACCCTTTAATACGTTTTATACTCTGGCTGCACAAACCTCTTACCCTTTCTACCTCTGCTCACGTTATAAACACACAGGGCTGGCCTGTGGGGTGCAGCCTTGCTTGCTCGGAGAAGTCCTGACCTGTCTCCTCTCTTTCTCAGGGCCGACGGACAGCCCGAGGATAAGGGGACTGACACGATTCTGGCGTCCACCTTCTCCAAGTCTGGCAGCTATTTTGCTTTAACCGATGACAGTAAGCGTCTGATTCTTTTCCGTACAAAACCATGGCAATGTCTGAGTGTCAGGTATGAAATGCTAACATTGCATAATTATGATGTCGAACGCACAGCTTACACTTGCATGCCAGTGACAGTAGTGACAGTAACGCTAGCATAAGCAGCTAACACGTAGCACCGGTTATGTGCCAGCCACTGTTTTGAGTGTTTGACTTGTGATGACTGATTTAATCCTCGGGCCGGCCTGTGAGCGTCTGGCTGTGTTCTGGAAGGTCCTAGAGCCACTGGGGTACCTTGAGGACATGCAGGCTGATTGTTTCTGCCTGGGCTGTGGATGCCTCATGATGTACAGAGCTCTGATTGCCCTCCAGGGGCATCGTAAATCCATACCTGACCCTCTAGGTTGGCAAGGGGACCTGGGCAGTGATCAGAGGCCCTGAGGGGTCAGGCCGGGGTCAGAGGAGACCCTGGGGGTCTTCCGGGACTGAAGGGCGTGTTGGAGGCACACCTGGAGCCGGTGGTGGAAAGGCCACTGCTGGCCAGCACTTGGGAAAGGGTGGAAACTGCCTGTGGTCCTGTCCTGGGGGTCTGCACGAGTTTCCTTGACCCTCTCTCGCGATGGACATTTCTCACTTGCGTTTCACTTATTTTGCTCTTTCAAAAAGTGCTTCAGTGAATTATCATGTACAGATAAAATTTTTCTCATTTATCTGAACAAGTTGCTAAAAATGAATTGCCAAGTCTAAAGACAGGTGCATCTGTAAATGAGGTAGATGATCACACATTGCCTTCCCAGGGGTCTTCCCTTCACCCCTAGAGCGTCGGAGTGCCTCCCTGACCCCTGCCCACGACAGCGCTGAGTAGCTCCCAGCCTTGGGCTCGGGCAGCCTGATGGAAGGGAAACGGCCTTGCGCGCTCTCCTGCTAACGCGTGAGGAGAGCAGCTTCTCAGCCTGAGCTCCTTGTGTCTCAGGAGCTGTCCTCTCTTACCGTTTGCTTTCCCACTGGAGTAGTGGCTCCTTTTTCATTTGATGATCTGCTGGGGAACGTGGGTTTCCCTATTTGTGTTAAGTGAGTCCGTCTACAGCGGCTGCGCTCTCGCCCGGCCGTCTGGTGGTGTGGCGTGTGGAGCGGGAAACTGGATGAGCCTCTTGGTGCTGGGAACAGGGATGTCCTCGCAGCCTGCCTGCACCCCTGGGTCCTAATTCCCAGGCCTCTGCTCCTGGAGAGGGCACGCCCTGGGCTCCTGGGGGCTCTGACTGTTTTAGAGGGCTCTGGCACACTCGGGGTCTGACAGGGGAGGAGGGAGAGGCCCCGACCCATGTGGGTCCATGAGTCATCGGGCTGGTCAGTAAGAGAGTTTAGGCGAGGTCCCTTTGAGCACAGGGCAGGGAGGGTGTCCAGATGCCTGGTCACGTATGCACCTGGGTCCTGGGTCCCTCCTTGCCGAGGTCTGTGGGTGTCGGACTGAGGGGAAGACTGTGTTGGGGGCTGTTTCCACCTGAGACCTGGTAACACTCGGGTCTGTGCACATCAGCAGTCTTGGAGCCGGGCCTTTTTCCCTTTTAATTGGTGTGTTTGCCTTGGCTTTTAAATTGACATCTGCAGGGTAACTGCATAGGAAAGGCTTGCATCAGGTGGTACAGACGACAGACGGTGTCATTGATGAAGAGGAACCAGGTCACAGGCTCAGGGCCTCTGTCATGGTGCTTGGCAGCTGCTGGGTGGCGGGGTGACGGGCCCGGGCAGTGGGAGGGGCACACTTCTCCCGTTGCCTCTTCCTTTACATTTTCCCTGAGCTCAGCGCCTCGCCTCTCCGATTAAGCCTTTGGAGAAGGAGAGCAAGGTGAGCCTGCGTCTCGGTGGGGCGAGCTATGCCAGGGGGGTGAGCTTGTGTCACGGGGCGATGACGTGCACTGGGCGCCCCCCCTGCTGGTCCAGGACGTCATCCTCCCGCCTGGCGGCCCTTTACTGCTGGGGCTCGGGCCCCTCAGCACACCACCACCCTTGGCACATCTGATGTCCAGCTCAGGTCAGGGCTTTCCTGGACTCGCAGCTCACCTGCATCTCACTGGCGGGGCCCCCAAGTGGCTGCAGGACCCGCTTTCACCTCAGAGGCCTCTCGGCCCTGGGGGGCCTGAGGAGCCCAGCCTGGGCCGTGAACCGAGTGACTCGGTGGAGGGAGGGAAAGTGCTGAGGCCCCAGACCGTGTGCGGGCTAGAGATCGGTGCCCCCAGGGCCCCTCCCGCTGGAGCAGTGCAGCCAGCCCACCTACTGTCCTGTCCCACGACCTGCCCCCATCTGACCTGACGCCCTGGGACCCTGACTCCCAAACCCGCTCCACATAGCTGAGCTGCATCCTGGAATCGTTGCCTGAATTTAGCCTGAGAAGTGGGAAGCACCCCTGCTGGCAGGGGGCAAGAGGGTGAGATTCAGAGTGCCACCGCGCCTCCTCGGTCCCCAGCCGATGGGAGGGGGCCGCCTGGGGCAGGTGCATGAGCTCATTGGGATCCACGCCCGTTTCTCCCGGAGGACGGTCCTAGGCTGGTGCCCCTGCCCTGCTTCCCCCCAGCCCTGAGCCATGCCCCGCGCAGCTGCTTGGTTACCAGGCAGTATGTGCGGACGTGTGGCTGCAGCGCAGCACAGGCCGTTTGTTTAAATTACAGCTCACCCCAAGAAATTCTGATTAAGTTGCCCTGGAGCCTAATTACCCCTTTTTGTCATTGTTTTCCTGGGTTTATCACGTTGCAGCCGCTACTGTTGCGGGGGCTGCACCAGCCGGAGAGCGGAGGCGGTTGAGCTGCAGCCGAGCCTGTGCCGGCGGGGAGTGGGGAGCACAGCCAGGCCTCCCGCCTGCTTCCCTGCCCTCCTGTCCCTCCTGAGAGCCCTGCGGGGGCCTGTGGGTCCTCGTGTTCGGGATGTCATTCCTTTATGTGTCAGTTTCCATTTCAAGCTAGCATCTGGAATTCCAGCTGCTGTGAGCTGGGTGCCGTCTGCACAGATGTGAATTTTTTATGGGGACGGTAGGTCCCCTCCCAGCCCTCGGGTGACCGGGAAAGCCAGGACTGGCTCTTCTGTGACGAGGCCCCGCGTGTAGATAAACATAAGGGTTTTGTGTTTTGTGAAGCAAAGGTCTCGGTTGTCTCTAGTGTAAAGTGAGAAATGGAGCTGCCTTGTTGTGGAGAGCACATTTCACAACTTGGGAGACATCCTAGTAGGAGTGGAAAGCAGTAACCAGGAGGGTACACGAAGCCCTGGCCCTGGAGAGTGGGCGGGCTGTGCGCCCCCTGATGCCACAAACCGGGCGTGAGCTGTCATCTTGGCCTCACGGCCAACATTGTTATTGGACTGGCTCACAGATGTGACAGGTCTTGCAGCTCCAGATTGAGAGTTTGAATTCGTGACTGTCCCTCCAGTCGTCCCCCGGAGGGTGGCCAGTGCAATCTCGCGGCCGCCCCGTGTTGTGTCCGCCCCGGCTCTTGGCATCGCAGCCTTCCCTGTGTTCAGGTGTCGCGTGTGAGCATCGTGTGGGGACCTGGGCCAGGCGCAGAAGCAGCCCTGGGTTGGCACGGAGGTCGGTGGGGTGGGAGGCTGCGGGGCGGGAGGGCCCCCTGGTGGCTGTGCTGTGGCTTTGCTGCTTGGAGCTCGTCTGGTGGCTGTGAAGCTGGACGCTGTCTTCCCTGGATGCCCAGAGGTCAGGGAACAGCCCCTGCCTTCTCTGAGGACGTTGTCACAGTCACAGCCGAGGTGGGAGGGCTTCACGCTGGGCATCTAAATACCCCCTACCTCGGGTCTGCCGTTCCCGTGTGTTTGAAAGAAAAAAGTATTAGGAAAATAAATTTTGTCTCAGGCATCGGCTCTGTTCCCTTTCTTGTAATTGCTCTTGTAATTGCTTTATGTTTTTGGCTCTATCTTTGGTAACTGCCGTGTGGCTGGGAGCCAAGGGACTGACGGCTTGCAGGTCAGCGGGCGGGCCTGGCGCTGACCCTTGTGAGCCGACCGCAGGCGTCTGGCCTTCCAGGACCGTGGTGAGGAGGTGCACGGCCCTGACGTTCACAGCCTCTGAGGAGAAGGTTTTGGTGGCGGACAAGTCCGGGGACGTCTATTCCTTCCCAGTGCTGGAGCAGCATGGCCCTGGCAGGCTTGAGCTCGGACACCTGTCAATGCTGCTGGATGTGGTATGTGGGTGGCCTGGCCCCCGTGCACTCGCGGTGAGGCCAGCCCGTATGGTGGGGACAGCCCCGGCAGACCTGTGGGCAGGAGGGCCCCCAGGACAGATTCCAGTGAAGCTGAGAGCAGGCTGAAAGGAGACGGTTGGGTTGGGGGCTGGCTGGGCGGTTCTAGACGTGAGGGCCGCCCAGGTCAGGGAGATGGTGTGGGCAGAGCTGGCACCCTAACCCCAGAGCCAGGAGCTGGCCCTGCCCAGAGGCCCCGAGAGGCCCAGTGAGGGCCGGGCTGCAGCCAGGGAGTGGCGGGGCTGTGGTGGGTACCTGCCCGAGCAAGGGTCATGAAGGACAGGTCACCAGGACTTGGTGACTGGTTGGACACAGGGACACGGGAAAGGGAGGAAAGGAAGGTGATCCTGGGGACGGGAGTGGGTGAGGGTGGGCAGGGGTTGTGCTGAGCAGACAGGTGCCCGGAAGCAACTGGCATGCAGATGGGGTGGGGGGCGGGGAGCTGGCTTCCTGACCTGTGGTCTGTCCCTTCTCACCCTTGTGCACAGGCCGTGAGCCCTGACGACCGCTATGTCCTCACTGCCGACCGGGATGAGAAGATCCGGGTCAGCTGGGCCACGGCCCCGCACAACATTGAGTCCTTCTGCCTCGGACACACTGAGTGAGTCTCCCTGCTGCACGCCGTCCCCTAGGGAGGCTCAGGTCTGAGAGGCGGGTGGACCCCTCAGCTCGGGTGGTTGGTGGCTAGCGGGAGGCGCCTCCTGGGAGGAGGGGACCGGCCAGTGCAGCCCATGCCTGCATTTGTTTGCTTTCTGTCAGCAGGTTCCCTGCAGAACCTCCCTCCCCTGCTCAGAACCTGTTTCCCAGAGGTTGTCTCGCTGGCGCTGAGGGCTCGGTCCCCCACTCGTGGTCACTGCAGACGGGCTGGCCCTGCCACTGCTGGAGCCTGGGCCCCCTGCCCAACCCACCCTTCTCTGCTCAGTGACTGTCCCCGGAGGGCCTGCCCCTCCTGTCAGGGCCTGGCAATGGGCGGCGCTCAGTAGGGGGTGCGCTGAGGGCGAGGAACATGCTTCAGTAATTTAAAGGGTCTAAGAATCAAATCGTCGCTAAGGACCGAGGCGCTCGCTGGCTTTGTGACCCTGTCGCCTGGCAAGCGAGCGCTGGCTCAGGGATCGGATTCTGACGTTATGTGAGGGAGGCATTTCTGAAGAATACCGCCCTCTTCAGGCAAAAGAGTCATTACAGTTTGTACAAAGGAGAAGTGCTTAGCTTGTTAATTGGCTGAAATGTTTTAAGTGACGTCATTTGAGGCAGTGGAAGAATTGGGGGGATTTAGCTTAGTTCTGAGATTGCTCCTGTTCCCTTGATTTTGAACGGAATGTAAAAACTGACCTTTAAGAAGGTCAGTGCTGGCTCGGTTCATACTTCATGACAGTGTATTTTGGCTTTTATTCGGTTGTCTGGTAAATCAGCTTCCAGAGTCCCTATGACCCGCAAGCCCTCTGGCCCTCGCCCGGTGGCCATGTCCCTGAAGTGCGTGCGGGCGGCCCCTGAGTGGCCGGGGAGCAGCCGGGCCCGGGGTGACAGGGCGTGCTCCCCACGTGGTGACAGGCTGCTGCGGCTGCTCAGGGTTTCTGGGGGGTCCCCGCGGCACCGGCTCACCCCGTCTCTCACCCGTAGGTTCGTGAGCCGCATCCTGGTGGCGCCTGGCCACCCTGAGCTGCTCTTGTCCTCCTCCGGGGTAAGTGCCCCCCTGCGCGCGCCCCGGGTCCTCTACCCACCGGCTACCAGCCTGTCTTTGTTCTCAGCTGTGGTTCCGAAGTCACCATGTCCCTCTCCTGGTGGCCGTCCACTAGATGGTGCTTGTGGTCCTCAGTACTGGCTGGGGCTTGGTCCTCGCTTCCGGGTTGTGCGTGCGTGCGCGCCCGTGTGTGTGTGTGAGCGTGTGTGCGCACTGAGGCGGAACGGGTATGCCTGGAGTCTCTTCTGAGGGCTCGTTACATTTGTAACAGCACCGGGGTCTCAGTTCAGACAGCTAGTGGACACCCTTTGTGAATCCTGGAGGGACCGCGGGGCTGTGAGCACACGGAGGGCCCGAGGCACTTGGCCTTGGCGGATGTTCTGCGTAAGCACAGCCGCCGGGGCCTGAAGCTGGACCCGCTGGGTGACTAAGGCACGTTTCGCTAAGGAATAATCTTTGAAAGGCTCACTAAGCAGTCCTTTTGCTGAAGCGCAGGTGTTGAATTACTAATAGGGCCTGATTCTTCCCTTCTTTTCAGAGGCTCTGCCCCCTCCCTACACCCTGCCTTTTTGTGCAGTAGCTTTTTGTGCAGCTCAGGGGCCTGGGGTGGGCCAGGAGGGGGGCCCCCGTCCTCTCCTTCCAGGGTTGGGGGCACCACTTCCCGTTTCCTTCATCACGTGTGGTTTCTCACGGGTTTTGCTTTCCTGCTCTTCAAGGCAACATATGGTCCTGTGAAAGCCAGGAGAAGAAATAAACGTGCGCAGAGTTCCCAGAGATGGCCGGGTTTTGTGAATTTTGCTGTGCACCTCGTTTGTAATAAAAAAGAAAATACTCGGGCATGTGGAAAAGTGCACTGACCACCTTTGAACTCAGCACTTAACTGTGTCAGGTTCAATATTTTGCTTCTGCTCCTTTTTATAGGAACAGTGGGGCTGGCGCTGGGTCCCGGGGCCACAGGCCGCCTGGGCGTGCATGGTGTGGTTTGCCCTGCGTGCTGGGAAGTGCGGTGTGCAAGTTTGTTAAGAGCGTGTGGTTGGTTTGCAAAGTCAGGTACTGCTCCACGGCTTAGGACGGAACCCCCCCACTCCAGGCAGGCCCTGGAGCTCTCAGCTGTGCAGCCTGAGTGTCCAAACGACAGGGGTGACCAAGGGACTGGAGCTCCCGTCCTCTGCGTGGGAGGCGGTGCGTTCCTGCCTCTGCCCACCCTGCTTTGCTGGCAGTCTCCTGGTCTCCTGAAGGCACCCTGCCCCGCTCCCTGCCTGGTCTGGGGGGCACGTCGCCTGGCAGCTTCCTGGCGGCGCGGGCAGCATGCGTGTTGGGAGGCTGGCTTTCTGGACGTGCCCTTTCTCTGCTCCCAGCGCTTGGTTGCAGGTGGGGGCGTGGTTCTTGCTCAGACGTCTCCCCAGAGCTCTTCACGGAGCTGCTGCAGAGTTTTCTGTTCAGTTGGCTTGGTTTTCTCCCCACTTTTTCTTTTGAGATGTTTGAGGCCGTTCTGAGTCTGCGTCCTTTGTGTGGGATCTGGTCTCCCTTCTCTCAGACCCTTTCGAGGGGGACCCTCTCACCCACTGCTCTGAAGGGTGATGGAGACGGGGTGGGGCTGGCGGGGCCTGATGTGAGTCCCCTGCGTGGCCAGCGGCTCTGCTCTGAGTCTTCAGGTCCATAGTCCTGGGCGTTTCCTCGTGTTCCTGCCCTCCGGTGCGCGCTTCGGGTGGTGGAGTCGGGCCCCGGGCTGCTTCCTTGTGGGGACCCACAGTCCATCTGGGTCAACCCTTCTTTCTTCCGTGGGGGTCGGCTCCCCCTTCTTCACTTTTTTTAGGGGGGCTGTGGCTCTGCGAGTATCTGGTGTCCCTGAGGCCAGGGCCTCATGTTCCCCGTATCTCAGGATGTGTTGACGTTTCCTGTGGTTGTCTCAGTCCTGGAGGGCCCGCTCACTAACACCCCTTGCCCCCTAGAGGGCTTTGGGGTCAGTGGGAACACCTGCAGACACGTGTTTGTCTCCATGTCTGCTCTATTCATGGCAAGATATGTATACTTGCATCCCAGTACCCAGAGATTCTTGTTGCCAGCTGTTCGGTGGACATTAATTTTCTTTCTTTTTTTTTTAATTGTTAAAAAGTTATTTTATTTGTTTTTAATGGAGGGAGTGGGGATTGAACCCAGGACCTCATGCATGCTAAGCACACGCTTCACCTGAGCTCTACCCTTCCCGCACTTTTCCTTGTGTTGTTTTGGTCACTTAAAAGTGTTCACGAGGCAGGCAGAAGTTCTGTCTCGTTCGACTCAGTGTTCGCCCCGCAGGCGCACGTGGCCTGTGCGTGCCTGTTGTAGTAACGGGGCCACGCTCCGCGGGAGGGGTCTTCCCGTGCTGGATGCTGGTGTGGGCTCAGCTCCTTCACTCCCTGTCTGGTTGTTGTCCGTAGATGCACAGTTCTGTTTCCCTCCATCCTAATGAGTGTTGTCACAAGTGTTTCTTTGGGTTGGCTTATCAGGTGTCAGTATCACACGTACAACGTTGTATTCTGCCTTCTGCACGCTACCACGTGCTCATCGCCAAAAGTTTAGTCTCCGCGTGTCACCGTGCAGTTGACCCTCTGCCCATTGTGCCCCCCACCCCTTCCCCTCTGGTAACACCGCTCTGTTCTCTGTATCTACATGTTTTTGTTCGGTTTGTTTATTTTTATATTCCATGTGAGTGGAATCATGGTGTTTGTCTTGTTCCATCTGACTGACTTCACTTGTTATAATGCCCTCCAGGTCCATCCATGTTGTTGCAAATGGCAAGATTCCATCTTTTCTATGGCTGAGTAATGTTCCAGTGTGTGTGCACACGCCACATTCATCTGTTGATGGACACCTGGGTGGTTCCCATTTCCTGGCTGTTGTGAATAATGCAGCAGTGAACAGAGTGGTGCAGGTAGCTTTTTAAGTTAGTGTTTTTCTTCCCAGGAATGGAATTGCTGGATCATATGTGTGGTAGTTCTGGTTTTAATTTTTTGAGGAACCTCCATGTTGTTTTCAGGAGTGGTTGCAGCAATTTGCATTCCCAGCCGCAGTGCACAGGGCTCCCTTTTCTCCACATCCTTGCCAACCTTGCTGTTTGTGGTCTTTTTGATAGTAGCCCTTCTCACAGCTATTGTGGTTTTATTTTTAATCTTATTTTTTATTGAAGTATAGTCGATTTACAGTGTTAGTTTCAGGTGTACAGCACAGTGATTCACTTATGTATATACATACATTTTTTTTCCAGATTCTTTTCCATTACAGTTTATTATAAGATATTTATGTACGTATGTATGTATTTTTTTTATTGAAGTACAGTCAGTTTACAGTGTGTCCATTTCTGGTGCACAGCACAATCCTTCAATCATAGAGGAACATCCACGTATTTGTTTCTGTATTCTTTTTAACTATAAGTTCCTACAAGATGCTGAGCGTAGTTCCCCATGCTGTACAGTGGACGCTTGTCGCTCATCTGTTTCACATGCAAGCCGTGTGTGTCTGCAGACCCTGCATGAGCTGTGGTGGTTCTGATTTGCTCTTCCCTGATTAGTGCTGTTGAACATCTCTGCACGTGTCTGCTGGCCCTCCGTACGTCTTCTTTAGAAAAATGTCTATTCATATCCTCTGCCCGGGTTTTTTTGTTGTTGAGTTGTATTCTTTGGTTATTTCTTTTGCTGTGCAGAAGCTTTTTAGTTTAAACATACTCAGAAAGATGTTGCTAAGACCAGTGTCAAGAAATGTACTGCCTGTACGTTCTCTTCTTCTAGGAGTCTTATGGTTTCAGGTCTTACATTCAGGTTTTTAATATGTTTCAGGTTCTTTTTTGTGTTTGGTGTAAGATAGGGGTCCAGTTTTATCCTTTTGCATGTGGCTGTCCAGTTTCCTCCACACTGTTTATTGAAGAGACTGTCCTTTCTCTGTGGAATGTTCTTTGCTCCTGTGTTGTAAGTTAATTGTTCACATATGCATAGGTTTATTTCTGGGCTCTCAGTTCTGTTCCATTGATCTGTGTGTCTGTTTTTCTGCCAATACGATGCTGTTTTGATTTCTGTGGCTTCGTAGTGTAGTTTGAAATCAGGGGTGTGATGCCTCCAGCTTTGTTTTTCTTTCTCAAAATCGCTTTGACTATTTGGGGCCTTGTGGTTTTATGCAAATTTTCGGGCTTGTTCTATTTTTGTGAGAAGTGTCATTGGGATTTTGATAGAGACTGGATTGCCTGTCAGTTGCTTTAGGTAATAATGGACATTTTAACAACGTTAATTCTTTCAGTCCATGAACATGAATTATCTTTCCGTTTGTTTGTATCTTCGGTTTCTTTCAACAGCGCCTCACGCTTTCCAGTGTGCGGGTCTTTCGCTTCCTTGGTTAAATTTACTCCTAGGTATTTTATTCTTTTTGATGCGGTTGTAAATGGGGTTGTTTTCTTAATTGCTCTTTTAGTTTGTTGTTAATGTATAGGAATACAACAGAATTTTGCACATTTTGTACCCTGCAACTTTACTCATTTATTATAATCTCGTTTTTTTGGTGGAGTCTTCAGGGTTTCCTTGTATAAAATCACATCATCTGCAAACAGGGCAGCTTTACCTCTTCCTTCCCGGTTTGGATTCCTGTTCTTTTCCTTGTCTGGTTGCTGTGGCCGGGACTCCCAACGCTGTGTTGGATAGAAGTGGCGAGAGTGAGCATCCTCGTCTTGTTCCTGATAAATCCCCCCTTTTTGCATCTGTAATTTTGGAGCCCACATGAGGCTGTTCGGGTTGACGCTCTCACGGGTAACAAGTGGACGTCCCCATCACCCGCTCTTAAACCGTGCAGTGGACAGTTGTCACACACTCATTAGTCCCACATGTTTTTCCCTGTGTGGATGCGTTCTCGTTGATGGGCACATGCGTGTGTACACATGTGTGTATGTGCTTCCAGCCCGAGCACCACAGACGTGGCCTCTGACCTGCACGTGACGGGGTGTCTTGTGTCCTGTCCCGTTTGCTGTGCGGGGCCTTTCCTCCTGATGTGCATGACTGCACAGTCGTCAGTAAGAGCAGAGAGCCTTCAGCTGGGAAGGGCGCACTGGTCGTCGCCGAGTTAACCCTCCTGAGCTGGTGGGGCCTGGGTGCTTTGGGGCGCCTTGCTAACCGTCCTTGGTGTGTGCAGGACCGCACCCTGAGGCTCTGGGAGTACCGGAGCGGCCGCCAGTTGCACTGCTGTCACCTGACCAGCCTGCAGGAGCCAGCGGAGCCCTGGGGCGACAAGGTAACCTTACGTTTGTCTGGGGTTTACCAGGGGCTGGTGGGGACCTCTCCAGTCACTGGGGTCCTGTGGGAAAATCCTTTTACATTGGAAACGGCTCTTTGATGTCAACACAGACCTCTTCCAGCTCAGGAGAAATCACGTGTTTCGGATTTTGAAGGTACCTAGTCACGTGAGTGGAAAGTAATTTATATCTCGCTGTGTTGCTGTTCAAACCACTGATTTACAGAAAAGTCTCTAGTCCTGCTGGGAAATGGAAGAAATAGTGGTGCCTGGGTAGGGAGCTGAGATCACCAAGTGTTCTCTCCCTCTGCCTGTTGGGGGTCAGTCTCATGTCCCAGAATGACACGCTGGCCAGTCTGTCCCCAGGTCAGGGTACCTGGGCCTTTGTGAGGGAGATTTTTCAGGGGAGCAGGATTCTCCGCCCTGATGCTCCCACATGGGTGCCCTGTGCAGCTCTGGTCCAGGTGGTCCATGAGGGCATCCCTGCCAGCTTCCCAGAGGCTCACCTGGCCTGGTGGGGAGGGAGGGTCTGCAGAGCTGGCCGAGGGCTGGTGTCTCAGTGGCGGGGTGGCAGCCCACTGGACGTAGCTTCCCCGTGCATCTGATGAGTCCTAGGTGTGAGTTGAAGGGCTCTCCAGCCTCGTCCTTGGCTCGGCTTCTTGGTTCTCTTGTGCACCCTGAGAGCGCGGCCCCCAGCCCAGTGGCTGCAGGGGCCTCCAGGTCAGTGGACTCCAGCTACTCTGGCCGCCCCTGCGGGTGCCTCCCCCTTGGGTTTCTGCAGCCCTGGGGCCCCCTTTGGAGCTGTGGCGAAGAGGTGTGGTTGTTCCACTGCCTTCCTCACATCTGCGCCCTCCTGCACCACCTGCCTACCCCGGAACAAGCAGGTTCCTGGCCCTGCGTCTGGCCCCGCGCCTGCACGAGCCTGGGGGCTTCTCGGGACCTCGCACTTCCCGTCTGGGAGCCCCCAAGAGGTGTGCGTGGCCCCCTCCCGTTGTTTCTTCTCTGTACTCCTGGCTCTGACCCTGGGATGCGTCAGCATGCACACAGCTGCCCATGGTTGACAACTCCTCTCTCTTCCCTGTGTTCTCCGCCCTCCTCACTTTCTCACCGGTTCTCTTGGCCTTGGAGACATGCTACGGACCTGCTCTGTTGTCTGTCCCATGTGTCACCTGTGAGCTGGGCCTGCACTGGTTTCCAGAGAGTTCTGCACTGTCTCTGCCCGTCGAGGACCACACCTGAGGGCTGTCAGTGTTGTTCTCTGTTTGAGCAGAGCAGCCCGGCGTCGGGTCCCTGATGGGACATCACTGAAGCCACTGCCTTTTCCTTTCAGAGGTTTGCCGTGTCCAGGATCACGTACTGGCGCCAGGAGGACTGCGTGGCGCTTCTGTGCGACAGGTGGGCTCACGCGGAATTGCTCCTGGCTCCCTCAGACCCGCGAGGGAGGGGTAGATGGGCTGTGCCGTTGGCCCCGTGGCCTGCGTCTCCTGAATCGGGGGGTTTGGACCTCCCTGCAGTGAGTGTCACTTGATGAGCGCTGCTGTTGCCGGGCGGTGGGTGGGGGCTGGGGTGGGCGGCCCTTTCTTTATGCTGGCTTCTTACTTGGTATTTGAATCCACTAGCATCAAGGTCCTCTGTGCAGATAGAGCCCCAGCTGAGGCTCAGTGGTGGCAGGATCCGGCTCCGTCAGTCCCAGCCGGGAATGGTAGATTCCACCCGAGGGCTGGCGGTGCTGATGAGGCGGGTTTAGGATGCACCTGCCATTCAGCTGTTTCCTCCTGAGCATAGTCTGTGTGTCAGGAAAGGTATTTGGTGCCCCCTGTGGTTCTCACTTATCCTTACCACAAGCCCTCGCTCGTACTGGGAACGAGGGTGCAGGGCCAGAGGGTAGAAACGGCGGCAGGAAGTGGCTGGGTGCCGCGCCTGGTGTCCCAATGGTGGCGCTGCCCGTGGAACGGCCGTCTTCTCCGCACGTTTCCTTTTGTCTCTGCTGCCCGAGAACTTAGACTGGAACTTAGACTTACATCAGGGTTCCCGCGGCTCGGCGGCTGGCTCAGGGTGTCACGGGGTGGCGGCCGGGGTATGCCGCGGGGCTGGCCCGGGGCTGAGTGGGCCCTGCGGGAGCTGTGGCAACTGTGCCTGCTCTCCCCGCAGCCTCCCCGTGGTCTACCTGTTCCAGCTCGATGCCCCCCGGCAGCAGCTGGTGTACAGACAGCAGCTGCCTTTCCAGCACCGAGTGTGGGACGTGGCGTTCGAGGAGGGCCAGGGGCTGTGGGTCCTGCAGGACTGCCGCGAGGAGCCCCTCGTGCTCTGCAGGCCTGTGGGCGGCCAGTGGCAGGTGAGACGTGCTGGGCCCCTGCTGTCCCCTAAGCCGGGGGTGGGGTGACAGCTGTGGCCCCTTCCAGCCTGGTCACGTTGGTGCCGGAGGCTGTGACCTGTTGGGGCAGTGGCCATAGGGCTTGTGCCGTGGGTGCAGGCAGCTGGGGCGCCGGGCCAGGTTCTCAGTGTCTTGATGCCTGCAGTGGGGAATTGCCATCATGAGCCTATTTCCCCTGTGACTCCTGGTCACACGTCTTTTAAGGACAGATGCCCACGGTCGGTGAGCCTTGGGTGTGTGTCCTTAACATCTGCAGGCTTAGCACGGCCTCAAACTGGGGCTGCGGTCCTGCTGGACACCGAGGGGGCCACCCTCGCAGGTGGCCTGGATGAGCAGGCCCGGGTGTGTCTCAGGGTGCTGTGGAGGGGCAGGTGGAGCTCACGGAGCCCTTTGCAGACTGGCGCGTCCCGACGAGTCTTCGGCGGCTGAGCACCCTGCAGCTGCCCGACCGCTCATTCAGGCACTTTGATCTGAAAAGGAGCCGTGAGCAGGCGCCACCGCCGGGGCTGCTCATGGTTTGGGCTCCCTGCACGGTCACCCGCGATGAGCACTGGTGCCCTGCGTTTCCTCACGATGGGGTGGGGTTACTGCCAGGTTTCCTGGGCCAGAGTGAACGTGCCTGTGCGGCTGGTCTTCATGCAGAGCTTTCTGGGGCGTCTCCAGGTGCAGAGGGCAGGCTCCCCCCGGCAGAGCTGCCCGTTCTTGGCCGCAGCACCGGGGGGCCGGCCCTCCCTCTTCTGACGAAGGTTTCCTTCCATCTCCTCAGGCTGTTCCTGAAAGTGCCGTGGTGAGGAGAGTCTCTGCTCACCTCCGTGGGAACTGGGCTGCGCTGGAAGGTGAGGGTGCCTGCCTGCCTTCAGGGTGGCGTCCAGACGCGGGCGCGGCTGTGGAACACGGTGCCCGGCGGGCAGGAAGCCATCTCTGCGAGGGGGGTCATGGGCGGGTGGGGCACCGAGGTGGAGACCCAGCACAGACACTGGGTGTGAGTCCTCATCAGGGCGACTGCGCTGCCTGGGGACGGGGTCAGAGCCACGCGCCGCAGTCAGCTGCTAGGCCCGGGGGAGCCACGCTGTTGGCCCCATTAGAGGACAGTAAATGCTGAGACCCCCGCCTTTGTGGGTAGAAGGCAGACTCTTAGACACGCGGCTTCTCTTGGGCCCAGGCTTGAAGCAAGTGTCTGGGGGACTATGTTAGGTCAGCATTGGAGTTCAGGTGCCTTCACGCAAAGAAATTGCTCAGGAGACGTCGTGCGAAGACAGACGGGCCTCCAGTGGGACGTCGTTCCCTGGAGCTCTTGGGGAGACAAACGTAGTTTCTGTCTATGCAGGGGCGGTGTGCATGGCCCCTCGTGGGACTCGTGGGCTCTGTGCCCCACAGGTAGTGCCCACCCTCTGTCCTCCTGGGATCAGGGGGCTGCAGTGGTAGCAGGAGTGTCTGGACCTCCCCAGGGTGGGAGCGACATGCAGGGCCGGCCCGGGCCTGGCCTCGATGTCCTAAGAGCTTCTGCAGATCAGTGAGCCTGTTGCCACGGATGTGGAGGAGGCGTGATCGGGTGGTGCCCCGGGGTGGGGTGCCCCATGGGGAAGAGAAGCTGACCTTGAAAACCACGAAGGGCAGAAGAGTTGGAGGGAGCCAGGAGGGCGCGGCGGTATAGGGGGGGCAGGGTGGAGAGTGCACAGTGCTGGGGGGGCCCGGGAGCTCCTGCCCGGGCGCGGTGGGCTCCGTGGGGCTGGTCTGGGCCTGTCCGGCTCCTCAAGCCTCAGCACCAACCAAGCCTCTTGCTGCATAGCATGTGCTTCCCGGTTCAGACAACGCACGCTGTTCACCTCACTGTTTCTCCGGCTCCCGCTCACGTCCACCTGTGGCGGCGCTGCATCCAGGCCACTCGGGGGTTTCAGGATTCAGGTCCCTGCAGGCTGGAGGGCACCCCCAGCACGAGGGAACATGGGCACCAGGATGCAGGCACAGGCTGTGAACCTGGTCTCCCATTGACCCTCCGGCCTTCGCGAGTCCTGGATCCAGCCAGGTGTGGTGACGGGGAGGTGGCCGTGTTGGAGAAGGCACCACAGGCCTGCTGGGAACTGGGTGGTCACCAAGTCCACTCCCTGTTGCAGGAGGGTCCCCCGCCCCGAGCCCCCTATCCTTCCTGACACCCGCTCCTGCCTCTCCCGCGCAGGCTGTGCTGGCGGGGACAGTGGCCTCAGCGGCCTCTACAAGGCCACCTGTGACAACGTGACCTCGTACCTGAAGAGGAAGGAGGAGCGGCTGCAGCAGCAGCTGGAGAGGAAGCGACGCAGGACCTGCCCCCCAGGCCCAGCGGGCCGGCCGCGGAGGTGAAGGCCGGGCGGCACCCGAGACAGCCCACAGCCGCGGAGGGCCCGGGGGCAGGGCAGTCCCGCCCTCAGCCCGTGCCTGGGGGCCGTCACCTGGGCTCTAGAACTACTGAGCAGAGGCTCTTCTGCCTGAGTCCAGAGCCCCTCTGGCTGAAGGAAGTCGTGCCGTGTGTCAGCTGAACTGGAGATGCTCCCTGTGAGCCGGAAGTGCCTCGGACGGAGCCCCTTCCCTTCGCGCTGGAGGGATGTCACCCCCAGTCGTGGCCCCCGTCCCTCCCGCTCGTCCCGCAGCACCTCCCGTGCCGGCCGCGCCCGCTTCACAGCAGCGCGGGGGAGCATGTGCTCCTGTCTCCTTGTCTGCTGGGTGGTCCTCCACGCCGCCCAGCAGGCAGCCCCTCGCCTTGGGCCTCCATGTTGAGACCTCAGAGGAATTAAATAGCTCAGGTGCCCCCTAGGGACGTCGTGGAAACGGTGGGCTTGTCTGCGGACGTGTGAGGACGGGGGAGCCCTGGCTGGACGCGTGCTCCACGGGGAGAGGATGGGTGGTGTGTGTGTTCGTGATGTTGATTTAAACTTGTTCGTGTGTTGGAGAGCGGCCGTGTCAGCTGAAGTCTAATCACCGATCATA
This sequence comes from Camelus ferus, assembly GCF_009834535.1. Lineage (NCBI taxonomy): Eukaryota > Metazoa > Chordata > Mammalia > Artiodactyla > Camelidae > Camelus > Camelus ferus. The sequence continues at coordinate 2,865,876 of NC_045696.1, forward strand.
AAGATGAGCTTTTCTGCAGCTTCTGGAAGTTTAGCAGCGACACGTGGAACTAATTCCGAAATACATCGAGCAAAACAGTGATGAGTGTACTGTGTGTGACTGAAACATTCGCTTTTTGATTTGAAGATACTGTTTTGGTGTGGGCTTTCCCAGGGCACTTGGAAACAAATCGTTTTGTGTATCAAAAGCTGGGTGCTTCATATTTTTCCTAAGTGCCTTGTTTTACTTTAAACACTGATCTGAAAACAGAGCTGTTCGTGAGCTGCTGAGGGCTGCTTCCCACACGGGGCATCCGGGCCCCCCCAGACTGGGGGCCGATTGGACAGAGAAGTCCAGGAACGGGGGGGTGGGCCTGGGACAGAATGGGGTGCCCAGGAGCCACGTGGGGGCGACCTGGCCACGGTCCGCATAGAGGAGCCTGACCTCGTCAGCGTTGCACCTGGCGCAGGGCGTGCTTTCAGTAAGGATCTGCTTTGAATTCTTGGTTTTAGGAGAAAATTGGGTTTGTTCTTGATGGTGACTTGGTCTAAGATTGAGGTCGGCAAACTGGCCTGCTGGCCAGATCCTGCCTGTGGCCTGATTTTCTGTGCTTTGAGCTGAGCATGGTTTTTACGTGTTTAAATGGTTAGAAAATATCAAAAAAAAAAAAGTATTTCCAGATATGTGAAAATCATATGCAATTTAAGTTCCAGTGTCCATAAATAAATTTTTACTGGGACACGGCCACGCCTGCTCGACTGGGGGGTCAGTGTCGGTGTCGGGCTGTAGCGGCCGAGTGGGGTGGTTGCCAGGGAGACCGGATGGCCTGCACAGTCCCGCCCTTTACAGAAAAGTATGTCAATCCCAATTTAAGGGCTTTTAAAAATCCGTGTGGTGGTTCAGACGAACTGGTTAGCTTATCTCTTCTTGGACCTTCTTCCTCACCTCGTTCACTGTGTTCCCTGGGGGCAGGGGGAGCGGGGCTCTCTGACACCCTGCGCCCATGGTCATCCCCGCCCTGCGGGGGTTGGGAGGGCAGCAGAGGGGCGCTGAGGGGTGTGGGAGGCGGTCGCCTCTGCTCCTGGGGGCTTAGTCGTCCCGGAGCCCAGCAGTGCCTTCCCGCAGGGCTGCCGCCTCTGGGGGGGTGAGGGGGGGTGCCTCTGGCTCCAGCCCCAGGGGCAGAAATGGCTTTTTCTTGGTCCCCAAACCCTGTCCACGCCTCTGGGATCAGTCCTTCCATCAACGGGCCTTGACAGATCTCAGCTGAGTGAGCGCCTTGTTCTGGCTGCAGCGTCTGGGGGCTGCTCCGTCCGAGGGATTCGGGGTACTCCCAGACCTGAGATTCCTCTGTTCTTTAAAGTCGTCCATATCTTAGTGGACCACCCCCTGTTGCTATTTAGTAATTTTTCCTATTCAGTTTTCCCCCTTAAGTTATCCGTGTGGTTTCTCTCCCTTGACAGATGCACCTTTCCCCCGCTGCACGTAACGCGTCTCTCTTCCTGGAGTTTAAGGCTTCCCTGCCCGTCACTGGTTGTCCGTCGTTTGATCATGATATGCTTTGGGAGGGGTGTGTGTGTCCTTTTAGGGTTTCTTGGCGTTTCTTAGATCTGTGCATTTAGTTTTTTTTTTTTTTAATTGAATTTGGAAGTTTCCAGCTGTTACTTCTTCGGGTTTCTCCCTGGCACCTTCTGTCCTTGCCTCCGCAGTCCCGGTGCTTGTGTGTCGGGCCGCTGGACGGGCCCGCGGCCAGCAGCCCCCACCCCGGGCTCCTTCGTGCTCGGGCTTCGTTTTGGGTGGGTTCTTCCCGCTGCTTCACGCCCCCTGATGCCCGGTGCTGTCTGCGCCGCTGTTAACCCAAGGCTGAGTATTTTCCGTGATCAGATACTGTGTTTCTCGTCTCTGTGAAATTCATTTTGTCCTTTTAAACAAATGTCTTCTGTTCCTCTTCTCATCATACTTGTTAAAAAAAATTCTTGAGCATCTGGTGCGTCCTTAGAATGATTGTTTTCCTTTGTGTTAATTCCGTCTTCTCCATCATTCCTGCTGCTTCTGTTGACTGATCTTCTGCTTACGGCCACGTCTTCCCGCTACTGAGTATGTCTAGGTGCTAGGTGCCCAGCATTGTGACGTTTTCACGGTTGAGCGCTGAGTTTCACGATGTTCCTTGAAAGAATGTCGCTCTGTCCCTGGCAGCAGTTTAGCTGCTGTGGGTCAAGTCCACCTTTCGAGGTCGGGCTTTGAGCTCATTGGGGCGGCTCTGGACTGGCCCTGGGAGGGATGGCGCGCTCCCACTTCCGAGGTTGGCCCCCCCAGGGCCCACGCTGAGCATGCTGTGTATTCGTGACGTCTCCCCGCATGGGCTGGCCTGGGGGACCCAGCTCATCCCCGGGGGTCTGGGAATGGTTCTTTCCTCAAAAGTCACTCATGTGATGTGCATGGGGTTCCACCCACACCTGCAGGTTGGTGTTTGATCCAAGACCCAAGAGGACCCCTGGCAGATCCTGTGAGCTGTGCAGCTCCCTCTTTACAGGTCCTCTGTCCCAGATTCGAGCTGCCTTGCCTCTGAATTCCAGTTTCCGTCTCCACTGCGTTGGGGCCTCCCTCCCTGCGCCTTCAGAGAATTGCTTCCAGGCACAGGTCCTCAGACCCATGCTGCCTGGCGTCTGGTTGGCCCTGGGGGCGGGTATCCAGACCCCCAGGCTCTCCGTGGCCTGCAGCTGAGTCCCGTTGTCTTGTGACAAGGGAGGCACAGTGGCCTCTCGTCTAAGCTGCCTGTGAGGGTCCTGGCTTGGTGGCTTGGCAGTGCTTCCTGGGGGGCGGGACTGACTCGAAGCTGAGCGCTCTGGTCTCCCCTGCCGTGTGGGTTGAGCATCTTTCCGGTTTGGCTGTTGGCTTTCTAGAGGCTTTGTCGTGTGACCTTTCTGGCAATCAGATGTATTCGTTGCTTTGTTTGTGATCATGGGGTATTGTCCTGGCCTTGGAAGGGTTTTCTCCACCCCGCACCCCTTTGGAATGGCTTGTTCTGGAAGAGGTGACAGCATCGGGGCGGCCCCCTGATGCGGGGCGGGGCGGGGCGGGGCGGGAGGCTGGCGGGAGGCACTCGTGTGGGGAGACTGCGATCCCCGCGTCAGAAGCAGTTTAGTTTTGTCCCCCAAGCCTGGCTTTTCACCAGGACGTGGGAGCAGCATGGCGTTCACTCTAAGATTCATAGTGAGATCTGCCAGTTTTTGAAGCAGAAAATCACAAGCCTGACACTGGATATGTTGTGTTTTGCTGATTCCAATTCCATGACAGAAATGAAGGAGCTAAAACAATAAAACTGCATTCGTGGCCCCTCTGGATGTTTTGTTTTGGTTTTTCTGGCTTGACGGGAGCGGGCAGGTGTCGGGAGGGAGAAGAGCCCGTCAGGGGCCCGGCGAGTCCAGAGAGTCAGGAACGCGGCCCCCACGTGCCCCCAAGGATGCTCTGCGCAGCGGGGGTGATGACAGGAGGGGGAGACCCTGGAAGCCTGCGGCTCCGGGCCGAGCATCTCTTAGCTTCGTGTTCTTTGAGGTTCGCGGCTCAGACCATTAGCCAGAGAAATCAAAAGGACGCGAGATGCCTATCATAGTGACCCAGCTAGGGGCGTCTGCCCCTTTCACAGAAGATTCTGACGACTGAATATTCCAGTGACACGGTCCTAGGAGCGTGCCATGAGCGTGCTGCCTCGTACTCTTAGGCACAAGCGGCTTGTTCCGCACAGCAAACCTTCAGGCGGTGCCCTTGCCTGAGGGTGATGACTTCCCACAGTCCCCTCGCCCTGAGTCTGACCCCGAGAGCAGACACGACAGGTCCCCATGCTGGCCCCATGCCCAGTGAAACCTGCCAGGCCCAGGCTGGGTACAGCACGTGGGCTCCAGGCCCCTCTGCCGTCGACCCCTGGGATGACGCTTGTTTTGAACCGTAACAGCTCAGTATTGGAAAGCCACCAGCACAGTGGGAAGAGGCTCTTGTAGGTGCTGGTTGGAAAGCTCTTCACCGTATGTGGTTAAGTGGGAGCAACTAGGTTAAAAGTAACTGTAACAGAGAAAGTTATTAAGGAAATACCCACCCCAGGAAAACCCCAGGCCCAGAGATCACAAGGGAATTCCACCAGACTTGAAAGACCAGACAGTCCCAGAGCGCCATCCAGTGTTGCGGAGCGTAGGAGAGGAAGGAAGCTCCCTGGTTCTCTGTGACGCTCACGTGACACTGGGTGCTGAAGCCAGATGCAGACGACACAGAGGGAAAGCCTGCATACCGGTGTCCCTCATCAGTATCAGTACAGCAACGCTGGGCGCTCGCAGCCGGACTCCAGCACCGCGCTACGGAAGCAGCGCACAGCGACCGGGCGGGGCTTGCTTTAAGCGTGCAGGTCTGCTCGGTGCTAGGAAACCTGCTGGTGGAAGACGTTCGGTCATCTCCATGGAGACCAGCCTTGGGCAGAACTCCGCATCCATGGTGAACACACTGCAGAAAACGGGGATTGAGCGGTGCTTTCTGTTTCTGAAAAATGGGGCTGAAAATACACATACAGCCTGCCATTCTAGCCATCTTTAAGTACGCTGACGTTAAGTACGTTGTGTGCAATCATCTGAGGGATGTGCTCTTGACATAAGAATATATATTTGTACACCCTGGGCCTGACGCCACTGTCTTACTCTACGAAGAGACAGAGACAGCCCCAGTAAAACTGGGGCTGCCGCACAGCACCCCCTGCCCCCTGCAGTCCAGCGCGGCACCGGGCAGGGGGCGCCGTCGGGGGCCTGGCAGCTGGCAGAGAAGCAGCGCACCCAGCTGTGTTTGCAGATGACGGGGTAGCACATCTGGAGATGCCTAGGGCATCCACGCTCCAAGGGAAGGAATTCAGGGAAGTAGCTGGGTACAAAACCAGCATAAAAAAGTCAGTAGCCTTCCTAGATGTGGACAGTAAGCGAATCACCGCAGAGGAAATTCCGTTTACAGTTGCCTCAGAGGTTGCTCAGGAATAAATTTAACCAGAAACATGCAGACCTCTGCAATGAACATTGTAGTCTTGAAAGACCCAAAAGCAGACCTGAACACATGGAAAGACATCTCTCCTTTTGGATGGAATGACAGCTTTATAAGGATGTCAGTTCTCCCTAACTTTATAAGTTCAAAGCAATCCTGTAAAAATACTAGCTATTTTATGGAGTTCCGGTGAGTTGATACTGAAGGTCATACGGAAAAACAAAAATATCCAGGAAAACTGAGGGGGGACTAACCTGACCAGCAGTGACACTCACCACCACGCCTCTGTCGTCAGGACCCTGCGGTGCAGGCTCGTGAACACAGAGCAAGGGACGGGCGAAAGTGCAGAATTAGCCCCAGTTCAAGTGGAGGCCACGCGTGAGAGGGTGGCGTCTCAGGCCACTGGGCAAAGATGAATTTTTTAAAGAAAACGTGCTGGGACAGTTGGATTGCCATTCGGAAAAAGAAAATTAGATTCCTCTCACTCCACACACAGGAGTGGCCTCTGACAGGTTAGGAAGCGAAAAATGAAACCATGCAAGCGATGGAAACACAGGTGGGTTCCTTGTTAACTTTTGTGTAGGGAGGGTCGACGTGTGACTCAAAATCCAGAGGCAGTAGGAGAAAAGGATGGATAAATGTGACTGCATACAAATAAAAGGTTTTTGCGCGACAGAAAATACCATAAACCACATAAAAACTGAACTGACAAACTGGGAGAAAATATTTGCAACACAGACCACAGAGAGCTCCCTGTCTGTCCCTTTGTGATGTCCTGATCATATAAAGAGCTCTTTCAAAGGTTGAGAGACAAAGGACCGAGAACCAGATGGAGAAATGCGAAAAAGTCGTGCCCAAATAATTTACAAAAGAGAAATAAAAATAACTCCCACAGCATGAAAAAAAATGCTCTGACTCACTCATAACTAGAGAATGCAAATCAGAACAACAATGAGATACTACGTCTCACTCAGCAGACCGCCGGCAGCTTAAATAAAACGATGACACACACTCAGCGGGAACCGCCCCCCGTGCTTCGCTGGAAGAGATGCGCGCTTGGCAGTGACCAGCAGCACCGCACGTGCACTCGTGTGCTGCCCCTCCTCCTTCTTGGGACCCACCCTGGGGATACATGTCCAACAGTATGAACATACACACCCATGAGGTTCATTGTTGAGCGTGGTTTGTCACTGCAGAATGTTGGAGCCAGGGCAGGTGCCCACGCAGGGAGGGTGCACCCACGGGCTCCAGCCTGTGCGGCTGGGACGTGGACGGAGAAGGCCTCTGTGCACAGACGAGTGATTGCCAGGACACACCGTCACGTGGAGGGACAGCATGCACACGCGTGACTGTAGCATGCTCCCTTCATGTAAGAAAGATGGGGATGGAAGACAAGACACAGGCATCTGCTCTTTTGTGCAGAAAGAATACAGGATAAACCAGAAGCTGAAGAGTGGGGAGGAGGGGGAAGGTGGGAGCAGCTTTTACCCAAGGCTGCTTGTTTGTAAAGCTCCCGTTCTTAGAGCCATAGTAGCGCACCCCCACGTAAACCATGAAAGCCAACCGGGGTGTGGGGGGAGACAGAATACAAACAGGAATAAATGAACCTAACTTCCGTACAGTCAGTAACCGGCCTCTGTGAAGGGGCTGCGGAAGGAGAGAGCCAGCGTTAAGTCACTCTGCAGAACAGAATTTTGCCACAATGCTGTTAAGTCTAAAGACAAAAGGACCCAGACAAAATACTGTGCTTCAGACCGTAAATTCATGGCGGGGAGGGTGGAGCTCAGCAGTAGAGCGCGTGCTTGGCACGCACAAGGTCCTGGGTTAAGTTGCCGGTACCTCTGTTAAAAATAAAGAAATAAACCTAATTACTTCCCCCCGAGAAGTCTTCAAAAAACAGGCAGTAAATTCATCCCACACAGGGGTGTGGGTTAGCAATACTGGAATCACTTTATGTCACGTTGGGACTGAACAAACAAGTAAATACACGGCGGGGTAGGGGGCCAGGGTCCTCCCTGTTGGAGAAAGAAGTCGCCAACAAGGAAAGGGGGCTGGCGGTTCCTTTGGGCTGGAATCCAAGGAATCGGGGTGAATCTGTGGTTTTCATTGTACACGTGTTCAGACAGATGAACGGAAGCGGGCGTGCGCTGGGGTTAGCGTGTCTACGGACGGTTTCTAGCTCTCGTTGCTCAAAGACAGTGACATCTCAGTCCCAGTGAGCTCACTTCATGCCCAGATCTCCATTTTTAAGCACCATTCTCCAGTATCAGAAACCGGGATCCGTGGAGGAGGGGTTGATCCCAGGACTGTGGCAGGGGAATAGAAGCCGAGCCTAGGGTGTCTCATGGAACCAGAAAATAAGGAATTGCTTGAAAAAAGAGGGGTCTTTGTTGAAAGGACCCAGGACCCAACCTGCAGGCATTCCCAGTGGCCAAAGCTGGGGCATTCTGAGCGACTAAGTAGATGGTGACTGAGCTGGACAGTAACCCAGAGTGTGAGACACATACCCACGGACCCAGCTGGTCCAAGCCATCGGCTGAATACACACCTACATGGCGGAGGAGAGCCAGGTTCTCCGTCCAGAAGAGTTCCAGCGGAGAAATGTAAAAGGAAGGACTGAAACTGAACGTCACCACTAGGCAAACACCATAGCAAGACTCACCGATGGAGGCTCAGTTCAGGGGCAGAAGTTTGGGGAGCAGCAGGGAGGTTGCATGGCTCCAAAGTACCTCCTCCAAGATACTCGTCCGTTACCACGGGAAACCGCACCTTCACGATGGGAAACCCGGCAGGCGCCACCCTAGCCTGGCGATGGCAGTGCCTCCCCTGAGCCAGGCGTGCAGACACCGCGTCCTCGCTGGTCTGGCACGCTGAGCAGCATCTGGTGTCTCGGCTGTGGTGCTCCTGCCAACAGGAGTGACCTCGTGAAACGGCGGACAAGCCCAGGCAAAGGGACAACGTCCAGGGCCCAGCGAAGGCGGCATGGCCACCAAGGACAGCAGACGGGGACGCCTTAGCACAGAAGCAACTGGGGACTGGCAGTTCGGGGCAGCGTGGGCCTGGCTGGGATCCTGGAACTGGAAGAGGATGTTAGTGGGGACACTTGAAACAGGGGAGGCACTTGGCCCGTTGGTGCGTCTGTGGGAGTGACCGGCAGAGCCGGGGGACGGCAGGGGAGCGTCCGGGGCAGGTGAGCAGGGGCCCCACGCCTGCCCTTCCTGCCTTCGCGGGGCAGGTTGCATTTTGCGGAGACGGTTAATTTACATGGAGCAGCTGGGTGAGCGCTGCCCGCCACGTGCACCTGCGCTGTCATCCTCGTCAAGCCGCAGAGAGCTTCCATCCTGCAGTCTTTCCTCGGGCCCCTGACAGTCGGTGCCTCCCCAGCACCAAGTGTGGACCCGGGCAAGTGGAACCCCGTGGGAGGTTGATGGGTCCAGCCAACGAGAGGGCGTTGGGAACCCTCCCCAGGGGCCCCTCACCCCAAAGTGCCTTCCTCAGAATTTTCTAAGTCCCTCTGGTGCTCGGGGAGGGCTAACCCCCTCCTTCCCTGTTGGGGACTCTGCTCCTCTGTGCCCCGCCGCCCAGGGTCAGTGAGTCCGTCCCTCACTCAGAGGCTGCGGCCGTGTGTGCGTGCGTGTTCACTTACGCACATGCACGCACCTGACTTCTGCTCGCCCTTCCGTGTCCCGACAGCTGCCCCGCATCGTCAGGGCACCCAAGGGCAGCAGAGTGGTGGAGGGGGTGGTGTCCTGTGCCCCATGCACCCCCCTGGCTGTCGGCAGGCAGGTCTGGGAGGGGCCGCACCTCCACGGAGGGCAGCGAGAGCCTCGCTCCCACGCAGCGGCCTTTGTCCTTTCTTGCCTCTGATGCAGGCGACCAGGCCAGCTTCACCCTGTGGGAGAAGGGACAGAACTTCCTTGTGCAAATGTGCTGGCTCTTCTGACTCCAGCCTGGCCCCTCCTGTTCTCCCGTTGCTGGTGATGTGGGGGACAGGGCTGTGGCAACACTGAGAGTCCGGGGGTGCAGGGACCACCGTGGGGGAGGCCAGTTGGAGACGTGGCTGGAAGATGCCTTGTCCCACAGGAAATCCCCAACAGTAAACCCCACATGGCTGGTGAAGACGCACTGTCGCTTGCGTTTGCATTTGTGGTCACCATCAAACAAGCATTTGAGAGCCTTCGGAAGCAGTCTTCACAATACTGGAGGATCCAGGTTGTTTCTGAGCAAACGGGGGGTTCCCAAGAGCCACTGCTCTGTGGGTGATAAGGGCGCGGATCCCGTTCACGGGAGCCCCACCCTCATGACCTCATCTCCTCCCGAAGGCCCCAGCTCCTAACGCCATCGCATCAGGCACTGAGATTTCAACACGCAGTGTGACCGAAGCATAACACTGTACACCAGCAATTGACACAGCATTATAAACTGACTGTGCTTCAATAAAAAGAATGCAAAAAAAAAAAAAAAAAAAGGATTTCAGCATGTGAACCGTGGGGAGACACAAACTTCAGTCCGTAACGTAGGAAGGCTTAGACTAGCGAAGCGACTGTGACCGCGAGTCACAGCTGACGTCTGCCGTGTGGCGTCCACACGGAGGGTAACGGGGACGCCCGCTTGCTAAGAGTGTGAATGTTACATGTAGGAGAAACCGCTTATATTCATTCATCTGTGTCTTGTGGAGAGCAGCGCGTGGCGTGTAGTAAGCCCCTGATAAATAGTAGCTCGTGAGACATCGGGTCAGAAATACGTATGTGGTGTATGTATTGCAATACGTAGGATTATACACTGTAGACAATGCTATTAAATCACTGCAAGAATTACTGGGCTCCACTGTGTGCCAGGCTCTGAGGATCCAAAGCAGGTCGGGAACACAGGCTTTTGTATTAATACTGCAGTTCTCAGCTGGCTCTTAATCTACACGTCTTGAGGGGAGGGAAGTATGGGTCAGAGTAAGTATTGAGAGGAGCCCCGGACCCGCAGCCGGGGAACCCCGTTTGGACAGACCATCCCTCCTCCTCGCCCTGCCTCTTCCTCTGAGCTTCTCTTTCTAAGCATGAGGCTGGGGGAGCCAGGTGGGAGCTGCCAGGTAACTACAGGTAACCCGCAGAGAGGGCTGGGGCAGGGCGGCCGTTCACGGCTCACTTGTCGCTTTATTTGGACTGCAGGGAGCAGGGACGGAAGAGGACGCTCGTTCAAGGACTGGATGTCTGGTCTTCGTCTGTCTGAAAGCGCATCACGCCTGTGTGATTGGTGCCTGGGTCCGCACCCGGGCCCTGGTCCTTCCTGCATCCGTGGCCGGCTGCCTGTCCTCCAACGGCAGAGCCAGCGGGCATCACAGAGCCCCCGGCCCGCTGGCCGACACCTCGGCGGGTGTTCGGCAGGCTCGCCACGCTGCTCTTGGCTTCTGGTCCAGAACAGACGGCCTGTGGACGACAAGTCCTGCCACCAGCTTTCTGTTTTTCTTTTTTAACCTGAAAATGTCACTTTGCCAGCCTGCTGGGGAGAGGGCCTGCCTAGGTGCGCGGCACACAGCAAGCTCGAGCCCCCGTTGTCCCGCCCAGCCGTGTGGTCGGCTCCCAGGGCCAGAGACGCCCCGGCCCCTCCCGTCTTCTCGGGCTCCCTCCCCGGTGACCGCAGCCCTGAACCCTGACGCTGAGTGGTGTTCCACTGTTCCTGAGCTGGATCTGCGTGGGTCCCCTCGTTACGTCTTCACTGGTGCCTGGCCTTTTCGTTTTGCCTCGTGGTGTGCGGGGATTAGCATTTCACGTTTGAGTGTTCTGGGAGTCCTGCGTAAGTTTTACCCAACACCGGGCAGACCTGGCTCGGCCCCCGGCAGGCACAGGGCACAGCTGTCCCTGGGACCACAGTGGCTGGAGCCGTCAGCTGTGGAAGGTGACTCTTGCCTTTGAAAACGGTTTCCCCGCTGAGATCTTCAGATTTGGGGGCAGTGATGCTGAGGACTCTGAGGGCTGTTTCCATGGAGATGGGAAGAAGAGGACATTGCCTGAGGACTGCTGACCTGCTGACACCACGGGAGGTGTTCTCGGGCCGTTCTGCTGAATTTTCAGTCGTCACCGTTGTCACACTTTCTGGGTCCGGGGCCCGAGACTCGGGACGGGCCCAGGTGACGCAGCTGCAGCGCCCGACCCCGGGCCGCCCTGGTTTTCCTGCCCCCAGTCCAGCCCCTCCCTCGTGCAGCTGCTGCCTCCTTGAGACAAGGCACGGTTGTCTTCGTCTGGATGCCCCTGAGCCTGGTGCCGCCCCCACGCCGCCCCCGACGCAGGAGGCACCGAGAATGATGTGGCAGGACCCTGGGAGGGTGGCAGAATCGGGAAGGCCAGATCTGACCCCCCCGGACGTCCGCACTAACAGGGTCTGTCTGATGCAACTGCTTCAATCTGGGGTCTGTGGACGCCTTGCAGCCTCAAGGGGGAAGGGCTGGGTGGAAAGCTGCAGTGAATTTTGGTAAAATTCGGCTCTTACACAGGAGCAGCTCCCCAGCCCCACCCCAAGGTGAGGTGGTAGGTGCTCACCACGGGCAGGGGCTCCCGGGGCCGCCGGCCCAGACTGCGGGAGTCACAGTGGGCAGACGGTACCCCGTCCTCCAGGCAGGGGGTCTGTGCTCTGATGGCTGGTTGCTGCCCCTGGAGTCACAGGGGCAGACGAGGGGGGGCAACAAAGAGCCATGGCGTGGTGTCCCCTCCTCAGGCTGAGTGACCGCCAGGGGATTTAAAGGGCTGGCTTCCTTTTTTTTTAATCAATTAAAAAATTTTGGAGTAATTAGATTTATTTATTAATTATTATCATCATCATATTATTTTTAACAGACGTCCTGGGAATTGAACCTAGGACCTTGTGCACGTGAAGTACACGCTCTACCCCTGAGCTGTGCCCTCCCCTCTGGCACCCTTTGTTTTTCCTCCTTCATTGTTTTGCTTCTTCCTCTTGGGAACTAGATACTAAAGACTTGGACATTTGAAGGGAACTGCATATACAGGGAAAATCAGAATGTGAGTGCGTATATCCAGAGAAAGGCTCACAAGAGATCTGAGAAGACTTTATATTTACACCTCAGGCACAGCGCAGAGACCGCTTACAACAGTTAAAAAGGAAAAACAACTTCAATATAAGACAAGACACAATAAACTTCCTAGAAGAAAACATAGGCAGAACATTCTCTGACATAAACCTTAGCCATGTTCTCCTAGGGCAGTCCACCCAGGCAATAGAAATAAAGCAAAAATAAACAAATGGGACCTAATTAAACTTACAAGCTTTTGCACAGCAGAGGAAACCAGAAGCAAAACGAAAAGACAACCTATGAAATGGGAGAACATATTTGCAAATGATGTGACTGACAAAGGTTTAATTCCAAAATATGTAAACAGCTCATACAACTTAAGAAAAAAACAAACAACCCAATCCAAAAATGGGCAGAAGACCGAAATAGACATTTCTCCAAGGAAGACATCCAGATGGACAACAGGCACATGAAAAGATGCTCAGCATCACTAATTATCAGAGAAACGCAAATCAAAACTACAATGAGGTTATCACCTCACACCAGTCAGAATGGCCATCATTCAAAAGTCTACAAATAATAAATGCTGGAGAGGGTGTGGAGAACAGGGAGCCCTCCTGCACTGCTGGTGGGAGTGTAGTTTGGTGCAGCCACTATGGAGGACAGTATGGAGGTTCCTTAAAAAATGAAAAATAGACTTACCATATGATCCAGCAATCCCACTCCTGGGCATATATCTGGAGGGAATTCTAATTTGAAAAGACACATGCACCCCAGTGTTCATAGCAGCACTATTTACAATAGCCAAGACATGGAAACAACCTAAATGTCCACTGACAGATGACTGGATAAAGAAGATGTGGTATATTAATACAATGGAACACTACTCAACCATAAAAAAGAATGAAATAATGCCATTCACAGCAACACGGATGGACCTGGAGAACATCATTCTAAGTGAAGTAAGCCAGAAAGAGAAAGAAAAATATCATATGATATCAGTCATATTTGGAATCTAAAAAAAAGAGACACAAATGAATTTATTTACAAAACAGAAACAGACTCACAGACATAGGAAACAAACTTATGGTTACCAGGGGGCAAAGTAGGGTAGGGAGGGATAAATTGGGAGTTTGAGATTTGCAGATACTAACTACTATATATAAAATAGATAAACAAGAAGTTTGTACCATACAGCACAGGGAACTATATTCAATATCTTACAGTGACCTATCATGAAAAATTGTATTAAAAGGCATACATGTGTATGTATGACTGAAACACGCTGTACATCAGCTACGGACGCAATACTGTAAACTGAGTGTACTTCAATTAAAAAAAATCTTAATCCAGAAAATGAACAAACACGTACCTGTAAGCGGGTGTCGGGAAGCGGGGGGTCCGGGTGGGAAGTTCCGTCGGTGTCTTGGGATGTTCTCGTCCAGTCTTAAGACTGCAGTGACCCGGGAGGCCAGCCTGAGAGGAGGCTCCAAGGCTGCGCTGAGGATGGGCTGAAACTGCTGTTTTTCCTCTTTGCTTCCTGCAGGGACAAGCTGTGATGAATTTGTGCTTTTTCTTCTCAATTAGATTGACTTGAGTCTTGAGAGCAGAGACAATGACGTATTGAAAAAAGATAATTAACCATTTGAAAGAGTGCAGTTCAGCGACATTTAGCCCATTCACGATTCACCACCACTTTCTATCTGGTTCCAAACGTTTTCATCGCCCACAAGGGGACCCCACACCCACTAAGCAGCAGCTCACCGTTGCCCCCTCGCCCAGCCCCTGGCAGCCACCAGGCCGCTTCCACTCTCCACGCAAAAGGAAACTTGCCTTCACTCTGACGCCAAAAGTGCGGGACACCCCCTCCCCCAACCAACTCTCCATCTCCGACACCAGCTGCCCAGCGACTCAACTCAGTCCTGACACTGACGACCCTGCAGAGCCAGCAGCGACCCCGCCGCTCCCGGGCTCCGCCCCGCAAGGCCGCCCCGACTCCAGGGAGCCCCCGGCTCCCACACTTGGCCTGACTCAGCTGCAAATCAGGGGTTCCCACCACCCCTTCCCTGGGTTTGGTAATTTGCTAGCACAGCTCACAGAATTCGGGGAAACACTGTGCTTGCATTTCCTGATTTATTATACGGGAACAGCCCGGTGAGAGCCACAGGGGGTGAGGTCCCCGAGGGTCCGGAGGCCAGGGCCTCTGCCCGTGGAGATGAGGTGCAGGGTCCTGCCGGCATGTGGGTGTGTCCACAACCTGGAAGCTCTGCCAGCTGCTGCAGTAGTCTTCCCACAGGCCTCGGGACTGAGTGTGATGATCAAGTCACTGGCCATTGGTGGTTAACGCTCATCCTCACGACCAGATGGAGGTAATTCTGACCGCTCCTTTAAAGCAGGACAGCTGAGGCCCGCGAGGTTCGAAGTAATCGATCTTGAATTTGGATCTGACTATTTGGCTTCTGGCAAAGCGCCTAGTCCCTGCTGGCCCAGGGGAAATCACCACCCTGTGGCTGGCCTGGGCGTCAGAAAAGCCTGTCTTCACTGCTGAGTGCCCTCCTTACGACCCCCACGAGACCCCTTCTCACTCTGAGTGTTCCCAATGAAATCTCCACAAGGGCACGCACAGAGACGCACTTTCTGGCCCTTTCCAGTGTGCACAGTGATCGGATCTCGTCCCCCAAAGCCCCTCCTCGGCAGCTGCGGTCAGGTGTGATCAGAGGACCAATTCCCATTAAGTTGTCAGTGACGAATCAATTCCTCAACGTTCTTTTTACCCTTAAAAAGCTTCCAATCCAATAGTGTTTTATTCTGCCTTCTAAGTATGCTTGCCTCCACCTCTCCCACCAAAGCAGGGCCGGGCAAGACCTCCCCTCCCAGCCCTGAGCTTGTCCGCTTTTCCATCTCGCAGAGGGAAGAGAAGGCATTCCGTTTTTCCCTTTGTAGGTTGGAAATCACCTCCTCGCCATTTTGCATTTTCATGATGGACACTTCCTTAAAGGAAAAAAAAATGAAGTTCTGATGGAGGAATTAAAAAAGTTCTTTCTGTGGGACACTTGGTGGCAGGAGGATCCAGCGTGTTCCCCAAGTCAGGTGGGGACGCCCCTCAGCAAGCGGGGGCTGCAGGCCAAGGAGCGGGCAGAGCACATCACACAGCAAACCCCGAAAGCTCCTTCTAGTCAATTCCTTGTGGCTGAGAAGACGGAAAACCCTGGGGAAGGAAGGGCAAGTGGAGTGCACGTGTGCGTGTGCGTGTGCGCCTGCAGTTGGGCACACGTGTGTGTGTGCGTGTGCACGTGTGCTTGCAGCATCCGGACCCTTCGCAGGGGAGGGACATGCATGTAATGGGCGCTCTCATTTCCTAAGACATTTGGATGAGCTGGAGGGGAGGCTGCCTGCCGGGGGGCTGCCGAGAAGGCTGTGAAGCGCCCTGTTCTGGCCGCTTCCCTCCATGAGAGTGTTTTCCCCAGTGAGACGCCTTCTGCCCCCCGGCTGCCCAGGGGCCACACTCGGTTCAGACGTGCTAAGGACCTGTTTCCTCGCTTTCTTCAGAACTTGGTCTCCTGCACTCACGGAGTTCTCAGCCTGACTTTCCTCTCCTCGTTTCCAGAGGACATGAATCACACCCTTCAGAGAGGGTGATTGCTGTGCAGTGGAGTCAACCTGCCTGGGACCTTCCCTGAGTGTGCGGAGGACCCTCCCAGCTGCAGGGAAGCCCCTAGGAGTTGTGACAGGCCCTCCCCCTCCCCCAACCATCACTACGGGCTCTTTTGCCTGAACTCGCTCCTTGCACTCTGGCAATTGCTCAGACCTAGTTCTCTGAAGAGCCAGTTTACCAAATGACCAATTCCCTGAATTTATTGTTTCTTTGAACTAGTTTGTTTTAGTTGAACAGTTTTCAATTTGTGTTCACATTAGGGTGTCTGGGCTGTTCTGTCTCTGCCTCAGCGGCCTGGAGATGGGGGAACATGGAGAGGGGGCTTTTGAGAAGGCACTGCAGAGGCCGCTTTAAGCCTGTAACCTTGACTATGAAGACTTTTGATCAACCAGCTCTTTATTAAAATGAAGTAACTTTCATAAAACAAATATTCTGTAAAGAAGAATAAATTAAAGACTATATTCAGTGATGCATTTTTCATAAATATATTTTTAGATGGATTTATTCTTCCATTTTTTTCAATCTGAAGGTGTAAAAGAGGTTGCTTGTTGCCTGTTCTGAAACCATTCTCCATTTTTCCTTTAACAGAAGGTCTCCTTTTGGGGGAGAACCCTTGTGCCCAGTAAACAGTCATTTGTTTACTGGACGTAGGGAGGATTGAGGACAGCCAAGCAGATGTATTTGGGAGGAACATTGTGAAGGGACTCACCTGGGAGGCATGCTCTTTGCCCTTCTGTTTATTTTCTTTCTGCTGGAATGTAGTCACAATGGCTGGATCTACTGTGGCCATGTTGGGACCATGAGGTGACCTTAATGATGACTGCTAAAAGGCTGAATGTACAAACAGACGATGACCAGATCATACATAAAAATAGACTCTGACCCACCAACTGTTGGAAGCTGTCCAGGAAACCAATGCCTTAGCTTACAGCCAGCCTGCTGTAAGCCCAGCAACAGTTTCCCCCACCAACAGCCTCTACCAGAGCACACCTGCAGCCTTCCTGTTTTTCCCCTGTGAAGCTTTCCCCCACTTCTGCCTGCCTGGGAGTCTATGACCCCCTTGCTGCAGCCAGCTCTGAAGAAATAGTCTTTACTTTCTCATTAGAGTGGGTTTCATTTATTTCCATGATGCTGTCTTTTGGTAGAGCAGAAGCACAGAAGGACCTGGAGCTCTGGTTGATGGGGCAGCTGCCTTTCTAGCCCCAGACTGTGTTGGGGAAATAGAATGCAAGACGAAATCTCCTCCCAATCCAGAAAACATCTCCATAAAGGTAGAAGAAAAAGAAAACACTTTTATTAGTGAACACACGTTTAGCTAGAACGGGATGTGCGTCCCAGGCAATCTGCTACAGGGACTGCAAGGATGGAAAGGAATCTTCTGCTTGCACGTGGCCAAGCAACTCCAGTCTACCATGATCATGTTTCCAAGATGAGAGTGCTCAGTTTCTTGTGCCTTCATGACTGGAGGTAGGGTTTGTGACTTGGAGCTGGGTGCCTGCTGGAGTGTGCCCGTCTCCTCCTGGGAAGCCGGGGGGTGGTGTCCACCTGGTGATTGCATTTCAGAGACCCTCCTAGTCCTTGAGGAGCTGTGAGACTGGCAGGAGACTGAATTCACAGTTGACCTACAACTGCCAGTTTCCAGACTTCTTAACATCACAGAAAATAAGCCTCTACCATCTTTAAGACACTCTTTATGTAATATTAACTGCCAAATGCAATATCCAACAAAAGCACAGTTTTGTAGGATTTTTTCCCCCTAAGTCTGGAAAATTCTCTTATCTTTGAATATTGCCCCTTCCATGCCCTCTGTTCTCTCCTTCTTATAAAATATAAAATGTGTACTAGAGCTTCTCATTCTATCTTCCTTGTCTAAAGTTTTTGTTAATATTTTTCAACCTTTATCTGTCTGTGCTACAGATCTAGCCTCCAGTTCACTAATTCTCTCTTCAGCTGTATCTGCCTACTACATAATCATTACATTAACTTTTAAAATTTCAATGAATCATAACAAATATATCTAAAATTTTTGTTCGCTTTTTAAAAATTTCTGCTTCTTTAACAAATATTCTTTACAAAACAGAAACAGACTCACAGACATAGAAAACAAACTTATGGTTACTGGAGGGGAAAGGGGGTGGGAAGGGATGAACTGGGAGTTTGAGATTTGCAGATACTAACTACTATATATAAAATAGATAAACAATAAGTTTCTTCCATATAGCACAGGAAACTATATTCAATATCTTGTAATAATCTATAATGAAAAAGAATATGAAAACAAATATATGTATGACTGAGACGCTAGAAACTGACACAACATTGTAAACTGACTATACTTTAATAAAACAAACAAAAAACCCTAAAATTGTTTCATGTGTTACAAATGCTATTCTCTATATGCTGTCTAAAATAACCCACTTTAACTATGAAGACAAGGTAAAGGATGGAAAAAGATATATTGTACAAAAACAAATGAAAAAAAAGCTGGATTGTCAAAGTCAATTTTATTTTTATTTATTTTTTAAAATTAGATTTATTTATTTATTTAATGGAGGTGCTGGGGATTGAACCCAGGACCTCATGCATGCTAGGCACGCACTCTACCCCTGAGCTACACCCACCCCCTGACAGTCGAATTTAGTACAAGGACTGTTACCAGGGATAAACAGGGACATTACATCCAGGTGAAGGGGCCAGGCTATCAAGAAGACATCACTGTCCTAAATGTGTGTGTCCTGACAACAGACCTTCAAAATACACAAAGGAAAACCTGAAAGACCTGAACGTTGAAATAAAGCACAATCACAGCTGGAGATTTCCGTGCTGCTTTCTCAGCAACCAGTGGAACAGGGGCCGGAACTTCCTGGGCCTGGCGGTCAGTGTGGCTCGCCTCCTGTGGGCTGCGGTGTGGGGGATTGGACCATGTGGGCAGGAGTCCGGCTGGGGTGGGTTTGTTGTTGCCACGACTATTTCAGTGCCACGGACTTCAGATTCCTCCAGCTGTGGGCTGTGGCTGCCTCGTTGTTGGGAGGGGGGCTGCAGTGCTGGAGGGCCCTTCTCAGGGTCCCTACACCGCCTTAGCCTTTGGCTGTCCCTACAGGCCTGCCCCATAGAGCGGTCCCTCTCCGAGCTCTTATCCCTCCCCAGGACCCCGGATCTATGCTTATGCCCCAGGGACACGATGGTTTGATGCCCCTCCTCCAACGTCCTAGGTCTTTTTTGAAAATATTTTCTTGTTGGGGGAAGATGATTAGGTTTGTTTATTTATTACCTTTGGTGGAGGTACTAGGGATTGAGCCTGGGACCTCATGCACGCTAGGCATGCACTCTACCTCTGAGCTAGACCTTCCCCAGCAGCCGAAGTCTTTTGCTTATAAAAGACTCTGGGAACCACGTGGGGCTTGTACCTGCCCAGGACCCACTGCTCACTTCATGCCCTGTGTCGCCACACGGCTCTCTCTAGTCCCTTGCTTTGTTCCTGATCTTTCTCGCGAGCAGTCGGTGGTGACCCGTGGCGGAGGGCTTGAAAGCGAGTGCAGACTCCCCTTACGTACGGGCCTCCCAGTTCTTTCCAGCTGTCATGTGAACTGGCCTTTAAGAATTTCTTGAAATTCTTCAGAATCCATATGGTGGTTACCTCTTTCTTCTGTGTCCTGTCGAAGATGAAACAGTTCATGTGCTCTCTCTCCTTGAAGGGCTTTTTCCTTTTTGGAATTTGTTTTACTTTGTTCCTTTTTGGCTCATCTCTCTGCGGTTTTGAGGATTATCGCACTTTTATCTTCGTGAGCCTGGCAGCTTTCTACATTCTAAGTGGAGACAGACGTCTCTGCTATGCATTTCATTGCAGCCTGAACCTAGTTAATTCGCTCTGTCAGATCATTTTCAGGGGGGAGTTTCCACTGCAGGAGTCCTGGGCAATGCCAGCGTCCTCTGGGTTATATGTCATATGATGAGGTCGCAGCAGGAAACAGATGGTGCAGAAAACTGGGCCATTGAGGAAAGTTACAATGCTGCGGGTGGACTAAGAGAACTCAGTGTTCTAGTGCTTGTGAGGACAGGCAGGGGTGGCTCCTGAGGCTAGGAGGCACGGTGAGGGCAAACTGTTTCTGGGGTCCAGAGAGAGTGGCTGCAAGGCGGGGAGCAGCAGGGGCGGGAGCAGCAGGGGCGGGGCCCCCGGTGGGGGAGCGCAGCCAATCCGTGTCCACACATAAAACGTGCAAGGATATGGCAGAACTCAACAATACCCGAACCAGCAGGATGGAACCAGCACTCACAGAACACTCCGGCAGTGACAGCACAGCACACTTGCTTTTCATATGTCCGTGGAACACGTCAAGATAGATGTCACCATGAACCTTAAATCAAACCTCAGCCAACTAAAAAGGATTGAAATCATGCTGACTGTGTTCTCTGAACACAGTGCAATCAGGCTAGGCATCAATAGCAGAAAGCTAGCAGGGAGTCCATGGATGATGGGGACTAGTCAGCACACTGCCAAGTAATCTTGGGTCAAAGAGGAAATTTCAAGGGGAATTAAAAATACATTGGACTGAATGAAAATGAAAATACAACATATCAAATGTAGCTGTAAGACAGCTAAAGCAGGGCTGAGAGGGAAATGCACAGCACTAAACGCTTCTATTAGGAGAGAGGCAGAATTTCCAATCCATAATCTAGGCTTCACCCTTAGCACAAAGACGAGCAAAATAAATCCAAAGCAAGCAGAAGGAAGGAAATAACAGATAAGAAAAGAAATCAATGAAATTTAAAATAAAAAAATTATAAGAAGTTTAATGAAACAAAGAGCTGGTTCATTCAAAAGATCAATAAACTGAAAAGAGAATATATAAATTACCAAAATCAGGAGTGAAAGAGGGACTGTTAGCTTACAGAGCCTGCAGACGTCAAAGGGGTAATAGGGGAACAAGTCAAACAATTCTACACAAATAAGTTTTACAGCTTGAATGAAACTGACCAATTCCTTGAAAAGCACAACCTAGCAAAGTCACCAATGATGAAATACACAGTTTAAATAGCTCTGTAACTATTAAGGAGATTGAATCAATAATTAAAACACTCCCCCCGCCTCCAGGAAATTCTCTGACCTAGATGTTTTCATTGGAGAATTCTTCCAGGGTTTTGAAAAAGAATTAACACCAATTTTACACAATCTCTTGCAGAAAACAGAAGAGAAGGAAGCACTTCCCAGTTCATTTTATGAAGCTGATATCACCCTGATACCAAAACCAGATAAAGACAATGCAAAAAGGGGGAACCTACAGACCAGTATCCCCACCAGTCTATGCAAATATCGAATAGAATTCAGCATATATAAAAAGAATTAGTCACTGTGACAAAGTGGAGTTTATTTCAGGGGTGCAAGGCTAGTTCAGTATTCAAAAACCAATTTACTTCATTTTAACAGGCTAAAGAAGAAAAAATCACATGATCGTATCAATCAATGCAGAAAAAGCACTTGACAAAATATAACACCCATGTATGACAGAAGCTCTCAGAAAAACAGGAATGGAGGACAATTTCCTCAAGCTAATAAAGTATGTCTGCAAAAATTGTACTTAATGATGAAAGACTGAACTCTTTCCCTCTGAGATCAGGACAAAGGCAAGGATGTCCACTCTCGCCACTCTTCCTCAGCGTGGTGCTGGGCATTCCAGACAATGCAATAAGGCAAGAGAAGGAAATAAAAGGCACACAGTTCAGCAAGGATGAGGCAAGCTGTCCCTGCTTGTTGAAGACATGATTCCTTGGAAAATCTCAAGGAATCTACAAAAGCAAAACCTCCTGGACCTAGTAAATGAGTTAGTAACTAAGGTCACAAAATACAAGATAAACATACAAAATCAATTGTATTTCTATAGACTAGAGGTGAATACATGGACACTGAAATTAAAAATACCCTTTACAATCACTCAAAACAAAACGAAAAATACTTAGGTCTAACTCTAACAAAATAGGACCCGTATGCTGAGAAGTATAAAATCCTGGTCAGAGAAATAGAGGTCTACATAAATGGAGAGACAGACCATATTCATGGATTGCAAGGCTCAAGATGTCAGTTCTTCCCAAATTGAAATACATGTTTAATGCAGTTCCTGTCAAAATCCCCGCAAAATTTTATAGATACAGAAAAGATTATTCTAAACTTTATATGGGAAGGTAAAAAACTGTCTAAATATTTTAGAAAAAAGAAGCTAAAATGAGAGGGCCCACTGGATCTGACTTTAAGGCTTATTATATAGTTACAGCAATCGAGACTGTGACACTGGTGGAGGGATGGACACAGAGATTAATGGAACAGAACCCAGAACCCAGAAATAGACCCACACACATGTGCCCAACTGATTTTTGACAAAGATGCAAAAGCAACTTAATGGATGAAGGAGAGCTTTGGGAGAGTTTGTCAACAAATGGTGCTGGAGCAACTGGACATCCAGGGATGAAAAAACTGAACTTCAACTTAAATCTCACACTGCCTATAAAAGTCAACTCAAAATGGACCATAGATTAAAATGTAAAACTATATGACTTTTAGAAAAGCATTGGAAGAAAACCTTCAGGATCTAGGGCCAGGCAGAGAGCTCTTAGATTGGATGTCAAAAGCAAGACTGGTGAAAGGAAAGCGGATACATCGGACTCCATCAAAATTAACAATGTTTGCTCTGTGAGAGATGCTGTGAAGAGGATGAAAGGACGAGCTACAGACTGGGAGACGGTGTTTGCAAACCGCACATCTGACAGAGGTCTGGCACCCAGACTACACAGAGAATTTCCAAAACTCAGCAGTGAAAACAGAAAAACAACAACCCCTCCACAGACAGATTTGGAAGCGGGCAAAAGACACGCGAGTGTGTCTTGCCAGTGAGCATATGCAGAGCACATCTTTTCAGACATCCCACATCCTGGCCATCACAGACATGCGAATCAGAACCACAGTGGGCTCTCACGGCACCCCTGTCAGAATGTCCAAAATAAACGCTGACAACAAACACCAGATGCTAGAGAAAGTGTGGAGACGCTGGGCCCTTGGACATTGCTGGTGGGAGAGTAACGTGGTGTGGTCATTCTGGAAAGTGGTTTGACAGTTGCCTATAAATCAAATGCATACCTGCCCTAGGACCAAGTGATTGCACTTCTGGCGTTCATCCCAGAGAAATGAAAAGCCATATCCATGCAACGGCTGCTGCTGAACTTTTACAGCAGCTTTGTGTGCAGCAGCCCCCAGACTGGGAACAGCCCAGATGCCCTTCAACAGGTGAACATTTAAACAAACTGTGATCCATCCAACCATGGAACACTACTCAGCCATGAAAATGAGCAAGTGCCAGACGCACACAAGGACCGGGATGAACTTCCGGAGACTGGTGCCGAGTTCAATAAGCCAAAGGTAGAATACTGTGTGGTTCCGTTTACAGACCATTCACGAAAGGGCACCGTTACAGGGACGGAGAGCAGACTAGTGATCGCAGGGGCTGAGGAGGGGGTGGGGTGGGAGGAAAGACGGCAAGGCTGAAAAAGGGCAGCAGGGGTCCTGGTGGGGATGGAATTTTCTGCATCTGGACAGCATCAGTCCGCATCCCGGGGGGATATGGTATCAGGGTTGTGCAAGATGTTCCCGCTGGGGGAATCGGGGTGAAGTCTGTACGGGACTCCTTCCTGTTCTTTCTTACAACTGCCTGGGAGCCTACAATTATCCCAAAATAAAAAGTTTAACTTAAAAAAAATCATTTTTCTTCGTTGTAACATGAGACACAGCAAAAGAGAAGCTAATTTCCTGAGCCCACGTGTTTCCTGAGCACCCCAGGGCTGGGAGAACTCTCACCGGAAGGCAGACCACTTCCCTTGGCCTCTCCACGCACCTGATGATTCAGCCCAGCCCTCAGCGATCCCAGCCGGAGCAGACTGGAGCGGGGAAGTATGGGCCGGATGAGGCTCGCCGCAGAGAAACCAGTTCACTTGTTGGGTTTAAATGATGCTCCCCAAGATTTGGGCATGGTGGGGGCATCCCGTGAGATGGGAAATGTCCTGGGGGTTTTGGATGCAGCCTGTGGACGGAGGGTCACTGAGCCCCCCACCGTGATGACAAGGGTCTCCTGACCTGAGTCAGCATCCACTCTCCTTGTGTGGAATTTAAAGGAACCACAGGAGATCCCACTGGAGTCCCAGGATCGTGGAGGCCCCAAGAGGCTACTGTGCTGTGCCAGGAAGCACCAGCGCCAGGTGACCCACCTTGAGTCGGGGGCTCCCTCCAGGCTCCCCAGGAGGCAGTGCTTGTTGGAAACGATCAGTTTCACTGGGAGGAAGGACTCTTTGCTCATCCTCCCTGTGGGCAGAGCCGGTGATAGACCGTGCCTCGCCGGCCAGGCTGCGGTTAGCGAGGACGTCATCGCTAATAAATAAAGCGTGGGCCTCGTGGGTTTGCATTATCTCGGCCCTCTCCCAGCGGCCGCTTGGCCCCGCCGGCCCCTCATTCACCAGCGGGCCGGCGACAGCTGTGCAAGGATGGTGGTGCGGGCGGTGCGTGGTGGCCTGAGCGGAGGCGGAGGACGCTGCATTTCTGCTAGAACTGCCTGCAGCGGCAAGAGCAGCTTTTGCTGCTGAGATGACACTTTACGAGCAAGAGAAAACACCCTTTTCATCTCTCTGCAGTCACATGTGCCTTTTCTATATACCCTTTCATTTTGGAACAAAAGCTGATGTATTTTTCCTAAAGACAAACACATGGAGAATCTATTTAGCAGAAATGGTGGACAGCAGCTGGTCACAGCGGATCAAGAAAATACCGCAAGCTTTTCCCCGGAGGCTTTTATGAAATCCTATCAGAAATGAGTGGCCTGACATGTGGGGGGAGACCCACACATTTCAATTCTCATTCCCTCTTCTGATTTTCCCGTAAGTCAATTTTAACGCAATGCTGGTAACTCTTCAAGCTGAAAACTTGAGCAGCAAACCCGACCATCCTACCAGGTCAGCTCATGAATAACAGTCCAAGTGTCTGCCTTTTAACTGCTCACCCACCCGCCCACCCACGCCCTCACATGCGCATCCAGCCTCCTTGAGCACGCCGCGTCTGCGTCCGTGTCCACACAGGCTGAGCAGGAGAATTTACCTCTCTGCGTTTCCTCGTGGCCGTCCTCACCCAGCCCACTTCTCTCAGATACCAGTGAGGGCAGCTCACTTGTCAGAAATTAGCTGAAGAGAGTAAGATTTTTTAAAAAAGCTTCCTAATGCTTATTGGCTTTTTTTCCCTGCAGTTCTAACTCATGTGCTAACGTGCCCCAACAGAGAGGCCCCTGGTGCACGGTCGGGGCTGACACATTGGCCCGTATCAGGGAGGTGCAGGGGAAGCTCACAGGTTCATGGGCAAGGTTAGACTTCCATGGTGCCTGAGAGAATGAAAATATAAGGCAGTTATCTAATGAGCAAATTCAACCCCCAGGCTTACTCCCACAAACGCCACACTTCCCTCACTCCGTTCAAGTTTCATGATTGATTCTGGGTAGTTAAACACCTAATTATGCACCAGCCATTCCCAATCGAGTTAAGCCCTGGGCACCTGCTCCTAATCACAGTCTCATTCGGGGAGCCCTGATGAGCGGATGTCCGCAGTCCCAGCAGGGACCACCAGGGCTCCTGAGCACCCCCGGTCTCCAGGCGGGGCTACTGGTGACCCAGGAGTGTGACTGCTTTTAACTTCGTGGGGGTGGGGTTTCTATGACAATGAAACCAATCAAGCCAATAGCGCCTGCTTGGAGGCTTAGGGATGCATCTGCTGGACCGGCTCCGTGCAGCGTGCAGGGTTGTGGTTCACATTCCCAACTTCTCCCCTGCCATCTGTCCCTCCTCTGAGCCTCAGCCACTGGTGGCACTTTTTTTGGCCACTCTACCCCTTCTAAATATAGTAATTGTTCATGGCTATCTTCTGATGAACACGCGATACAATTTCATTGTAGGAAATGATAACAAAGTGCTGGGTAACTGTGGCTTGTAATTTCACCCAGAAATTACCTTCTGTGAAATACGTGTAGTTAATGTCCAGTCTAACACTATTTAATGAACGTTTTCCAATAAAATTAAGTGCCCGGGAGCACACGATTGTTTTGGCTGCAGCGTGTTGCATCCTATGCGTGTGCCCTGGTTTCTTTGAAGTTTCTCCCCTTTGTAAGATGCTGTTATCCGCTTGCCTGACAGTGGCCTGAAAACTCCAAATTGCCTTTGAACTCCTCAGAGAAACAGACAGAGCCTGCCTTCCCACCATTTGAAAGGCCAAATAGGACACTTTCTGTGAGCATTTAGGGGCTCAGGATAAAAGCTTGCACTCATTTTTAAGAATCCCTTCATTACATGCTTTTGCTGCAAGGTTCACATCTAAAATTTCTTTACCCTTTGATTAGGTACTTCTGATGGCTCAGTACAGGAAATAACCATGTGCAAAATCTGGTAAGGCAAAATAATACCAGATGTAAGGAACTCGTCTTTTGCCTTCTCACAGGCTTGGGAAGCTGCGTGATGCATACGGGACTTCCCAAGGTCGGGACAGGCAGACCCAGTCAGCGCTGGCGGGAGCCTGCGGTTTCGTGGGGCCATGGCTCCACGGCCCACCGGGAAGCTTTCAAGAGCTTTACAAGTCAAACCCCATCAGCAGGAGTCCTAGATCGCCGCGTCGGGAGGTGAAGATAAAGTCTCAGCTGCAATTCATAGGGTTTGCCAGTGTCTTCACACCTGAAATCGTCACTCCTGGGAGGGTTGGAGAAAACAGGGTGGGGGGCCTGGTGGTAGAGGAGGTTAAACGGGCACCCAGAAGAGACCAGAGCTGGCTGCCAGCTGTGTTTTCCATCACGGCGTCCTCGTGCCGGTAGACGGCAGAAACGTCCATGCTCTCATTCTTTGTCCTGAAGTGGGGTCTGTTTTTCCACCCCTCAGATCTGGGCTTGAACAAGTGACTTGCTGTGGCCACTGGGACATGATCATTGTGGTGCTTGAGGAGACAGGGAAAAGTGCATGGGCCCCGAGGGGCTTACATGTTCTTGCTGCTGGGACCACTTTCCCACCACATCAACCAGCCACATTTTATTAACCTGCCATAGGGTGATGGACATACACGGCTGCATCTCCAGCTGCCACCAAACCCTGCCAGATGCGTGGTTGAGGCTGTTCAGACCAAGCAGCTGCAGCCGAGCGGGGCCAGACTGACAGTCCTGCCCTAGTCGGCCCACAGAGCCCTGGGAAGGAATGAACATGGTTGTTTCAAGTCACTAAGGTTTAGGGTGATTTGTTACCCGGCAAGAACTAACAGATACACTCTCCATCCATACCCCAGTGGTTGAAGGCCACATTTCAGGTCTAAGTTTGACCAAGCAGGGGGTCACAATTTGTTTTCCTGGATTCTTCTGTCCAGACCAGCCTTGTCCTCTTGTCCTGTCCTCAGGCCTCCCCATCTGAGTCACTCTGCTCTCAGTGTCCAGTCCTTGCAGAGAGGCCCCACTGGCCCTCCCTCCATCTGCTTGGACCCGAGTCCACCTTTCTCCTTTGCTCTTGGGGACCTGCCTCCCACCTATGTCAGATCCTGGCTCATCTGAGGAAGACTGACCAGGAGGAAACAGCCCCAAACAGAGCCACCCCCCCCCCCCCGGCCAGGGCAGGGGACGCCTGGCCCACTGGGGCACGGAGGTGGGCTCCTGAGGGCCCTGACGGTGGTGGAGGGCCTGAGTGCTGGACGTCGTGCGGGACGCTGGGCACGTGCCATTATAGTGAATCCTCACAACCCCCCAAAGAGGTGGAAACTGACAGATGGGAAAGCTAAGACTGTGAGGGTGTCAGGGGTGGGACTGCGTCCCCTCAAAGAGCTCATAACCGCTGGTACCTGTGAGTGTGCCCTTATTTGGAAATAGGGTCTATGTGGACGTGGTAAGTCAAGGCGAGGTCACTCTGGAGCAGGCTGGGCCCTCACCCCATGGCTGGTGTCTTAGCAGAAGAAGGAAATTCGGACACAGAGGCAGGGGAGGCCGTGTCACCATGGAGGCAGAAATTGGGGTGATGTCGCCACAGGCCAGGGACACAGGACTGCTGGAGCCCCAGAACTGGGAAGAGGCAGGAGGGATCCTCCCCTAGAGTCTTCGGAGGGAGCCTGGCCCTGACAGCATCTTGATGTTGGACTGCTGGCCCCAGACCCGAGAGGGAATGGAGTCCTGCTGTTTTAAGCCAGCAGGCTTGCGGTACTTCGCCAGGGCCGCCCTGGGACACTAGTACGGAAGGCGAGCAGCCCGCAGCACCCGTGAGCCGGGAAACCTGGGACGGTAGAAACCCAGTCCTGCCAGGTTGTTCGCAGAGCGGGCGGGCTCCGGACGACCTCCCATCCTGATGGCGGACGCGGGCCCTGCGCAGGAGGGAAGGGGCAGCCTTACCCGAACGTCAGTGGAGGGGCTGCCGTTGGAGGAGCCTGGCTTGGGCTTCTGGAATCCTCCAGGGGTTTCCATTCAGGATGGATGAGCTTGTCCGAGGGGAGCGGGAGATACAGAAACCGCTGAGCATTGCTGCCTGGTTCCTTCCCAGTCAGTAAACTGTGCCCGGCACCGTGTGTGCATCAGGCTGGCCGGCAGTCTTGCCCGTGTGGCCAGCGGGCGTTCCCACCTCGGCAGGAGCTGTGCTACGCTGCCTGCCGCCGCTTCCGGTCGATTAGCATCCGTGGGACACACCTGGGCCACTGAGGGGGCAGATGCCTCTGGGCACCCACAGCACAACGGGCAGGCGGGTCAGCCGGCCACGGCCGCCGGCCAGCTGCTTCTCTTACATTCAAACTGGCACGTCCAACACATTTTGAATTTTTTTGTAAAATTACTTTTAAGGAAAACAGCAGAAATTAGTCCAGAATTCTCATTGCTATGAACATGCGTGGGATGCTGCAGGTGTAGACGCACAGCTCGCTGCCCCGCGAGGGTCGTGCCCTCCCCTGCCGCCCTCCCTCACACCTGTCCCTTTGTTCCTTAATGAAGCCCAAGTGTTCTTGTTTCTACCCCGTTCACCGCCAGGTCTGAAAACCGTGCCGAGGCTGAATACTTGCCCTCTTTTCATCTTTTTTTTTTTTTTTTGAGGATTCTTGCTTTCTTTTATTGAAGTATTGATTTACAATGTGTGTGAGTTTCTGCAGCACAGCACGTGATTCGTTATACACACACATATATTCCTCTTCGTGTTCTTTTCCATCGCAGGTTATTACAAGATACTGACTATAGTTCCGTGTGCTACACGGTAGGACCTTGTCGTTCATCTGTTTTCTATACAGTAGTGTGCACCTGCTAATCCTGAACTCCCAGTTTATCCCCTCCTATCCCTTTCCCCTCTGGTAACCATGAGTTGTTTTCTATGTCTGTGAGTCTGTTTTGTAAATAAATTCATTTGTATCTTTTTTTAGATTCCACATATGGGTGACATCATATGATATTTGTCTCTGTCTGACTTACTTCATGCAGTACGATAATCTCTAAGTCCATCCATGTTGCTGCAAATGGCATTATTTCATTCTTTTTTATGGCTGAGTAACATTTCATTGTATATTAATTCTAAACTCTGTACCATAACTTCTTTATCCGGTCATCTGTGGATGGACATTAGGCTGCTTCCATGTCTTGGCTGTTGTAAATAGTGCTGCTGTGAGCACTGGGGTGCAGGTGTCTTTTTTGAATTACAGTTTCCTCCAGATAGATGCCCAGGAGTGGGATTGCTGGATCCTAAGGTAAGTCTATGTTTAGTTTTTTAAGGGATCTCCGTACTGTCCCCCACAGTGGCTGCACCAGTTTACATCCCCACCAGCAGGGCAGGAGGGCTCCCTTTTCCCCACAGCCTCCTCAGCATCTATCGTCTGTGGACTTTTGAATGACGGCCACTCTGACGGGGGTGATGCGGTACCTCATTGTGGGTTTGATTTGCACATCTTTTCAACTCTTGAACGTCCCTTCTCTCAGCTGGGAATGAGGCTCGGTGAGTAAAAGATGCATGATTGTTCACAGATGTGCGGAAACACACACCCACAAAAGTACACATACCCGCGAGAGCAGAGCATCCCTGTCCCCACCCCAAGCACACACACGCACACACGCACATGCACATGCACATGCGCACACATGCAGTTTGCAGTATGACTTCTCCTCTGTGTGATTCTCCAGGTTGGGGATCACAAACCCAAATTCATTCCTTCGATTGGTAAACGTCTGAGCTGTGACCAGGGTGGCCCCCAGGGTGCGTGGGGTCTGGGGAACACCCTTTGCTGGGCTCTGAGCCTTCTACACAATGCGAGGCTCCCCAGGTCAACTTCGGGGCAGTTGGATTGTCCCGTGGGGCCGGCCCGGCGTCGGGCCCCCTGTGGCGGTGTCAGAGCTGGGAGGCCTGACAGACCGCCGGGCCTGGGCAGCCTTGAGTCCACTCCGTGGTGCTCGCAGCCAGACATGACCTCCCACCCCCTCGTTCTCGCAACTGACCACCAAGTCCAGCTGGACAGCTGCCTAAATGGTCCCTCAGACCCCACCTCCACCTCTCCCTGGCCTCCAGCCTGCACTCCTGGCCAGGCCTGGCCATCCGCACACTGCCCCTGCACATCTGCGGCCCCGGCCCCCACCTCGCCGCCGCACCAGGTGGCCATCTCCCCGCACCCCTGGGCTGCCAAGCCCACTGGCTCCTCCTGGCCTTGGGGCCTCTGTCACAGCTGTCCCCTCTGTCATGCCGTCCCCTCAGATCTCCGCCTGGCTCACTGTGTTTATCATCCAGCAGGACTCGGGGCCGCCTCCTCCAGAAATCACACAGCGGAGGCTGCAGCTCCCAGCCCAGCCGGCCCGCCTGCCTGGACGGCTCCCCCCTCCCCTTCACGCCCACTGGCCTTTCAGGAGGTGACTTCTGCCTCCTTCTGCGGGTCCCCAGGGTAACCAGTGGGTCACAGGCAGTGCACAAACTCATGGCTTCCCCACAGCCCTCTCCCCTGGCCTCCCCACTGACCCTGAGCTCTGAGGCACCTGACGTCCAGAGTGCCACCAAGACACGTTTCAGGATGGGCGGGAGCGGGGCAGGAAGAAGGGGGCCGGGTGGTGCCTGGGGCAGAGGCCAGGCCTGCCCTGCTCGTCCGAGGTCACAAGGAAGGCCCAGCTTTGGGGCAGGGACTAGCCAGGCGGGAGGGCACCGAGTGTCTTCAAAAGAAGGAGCAGGCACAGAGTCTGGGGAAGGGCTTTTTCCTCCTTATGAATGTGAAAGTTGAGGACACGCAGTTTGGGGCCCTGAACCCCGGGCGAGCCTGGGACAGAGTCGACGGGGCCAGGATTCGGAGTCCAGGTCGTGGAGAGCTGTGGGGGGAGCGAGGCCCTGGGCTGGTGTGCGGGGACTCGAGGGTGCAGGAGAAGATTGCCCCCTCACCCCCATCTCCCACCTCAGGCACCTGGAATTCCCTTGACAGAGAGCCATCCCTTTCCACGCCCCATTTAAAAATAAAATAACATTTATTTATTCTACTTAGAGGAGTAAAACCAGTCTCTGTGGAAAATTTGGAAACCACAGGAAG
Organism: Camelus ferus; assembly: GCF_009834535.1. Classification (NCBI taxonomy): domain Eukaryota; kingdom Metazoa; phylum Chordata; class Mammalia; order Artiodactyla; family Camelidae; genus Camelus; species Camelus ferus. The sequence goes on from NC_045696.1 coordinate 2,897,097, forward strand.
AGCAGGAAGGAACCTCCCAGCGCCCCCTCCAAACACACACCGAACTGCCGTGTTTCAGCCAGAGCCCTGACTCGCCCTCTGCAGCTGAGGAGCTGGGGCCGAGGTTTGGTTTTGGGTTCACGACTGCCCTCGGGCTTGCCTTGGCTGCGGCCGAGTCCTGGGGTGGGAGGCCTTGGTGGACGTGGGTGGACGTGGCCGTGACTTCCGGGTGCTTCCGAAGGGCTGCCTCTCAGCGCATCCACTTGGGTCCCATGTGTCCTAAGGGATGAAACCTTCCCGAGGCCTCACCTGGGGCGAGGTGAAGGTTCTGATGCCTCCTCAGGCCTCCATCCCAGCTCCCAGGGCCCCTCAGCACCGATGCCTCCATCCGGGGGAAGGCCTTTAATGAGGCTCCACGTGCTAGAAGGGCCCATCTTTCCGGGACCAGCAGCGTCCCAGAGAGAGCAGGGGTGGCTACCAGCCTGCAGGCCGTCCCGGTGTTGGCTGGGCAACTCCGGCTCCAGTCTGTCTTGAGCACCCACTGTGCACCAGCTTCGTGTTTGCTGCCCGGGACACAGTGATGAGGGCTGGATGGGTTTCCTGGGGCAGTTGTAGCAAGTGCCCCGGACAAGGCGGCACAAACCACAGTCCTTTGCTCTCTCACAGGCTGGAGGCTGGACGTCCGGCACCCAGGTGTGGCAGGGCTGGTCCCTCCTGAGGACCCTATCCTGGCCGTGCAGACGGCCGTCTCTTCCTATGTCCCTCGTGGTCGTCCCTCCACGTACATCTGTGTCCCCAGCTCCCTTTCTCATACAGACACAGCCATCGTGGACCAGGACCCTCCCAACGACCTCATTTTAACTGAATTACCTCCTTGAAGATCCCACCTCCAAACGCGGTCACATTCCGAGGCGCTGGGGGGTGAGGACTTCAACTTGTGAGTTGGGGGCATATGATTCAGCCCATGACAAGGGCACCCACCCCCCACCAGGCTGGGCTCCTGTCTGAGGCCCCCGCCCCCCAGCTCCCCCAGGCAGGGTCAGAAGCCCAGCGGTGAAGCTGGGAAACCTGCCTGAAGACACAGTGGGGCTCGAATTCCCAGCGCCTGTGCTGGCCCTTCTCGGTGACTTATGGAGAAAAAGCACCTCAATATACCTAGCGATGATTTTGTCTGCCCCTTAGGTTACAGTTAAATTCTAGTAATTTAAATTTTAAAAACTCCCCTGTGGCAACAGTGAGGAGCAGGGAGACAGAGTGAAGCCCCCCGGCTGCCCTTGGAGTGAGGATGGAGTGTGGCACTTCTGGGGTTGCCGCCCCGTGGGCAGCTCCGGGCCCGGGAACCCGCGGAGCAGCTGCGCTTCCCGCCCCGAGGAGCCTGGAAGCCGACAGTTCCCGCCGACGTATTTATCGCGTTAAGTACTTCACGGGTCTGGGGCCCGTTCCACGCTCACGGTGAACTGATTTTCCCGTGTGATTTAGTTACAGATGCCTAGCCAGCGAAGGCTGTGACGTGGGTGGAGGGGTCCCGGTGCCTGCGGTCTGAGACGGCGGGGTGGGGGCGCTTGGCCACGGGGACACCATCAGACACAGCTCTCCTCCTTTCCTCAGCTGCAAGGTCAAAGCTGAAACCACTGGAAGCTGCACTGCCTTTCTGACAGTGGGGAGAGATGTGTGGGTCAGAGCTGGTTCCCAGGGCAGCGCCCTCGCAGAGCTGAGCACCCAGGACCACGCTTACAGAGGATTTGTCGTGGCTTCTCAGATCCAGTCTTTGACACACAGCGTTCCATCAGTGCTCGGAGAAGTTCTTGGGGAGAAAAACAACAGAAGACAGTGCTTTCTTGTCTCCCCGTGCGAGCACAAGGGGACGGGTGTGGCTGGGTTGCTGGACGGCCTCCTGGCAACGTGCTGTCTGCTGGAGGTGCCGCCGGGGTCTCCTGCCGTGAGGCTCTGCTCAGCACACTTCATCCTTCACTGTGACTTAACCCTGAGGCTGGACGGTGGCCGCCTCTCCCTCCCCACCCTCCTCCCCTTAGCCAGCACTTGTGGGTGCCCGGGGCAGGGGGCTTGCAGGTCCCGGTGTGCAGGCTGAGCCGGGCGGTCGGGGCCCCAGTCCGCGGGCTCTGGGCCTGTCAGGAGGCTGGCTGGCAGTTACCCTGCAGCTTAAAGGGAGGGACGTGCCCCATGTGAGAGGTGAGTCAGGACGCAGCCTCATCACCCCCATGGGCTCAGCTAATGGGGTGGGCACCACCTGCAGCATAGAAACATTCTTGATGCAGAAGGTTCGGGAAAGTGCTCTGTGGGAGCCTGGTGCGCTGAGGGATCCCATGAGAGGAAACCAGGCTGGCGACTCAAGGACCAGACTGTCACAGACGCTGCTGGGACGTCTCTCATTTGTTGACTTCAATGTCCCAGGACTTGGCATGACCAAAACCTGGGAATGCAGACGAAGTGTGTTAGTGTAGGAAGGAGCGTGTGTGCAAGGGCATGTGTACGTGCCTGTGTGTGCAGGTGCATACACACATGTACACGTGAGACTGTGCGTGTATGTGTGTGGACATGTGGGTGTGATTATGTGTGTGCACAGGTAAGGATGTGTGGACACGTGCCAAGCACGATCACACGTTCACGCACGTGTGTGTGTACATGTGATCATGGGTACACGTGCACATAAACATTGTGTGTGGGGACATTTGTGTGTGATTGCATGTGTGGACACCTGAGCACATGTGATTGTACATGTATATGGTGCGTGGACACGTGTGTCACACATTTGTGGTTGCACGAATGTATGCACACGTGACACATGTATGCCTGTGTGGACATATGTGTGGGTCTATGTGTGATCATGCGTATCTGCGCATATAAGTGTGTTTGCGCATGTGTGCATGAGTGCTAGTTCAATAATGGTTGTGCGAGGTGTGGGAGGAGGAAGTGTGTGGAGGAAGGCACTGGCGAACCGCGGCAGACGGCAGTCCCTCTGGGAAGCACTGTCACTGAGGGGGAGTCGTCTGTACAGGACGACCTGCAGGCTGCCGGGCACCAATATCTCAGCGCCTACTAGGTTTGGGTTGTATTACAGCCAAAGCTGCAGGATGTCTTGGTTTGAGCAGGATGAAAATGAAAAATGAGAGAAACAAGAAGAGAAGCAGAACCCGAGGCCCCTGTCTGTGAACTGAATCCAAGAAGAGATGGAAAATTTCACAGCTCAAAAATGAATTATTCAAAGATGAGGAGCAATCTTCTGGAATTCACCGAGAGGGAACAGATGCTCCAAGGAAACCGTACCAACGTGCAAATGAAAGGTCCACAGATCTCAGATGTGTCGACGGCCTTTAAGTCAGGTTGCAGAGCAGAGACGGCGCCCACAGCCCCGGCACGCACCGAGGAGCCTGGACACACGTGGGCAGGGCTTCAGGGCGAGAGGAGAGTCGCGCGCAACCTCACAAAGCTCAACCATGAACCAGCCTGGGGCTGGGTCTCCCTGGCGGGTGCTGCGCCACCCAGAACGTCCCCGACGCTTGTCCCCAAAACAAAGGCAGGAAGAGAAGGACCGCCTCGTCCATCTCCTGAGATGGAGACCCTGAAACGTGCTGAGTAAACGCAGTCCTTTTCCTATCTGCCGATTTAGACATGGATTTCCCACCCCTGGAAAAGGACTCCAGCCTGTGGTCGTCAGTATCCCGCATGGATTTCATGGGCTTGCGTTGCCTGCGGCCCGACTGACCCCACGTCCCCAGCACCGCCGCTGATGTCCCCCTCACAGCTCACAATCGGGGCATGCACGTCCTCGCGCTCCGGGGACTGCTCTGATGTTTTAACGCTGAATTACACACGGGAGGCCAGCATCACATCCCTGGGCCACTGCTCTAAGACACGCCGGCGAGAAGAGCAGTGTCTTCGTCTCCACGCAAAAACCAGGGGAGATTTCTGGGGTTTATCAGAAGCAGCCCAGGACGCACAACTCAACTAAAGAAAAAGTACGGTACCCATTTCTGTATAAGAATATATTATTTAAAAGACAGCTTAAAAATAAAAATTCTGTACAGCATCGTAAAGTCCTTTTTTTTTTTTTCTGTATCAGTGAACAAAACGGTTCTTAGAAAATGTGATCTTGTGATGTCAGGTGCTCAGAACCAACTCTTCCCTGCACGGAGGATACCGCAAAACTCAGCTGGTCGGGTCCAGATAGCATCCTGCCGGTCTCTGCTTTCTTCATGCACAGTCTGCTTGGAAAAGGAGAAAGAATGCTGATTTGTGTCTGTGGGACTGGAAATGTGCAGGCAGTGCCACAAATCACACATAGACAAGGAGCATGTCTTCTGTCCCAGAACTCTGCTCGTTTAATCACTAAAACAACAGGATGACTGGATGAAGATGTGGTATATATACATATAACAGAACACTACTCAGCCATAAAAAAGAATGAAAAAATGCCCTTTGCAGCAACATAGATGGACCTAGAGATTATCATATCCAGTGAAGTACATCAGAGAAAGACAAATATCAAATGATATCAGTTATATGTGGAATCTGAAAAAATGATACAAATTTTATTTACAAACCAGAAATAGACTCATGGACACAGAAAACAAACTATGGTTACCAAATGGGAAAAGGTGGGGAGGGATAAAATAGGAGGTTGGGACTAATAGATACACACTACTATATATAAAATAGATAAACAACGAGGACCTACTGTACAGCACGGGGAACTCTATTCAATTTTTTGTAATAAGCTATCATGGAAAAGAATCTGAAAAAAAAAAGTATGCATGTAACTGAATTGCTTTGCTGTACACCTGAAACTAACATTGTAAATCAACTACAGTTCAATTAAAAAAGTTAATAAAAAACTCAAGCAACAAGAGGAGTGGGATTGTCACCTCTAGTTTAGAGATGGGGGCTGTGGCTCAGAGAGGTTCAGACGCCTGCGCACATCACGCAGCTTGTGATTAGCAAAGCCCGGACTCACAGCAGGGACTGTCGGACGCCGGGGCTGTCTCTGCTCCTCCCCAAAACCACACCCAGTCCTCACGCCCCGCGCCTTGAATGTTTTCTGAGAATCTCTCAAACGATCCTCAGGCACGTGGGTGGCTGGCCTCATCTCGTGGAGGCCGAGGGGCTGGTTGCTTTCCGCCTGGACTAACTGAACGGCCAGTCCCCAAAGGGCACCGGAAGGGCTTGCAGCAACGAAAGCAGCAGCTTTATTTTTGAAAAGCTTTCAAACAGTGCTTTCCCTGGCAAGCGGTGCACCTGTGATCACGATCTTCCTCTGTTTCCTAAGGCCTTTCAGAGCCCAATTCTAATAAGCACGCAAGGAAGCAAAGCTTCACTTATTTAAGAAGATTCAGCCATTCAGGTTCTGTCCCTTCCCCCTCTTCCCTCCTTCCTTCTTTCAGGATTTCCGAGCCGTCCCCATCTGGGTCTGAATTACGTAAGCACTGAGACATCGTTCAGAACAGCCTTACCTTCACTCTTTCTCACATCTCTGCTTTTCTCTCTCGACTTGGTGTCCCCGGACATCAGGCTGTCAACCTTCTGCAGGAACCAGGACGGAGGATAAAAAGGCCAAAGTCAGGCTCCAGGAGACAGTGTGTGAGTGACCGCCTGTCTGCTTAAGAGCTTCCTGGGACTGAAGATGCTAAGATGTGTGAGGCCACTGAGGTCTACCCTCGGTGAGCCAACACACCACAGTGTGAGCGTCCCAGACACGGCTCTGCACCGCCAGCCACTGTCCCCGCAGCCGGAGGCCCCACCGGCCTGACACCGTCTGGACGTGGACCGCGAGCCCACGATGGGCGCCACGAGCAGCCCCGGGGCACCGGGGGTGGGGGGTGGAGTCCACACCCTTTCACCTCTTTTGTGGGTCTGTTCTTTCTGGGGACAGGAAGGGGCCCTGGAGGGTCCTAGCAGCCCTGCTGGGCCCTGGAGACTCAGGGCCTCCATGGGGATGGCGTGCAGCTGGCCGGGGATGAGGGGAAGGGGGTCAGGCCCCGTTAGCCTCCTGTCAGCCGTGGGGCGGGGAGACGACTCGGCCAGGGGACACCTCCGCTTACATCCATCTCTTCGTCATTTGCTCTTAGATGTTTAGAGTTTCCGAACCTGTCTGACTTTCTGGGAGAAGAATCCAACTAGAGAAATTGGTCGCCGGCCTGGATTGCTGAGCGACCCGTAAGCCTGTACGGAGCGGCAGAGCGTGTCCCGTGTCTCGTGCACAAAGGAGGTTGAGGGGCGAGGGTGACACGGGAGGTTCCGTGGGGCAGGGGCACGGTGGGAGATGCCATGAGCATGCAGCCCCCAGACTGACTGACGCCTGAGGACGGGTAACAGTAACCCTGCGACACCGTCCTGTGACTTCACCGTCAACCAATCAAGGACTGTGCCTGAGCTGATCACTTACCCTGGGACGCCCCGCCCTCACCTCGCCTTTAAAAATGCTTTGCTGAAACCCATCGGGTAGTTGGGGTTTTCTGAGCACCAGCTGCCCTGGGCTCCTTGCTTGGCAGCTGCCGTGAACATGGCACTTTCCTTCACCACAACCCGGGGCAGCAGATTGGCTTCACTGTGTTCAGGTGAGCGGACCAAGTTTGGTTTGGTACCAGCATGGGGGTCAGGGGGGCCCTGGAGTCAGGCGGATGCTGGCCAAGGCCAGACGGGGACAAAGCACCGGGCAGCAGGGAGGCTGTTCCAGCTGTACTGGGGGCCTTGGAGGGGGGGTGGGGACGGTGGATGGAGGGAAGGCCACACCTGAGGGGCCGCAGACATCACGGTGGGGGTCTGCAGTGATCTCAGGCGGCAGGGGGCCTGACGCAGCTCTGCACACACTGGGGTCCTGACTTGGCCAGACCAACTCTGGGGGCTTTTGGGAAAACCTCCACCCCAGCTCTGAGCCGTGAACTGTCCCCTCCCTCAAACACAGGACCCATCCCAGCAGCAACCTAGAGCCAGAGCCAATCTCCTGATGCTCCTTGCGGGTGCCACGTGCGGCTGGGTCCCGAGTGGCGGCTTTCCCTGTGCCAGGGGGCATCTCTTCCACTGCCCTCCCTCCGAACAAGGTCGCCCTGGGGAAGAGGAGGAGGACAGGGACCCCGCAGGGCCGGGGCGCTGCTCCGAGGGGGTGTGAGCAGCCATGAGGCTGTGATCCCGCGGGGACCATCGCAACCATGGGTGACTCCCTCCGGGACTTTGCATTCCATGCAGCATGGTTTCCCCGAAGACAGAGCCCCTCGTCTGACCCGGCCCGGCTTTCCGGTGGGATGGACGAGCTCTGGCCCCGAAGGCCTCTCGCCGGTGCGGCCGGCCGTGCAGGCCCTGTGCGCACTCCCGTCTCACCTCCTTCATGGCGTCGTCTATTTGCTTCAGCTCCTCATAGCGATCTCTGGATTCCCACAGGGGCTGCAGCATGAGCTCCTCGACTGCAGGGAAGAGCTGGGAGAGACACAGACGGATGCCATCAACAGTCCGTCCTCCTTACGGAAAATGCGTGAGCAAAACTGCGCCAGGTCCCGTGCGTCTGGGGGGACCAGCCGAATGGGAAACGTGCTTCTGTCCAAGGGGACCTTTGGAGGCTCCTGGGCCGTGGCTGCGGCAGAATCCAAGGTGCCCAAGGTTTGATGCCGTCTGGTCAATGGCTCCTGGAAGCCCTCCTGGATGGAGCCTGCGAGGCTGCCACCCACGCACCTGAGCTGTTTCCTTCTCTCATGTTTTCCACGTAGACCTGGCAGAAGCTGCTCTCCTCCTTCTATCTCCTGGGACTCCCGACTGTCCATCCTGCAGACTCTCATCATCCAAACGCCAACCTCACCCACTAGCCGCTGACGGCCCTGTGGCCGGAGGAGCGAGGCCATCCCCTCTGCTCACAGCACATCCCGGCCCGGCCCTGCCTCCCGCCTGCAGCTCCCGCTGTGCCGGGCCCACCTGGCGAACATCCATTTGTCTTTAAGATTCAGCTCTGAGGGCGCTACCTGCCCCCTCACCTGCGACCTCCCCAGCTCCAGGGAGGCGTGCCCCTGGTATCCCTGCCCCATGGAACCCTGGGCACATAGCTCTCAGCTGCAGTGCTCCCAGGCTTCTCCAGCCCCAGCTCTGCTCCTGCAACTGGAGGAGAGCAGGTCCGTCATCCCCTCACTGTGCCCCTGCACCTGCCGGCCCAGGCGAGGTCCGTGGTTGTGGAAGGAATGCTCATACAGGAAGGCGGGTTCTTAGAGAAGCGACAGTGTGGTGGAAGGACACATTGAGACAGTTATGGAAGGCCACTGGGGATGGCATGGGGCGCCTGAGCTCAGAGGTGGAGGTTTGGAAAAGGTGAGACCAGGAGCTGTGGGCCGTCCTGCGAGATGGAAGTGCCAGGGAGGGTGGGGGACTGTGCACAACAAGGCGGGGTGGCTTGTCGTGTGTTGGGGGCAGTGGGGAACCATGGAAGGTTCAGGAGAGAGGCAGAGACCATCTCCTGGCTGAGGACTAACCTGGCGACAGCCCTGTGCTGGGTGGGGTGGGGTGAGATGGAGGTGTGCGTAGATGAGAAGGGTCTTCTGAAGGCAAGCAGGAGAGGCACTGACGAGGCCCCTGGGTGGTGCCCTGGGACAGGGAGGGCCTGGGGTGGCTCCCAGAGACACCATGGATGAGGTTCTCCTGGCCAAGGTGGCTGAGGAAGGGGAAGCCGTGCGGCTCTGTGGCTTTGCTGCTGGCGTGGCCGGCGGGGCAGGAGGGATGGGTGGGGAGGCAAGAGGGGAGTCTGTTTTGGACATGCTGGCGTTAAGGTGGGGGGGGGACTTCAGGTGGGGCACTGGGCAGGTGGCCCAAGCACATGTGCGTGTGTGTGCACACACAAGTACTTCCCATCCTCGGGTCACCAGCTCGTGGTGATGGCGGCTCACCTTGGTCACCGTTTCGAACATTGGAATCAGGACGAACTTGATGAACCCAATTTGGGCTGTGGCTTTGGTCACTTTGTCCCGGTCCATGAACGGGGCCACGGGCAGGCCCTCTGACTTCTCGCGGTCGCTCTGCGGGGAATGCAGGAGACACGACGTTTAAGACAGAAAACCATCCGAATCTGGGAGCTTTTTCAGGGTCAACATCCCGCGAGAAAGAGAAAACAGCTACCAGGCCAGGGGGACCCGCCGCGCGGCCAGCACCTCGGCGGTCACGGGGGAAGAGGACGCCACCTTGCGTGCTGCCCAGCTGGGCCTGCAGGCTTGTGCCGGGGTTGGGGTTGGGGGGCTGGGGCTCAGCCGCAGCCCCCCAACCCCCACAGCTCCTCAGGCTGCTGTAGCAAGTGGCTTATTGTCCCTTCCAGCATCTTCCATCTTGGGCTGGCTTGGCTGTCTGTCCCAGAGCCTCCCGGGAACGGCTGCTGGCTGACCTCCCCTGGATGCCCTCTGCCTCCACGGTTCCCGCTCCAGGCCCTTGCGGGCCCCGGGGGCCCCTCAGCAGGTGAGCCAGTGGTCACAGGGGCAGCCTGACACGTGCTGCTCCCATTGGTCCCCGTCTTCTGTGCCTCAAATTACAACCCACTTCACTGCTGACGTGCGCCCGCTGTCACGGCTTCAGGGGGCTGGTGACGCGGCCACCCTGGCACCAGCCTGCCACGTCCCCGACATGAACCCAGTGAAGGGGGGAAGGAGCCACGGGAGGGTGGCTGCTGGGCAGCGCCCCTACCTGCATGAAGTACTCCTCCAGCAAGCAGTCCACCCAGGGCTCGGCCACCTCCGCCGGGCGGACCTCGTTGGAGATGTCACAGCACTTTATCAGAACCATCTTCAGCTAGAGGGAGAGAGGGGGGATCAGCACCACCACGCAGGCTGGTCCCGCCGCTGCGGGGCATCACCGCACCCCCGGCAGTCAGCATCTTCCCAGAGGTGGGGGCTCGAGGCGTGGGCAAGCCCCTTTAAAACACGGACGGTGGTCCCACAAACCACACACTGCCAAGTTCAAGCGTACCTTCTGGACGCTGACAATACTAAGAAACGCAGACACAGCACTGCCAGAAGGCGGGACTTTAAAAGGTAATGGGAAGGAACCCCCTGAGGTGGAGGGTCCTGGGGCCCCTGGGCACAGACGTGGCCCGCTGGAAATAGAGGGGAAGGGGACCCTCACGTAAAAGCAGGGAGGGCACCCCCTCCCTGAGCACCGGGGAGGGAAGGAGGATGGGGAACCACAGTCCCGCCTGCTGACTGAAGGGGCGTCCAAGGCAGAATCCTGCCCCAGCCTGGGGGCGCACAGTCACCCAAGGCTCGAGGTGGCCTTGGCTTCTGCCCTCTGGTCCCAAGCCTGGCACCGCCCCGTGTTAGCCGGGCCTCTGCTGGGACCCTGGGCTTCCTGCCTTTTTTTTAAATTCATACTTGGATAAACTTTTATTTTTATATCAAAGGGAAAACTAATTTCACCTAAAGCTGCCTAACCCACATTTCCAGTTGTGACGGTGTTTCATTTACCATCTACCTTTGAAAGGCTTCAAATAAAACACAGCTAGGAAAACACAAAGAGCCCTGATCGCAAAGCCTCCCGGCAGCTAGGCGGTGGCCATAGTGCTGCAGCTGCAAGTCGGCTGCGACGCCTCCCCGGGAGCCTAAGCGCAGCTCGCCTGGGGGCGCAGATAAGCAGCACCGCATCCACACATTAGGTTGTGACCGGCAGTCCTGAGCAGACAGCATCAGACTGTGTGACTTAAAAAAATTACCCTCGACTTGTCACGAACTGTATCAAAATCTGTCTGTTCTTCCAGTCCTCCCAAAAGCTCTACAAAAGCAGTGATGTACCGTCCCCGTTGTCCTTCACTTGTTGCCCAGCTTGAGTTGCCGTCCCCCAGAAGCCCCCTCCTCCTCGCCGCCCACGTCTGGACGTGTGACCGTCCAGGTCCTGCCCTGGCCCCTCCTGCCAGCCTTCCCAGACACCAGCCCCAGATGGTGCCCCCTGCATGCCCCACACCCGGCCGCGTCCTCGTCTTCCCAGGAGACTAACTCCCTCCGTCCGTGTGCAGGTCACTGACACTCACCCTGGGGTGGGGGGCAGTGGGGTGTGGATGGATGGGGCCCTGGGGAGCCCGTGCCTCTCTCTGCCCCTGGCCTGCAAAGACGTGATGGTCACTCTCTGAGTGGCCCGCTGTCCTAAGTGACCCCTCAACACTGGCAGCGCCACATTCTGGGTTCCTGCCCCATCTCTCCGTCCCAGCTGGCCTTTCCTCTGCAAAGAACTGGCAATGGATGGGGCTGGTCTGCCCTTCCATCTTCCATCTCCAGAGGTGTCCCCGCCCAGACCCTGCTCAGCCTTCTCGGCATCTTAGAGGGCAGGGTGGCACCTCCCCCGTCCCACTGTTTCCAGGAACAAGGAACTCCCTACACCAGACTGCATCTCTCTCTTCCATCTGGGATGGGATGCTTTGGGAGGCCCTGACTTGGGGGGACAGGCTCTCCCGCTGTTCAGTTATTAAAAACTGGAGGTCCTCCCCTGCACACTGTGTGTATTAGCCATAATTCAGTTTTGTGGAGTGGACGAGCCCCTCCTGAGGACAGGATGGTCAGAAGTCCAGCCAGATCGAAGAGGACTGTCCTTGCTGATGAACACATGGTGACGGAAGTGACGGTGTGGATGGTAACACTTTTGAGAGAGCGAGGCTGTCAGAGAGTAGACCTCGCCCTTAGACCAGGCTCGCAGAACCAACCCCGTCTCTCTCTGGAGACTAAGGCGGGAAGTCTTCCCGAGTTTTCCCTTCTCCGAAGGGCAGATGTGGGCACACCCCCGTCACGGGTGAGGTTCCCGCCCTTCTCTGGTCCCTCCGCCCTGGTTATGCAGGGGGCGCCCTGAAATGTAGCTGGTGGGGGCACAGGTGGGAGGCGTGGGGTCCCACCGGGTCCCCAAGGTGCCTGCCCAGAGGCTGGGATTCAGTGTGTTTTCTGGGGCTGGGCCTTCATGGGAGAACCAACTTTATTCTCAGCAAACCAGAGCCAGAGGGACTGCCTTCACCCACTCATCGCCCTCAAATCAGAATGAGATGGAGGAACAGGAAAAGGCTGCCTTTAACCTGGGGGGGGGGGTCCCGCCAGGGGGCTTTCCCGGTAAGAGCTGTGACAGCGACACCTCACTCCGAGGCGAGGTTACGAATTTTGGCTTCTTGGTTTCCAGTCTGAGCCGGAGGGTGGGACTCACCCACCAGCCCCCAAAGAGGGAAGACAAGCCTGCGTACGAGGGTCACGTGCTCCTCATTGCTGTAGTCAAAATTCTCCATTTTTTCCTTGAAAGAATCCATAATCTCTGCGTGTCTTGCCATGTCCGTGGCCAAGATTAACGTGATCATCCCCTGAGAAGCAAAACAGCAAAGCGTCAACACGGGGCACGATCTCGACAGCTGGGCAGTGAGTGCCGACTGTGTGCGGGGCCGCCCACATCACTTCAGCTGGTCCTCACGCCAGCGCTGTGGGCGTGCCTCGGAATCCCCGTCCTCATGTTCACAAAGACACTGAGACCCGCAGAGGCTGGGGAGCCTGCCCTCTGGAGGCTCCATTCCCTGACGTCTCCTGTTTCTGGTGCCCCCCGACTCCCCACCCCTGGCGCTCCATGGCTTGTGTCCGCATCACTCCCGTCTCTGCCTCTGTCGTCACACAGCCTCTCCGTGTCTGTGTCCCTCCTCTGTGTGTCTCTTATAAGGACACTTGGCATTGGATTGAGCCCACCTGGATAATCTAACCCAGAGCTCCTAATTTAATTAAACCTGCAAAGACTCTTTTTCTAAATAAGTCACAGGTCCTGGGGGGTCAGGAGGTGGACATACCTTTTTTTATTGGTTGGAGGGGCTACCATTCAGCCCGCCTCGCTCCTCAGGATGTGATTCTCACATCACCCCCCCGCCCCCACCAAAAGTGTCGGAGGGTGAAGCACAGGGCGGTGTTCAATGGGACCCCCTGTGTGTGGGGGCACCACTTTTGGTGACTTGGAAGGTCTGCCTGAGGACAGGTGGCTACCCTCATCCTCCTCCCAATGTGCCCTGAGGAGTGAAAGGTCTCTTCTCTGAAGTGGGAGGTGGGGGGCTCACGGGGTGGCCGGGGACAGGAGGGGGCCTAGGGGCCTGCGGCCAGGGTTCTGCCCTGCCGGACGGAGCAGACGTGTCTGTCCAGGGCCCACATGGACACACTCGGCCTCCTTGGGTGAGCGAGTTACCTCCTCTCTGTCAGCCTCACTTTCCTGGGCTGCGACATCAGAAAGGACTTGTCTCAAAGGGTTAAAGTAAATGGTGGCCGTGAGGTGCAGCTGCGTGGAAGCCCACGCAGGTGTGCACGCCACGTGCACACCTTTTCCTGGGGTCACGTGGTCTTGGAGGAGGTGGGCAGGTTTGTTCCCCAGGGTGCCTGGAGGGCACAGCTGTGCTTCAGAGCTCCCGGGAGCCTCAGCCACAGCAGAGGGGGCTTCCACTCTCTGGTCCTGCTCACCGTCTCCCCCGAAACCCCCGCTCTGCAGCAGCGAGCCCCCACCCCGCACACCTGTCTGATCTGCCGGAAGCTGTCCGGCTGCACATTGGAGAAGATGTTGCACTCAGGCTGGGTGAGGATCTGGAAGGCCACGGCACAGTGGTGGTTCTCCAGGGGCGAGATGTCATTGTAGCGGACGGCCAGCTCCGTGCGGGCGTTGATCTGGTACCTGGGATCGCAGGAGAGAGCAGAGGGAGCCTCAGGCACCCGCACTTGGAGGCCCCTGTGAGTCAGGGCAGCAGCGCCCGGGTGTTTAGAGGCTGGAAGTGATGGGGCTATTGGGGGCGACCACACCCTGCTGGTGCCCAGAACCCTCTTCTCCTGATGTTCTGCTGCCTGCTAACTAGATGCCCCCAAGATGTCACAGTACTAATGGCAGATGCCACCAAGAAGCCTCAGGGCCTCCCCGCCACATGCCCTGAGGGTGTTCAGGCCCCATGAGCATTTTCAGTTTGTGGTGGTGGGGGGTCAGGATGTATTTTCACAGTCAGGGGCTGTGGGCTCGGCCCTTGGCTGGCCTGTCCTCGGCACATCCTCCGAGTGTGAGGTGAGGGGACGCCGCCTCCTCTGGGGAGCACAGACGTCCCCGCCCTGGGATCCGCTCTGGTCCTGACAAACCACCGCCCGGTTCTTTGGCGTATCCGGTGTCATCACACACAATAAAATTCGGAACACGAACACACAGATTCAACAGAACAACCCATGCATCGCTGCGAACACAAACCAACACCACGTGGCCCGGACTCCGGCAGGTACTTGGGGTGGATCTCTGTGCCTCGCCCCCAGAGGCGGGACTGGATGTGCGGTCCAGCAAAGCTGGCCGGTCCTCCTGGCCTCTGCGCCCTGCCCTGCCTTGGACCCTCCCACCTCTCACTCGTCCATACCCTTCTCTGACTCAGTAAGTCTTAGCCCCTTCTCTCTGCTCACTTGGGAGGCTGCCCTTGGGGGAGTGAGACCCAGAGAACAAGGTCCACATGTGGGTGGGCGCCACTCCTTGCTTTGGGGGGAAGCGAGGTTCTGCTGCTGCCAGGCTCTGCCTGTGCAGATGCAGACTTGGGGCCGGGACCACAAAGGGGTGTGTCAGCCCCTCAGGGGTCCTGTCCCAGGAGTCAAGGCCCTGGACAAAGCCCCAAATCGGGGAGCCATGTCCCACGGAGGTGGAGCTGGGGGCTTGAGAAGCCTTCACCGACAGCTGCAGCTTGGAACTTGCAGAGCGTTGAGCTGGAAAGTTCACCTCTGATGCTCAGAGTGCCCTTGAGGGGGAAAAAGGAGATAAAGACCCCGAACATACGTGTTGTTGTAGCCGGGATGGTCCAAATCATGGCAGATGGCCGCTGTCATCAGGATCAAGATATCCATCTGGGAAAACTTCTCCTGGATCAGAGACAGGGTGGGTGGGGTGAGGAGGGGGCGTAACCTGGTGGGATCCGGGTGGGCCGAGGCCAAGTGGGAGGGGACCCACCTCTCTGGGTCAGGAGGGGGAGGAGGGCGGGGCGCTTGTCATGGACACAGGCGGGGGCGGGGCTCCCAGGGATGGCTGTGGCTCCAGGGAGGGGCGGGGCTCCCAGGGAGGGGAGGACCCCCCACCCCGCCCTGCACACCTGGAGCCCGCAGAGCCAGACCATGCTGTACATCATCTGGGCGACGCAGAAGCAGTGCCGGAAGTTGTGGAAGGGGTTGTTCCGGTAGTTGTCGTGCACGCAGAGCTGTGGGATGAGAGGGCAGGGTCCAGCCTCAGCCCCATCGCCCGCCGCCTCTCCAGGCTCCGGGCACTTTGTCCCTGTCGCCAACTGTCTGCTCCTGGCCTGGGCCTCCCGTTTCCCCAGGGTGCGGACAGGGGGCCCTGGGGCCTGAGGGCGTCCCAGGGCCACGCTGTGGCTTCCACTCTGGGCCCGTGGACTGAGCCATCCCCAGAGGGGCCATCCGGGGACCTGAAGCTGGGAGGGGGCTGGGGGTACGTGAGGGGCTCCAGTCACCAGCAAACCTTCAACACGCTTATAACGTTTGGTTCTGAGCAATACTGTGTTTCAAAGAAAGATCTGCTGCGAAACACACACTCCTTTACACACGTACCGGTATCCTTCCCCACATGTACACCTCACACACTCATACACACACGTGCACACACCACAAATACACACTCACATGCATACACTTACACATGTACCCCCACAAACACGCAGGCACCTGCACTCACAATTGTGCACACACCCCACATGTACACATGCAGTCACAAATGCACACACACAGATGCTCACACATGTACACACACGTACCCAGGAACACATGCACACATGCACAGACACACGTGTGCATGACACCCCCCCAACACACATGCTGCCTCGTGCATCTCCATCAGGGAGGCGCCCACGGGCCATTCCCGTGGGACTCTGTGAAACCGTGTGCAGGGTCAGGAGGGCCTGACACTCACCAGCCACCTCTTGAGCGTGACAGGGTTGATGCTGAAGTCTCTGACCAGGCCCAGGTCATGGTACATGTGCTCTAAGCAGCTGAGCATCTGCGGGCACAGAAGCAGGACGGTCAACAGCATGACCGGGCCAGGCCAGGCCCCCACGGCCCGGGAAAGCCTGCAGGAAAGCCGGGTGGCTTCCCCAGGCCGGTCCCCAGGCGAGTCCTCCCCTCCTGGGGGTCCTGGAGAGCGAAGCCTGCTGACTGGGGGTTTTCAGGATCCCCTGAAGGGATGTGGGGGCTTGAAAGAACAGTTGGGGTTCAGAAGTCAATGGGATTCTCTGCAGGAGGGGACACGCCGGGTGAGAGGGACACCGCACCCAATGACCGCATTGGAAAGGATTTCACTTATTTATTCACGTGAGGGACCATCTCAGGGGGTCGGCTTCACAGTGTGAGGTTCCGGGACTCAGTTCCATCCTCAGCAGACCTGGCCCTGGACGTGCCTGAGGCTGGGAGATGGAGGAGCTCGAGGACGCACATCCCAGACGTGCGGCACCCCGCTCCCCAGCGGCCCCCGGCGGCGGGGTCACGCTCTTTAATGTGTTAACTGCAGTGCCCAGAAGCCGGCCCTCCTTCTGGGGCACTTCCCCTCTGAGCTGCCTTGTCCAGAAATCCCCGCTCAAGCTGGAACTGATTTTGTTTCCAGTCCCAAAGAGGATTTACGGTTGCCATCTGTTTAAACACCCCTCAGAGCTTCGCATCTAATTAGGCTAGGGAAGAAAGATTAAATGATTTTTCAAAAGTGAGAGTTTGACCCAGTGGGCTTTGCTTTCTGGGAAGGCAGGTCTTGGGTGAGAGCCCAGGGGGGATGGGGATCTGCCAAGCCGGGACGACACAGAATCAGCTGGGGGCAGAAGGCAGACACCGGCCGCACTCCCCCCGCCCCCCAGGTCCCACCCCTGTGCCCTCCGTCCGTCCCATCACCCACCGCCCCAGTGTCTGCACAGGCACTGCTTCCTGTCTGCCTCTGTTCACCGGGTGACCTCCTCCCAAAAGGGTGTCTTAGGGGCTGAACTGTGACCCCCAAATCATTGTGTTGAGGCCCTGACCCCAGTGAGACAGTTTGGAGAGAGGGCCTTGAAGCAGGTGACTGAGGTGGGCCCTCGTCTGCTAGGACTGGCGTCCTTATGAGAAGAGACCAGGACACAGACACGCACGGGGGACGACCACGTGAGGACACAGGAGGAGACGGCCATCTGCACGCCGAGGGGAGAGGCCTCAGACGGAACTGGCCCTGCCTACACCTTGATCTTGGACTTCCAGCCTCCAGACTGTGAGAACAGGTTTCTCCCATTCTTTGGAAGCCCCCACCCCGTTCCCCCAGCGCCTGTGGTGTTTGTTACAGGGCACACGCTGAGGAAAACTCATTTCCACTTGTTACTCAGTGTAGGAGAACTGGACACACAAGTCGGCTGCGGTTTTGCAAATCCAACCCCATGACCAGGCATCAGTGTCCATGAAAGGAACACCTTAGGGAGCAGAGGCTTCCGTGGCATCACAAAGAGTCCACCTGGAAAACTGGAAACCGCCCCCTGCCCCGCTCCCCCATGCAGTGGGAACTGGGGTGATGTCCCAGATGGAAAGTCCCTGAAGGTAACCACACACCCGTCTTCCTCGAGGGGGCAGCACACGGGCAGACTGGGCCCGGGGCTTGGACTCCAGAGCCTTGAAGAAGCCCCTTACAGGATGGTCAGGGTGCAGGGTCCCGGCCTGAGGACGGGAGGGCTGGTGTCCAGGCTGCTGCCCGGATCCCCCTAGCTTTGCCGGCAGCTCTATCGCCAGCCAGGGGGCTCACTGTCCAGAGCTTCTGGTCCCCACATCGTCCTGGATGCTGGCCCTTGGGACTGGACGCTGTAGCTCTGATCTCTCACCGCCTGACACCTTTGCTCCACCCGCCCATTCTGGGTTCAGGGCAACCCCGAGGAGCTGAAATGTTTGCGACAGTCAAGAGGCAGAGGTGACGGGCAGACGAAACCATCTGGTGCCGCTTCCGTGGCGGCTCCGGAGCAGGAGTGACACGTCTGTGCATCTGCTCTCGTGCTGGCGGCCCGGACGTGGCAGCGGGTTGGGGTCTGGGCGGCCGGGTGGTGGAGAGTGTGGAGGACGCCTGAGAGACCAGAGGCCCCGCAGCTTCAAGCTGGCGCTCAGCCACCTCCGTGTGGTGTGTGTGATCGGAGGACGCCGGACGCGGCCCCAGGCGACGCCAGGCGCGCGTCACCCCCGCGTGGAGGGGGAGAGGTGAGCCACCACCACCCGGAGTCCTGATGTTCCCGGGATGCGAGCTGCTCCGGGGGCGGCCAGATGCAGTTTCGGGGGCTGGCGGGCTGTTGAGGCTTCAAGTGCCATCCTCGCTGCCAGCACTCCAAAATCCACGACGTGCCCAGATGTGCCAGAGGCCAGGGCTCCGTCTCTGAGCACCTCCGGCTGCCACCGCAGGCAGCTGCAGGCTTTTGGAAGCGCCGGAACCCCTCCCAGTCTCCCCTGGGATGTGCTGGTGGAGGCCGGGCCAGCAGCCGGCCGCACGGGCAGCGTCGCTCCTTCCACCCCGGCCCTGATGGCAGCTGCACGCACGCCCCGCGTGCGGACTGATGTAGGAAGGAGGCACCTTCCCATCCCGAGGCGTCCACACTCTCAGTGTGAGGGCGCGCCCCTCCCCGGCCTCAGGCAGCCCGAGCTTGGAGGACACGGGGACGGAGGGGCTCTGCCGTCAGGCCCAGGTCTGCTCTCACCCCCCAGGGGCTGGGGCCAAACGTGACTTTTCTGGATGTGCTCAGTGGTGACTCTTGTCCCCCTGCTGGAAGCAGGGGTCTGTGTGTCCCGAGCCCCGGGGACAGGCCCCCCATCGTTGGGAGCCGCTGAGACAGAGGTCCTCCTGCTTCTTTTGGAAGATGTAGCTCTGGCTCCTCC
Organism: Camelus ferus; assembly: GCF_009834535.1. Classification (NCBI taxonomy): domain Eukaryota; kingdom Metazoa; phylum Chordata; class Mammalia; order Artiodactyla; family Camelidae; genus Camelus; species Camelus ferus. The sequence continues at coordinate 2,915,918 of NC_045696.1, forward strand.
GGTCACGCTCCCCAGCCCCGTCCATCTCTGATCACGCAGCTCTGGCAGGTGGCGGCCACATGCTTAAAATGCCCCCTTCCCCTGAACTCGCAGCTCCCACGCACTGACTGGTTGGACATGTCATCGGGTTTACTCGCTAGAAAACACCCCGAGACACAGGCCAGCACAGGCCCTGCCCAGCGGCCAGGCCGGGTGGGGGCGGGGTCTGTGCTTCGCCGGGCTTCCGTGTCCTGGGAGACCACGCGAGTGGAAGTGGGTCCCTGAGGAGATTCCAGGCGACCGTGATGGGATGGCGACCGCTCAGCGAGTAAAGCCCTTTCCTGCGACCTGCAGGGACGTCCACCTGCTGACCTCGACCGAGCGCATGAGTGATCCCGGGGCGGCCGCTCTGTGTCACAGAAAAGCCCATGAGTCCGTAGGTTTTGGTGGCCTGAAGCCCACGCGGAGAGACTTCTTGTTTCTTGGGGTTCAGAAAAGGGGGAGTAAGTGATGTTGTCAGGTAAGAGACTAAACCAAAAAACTCCAGGTTTGGGTTTTCTCGGCAGAAGAGAAATGTTAAAGAACTTTCTTGCTGTAAGAAGCAACTCTCGGTCCCCGAGTCCTCACTGCCCCTCGTCCGGCCGTGACGCAGGTGCCCATGTCCCCTCGCCTCGCTCTCAGCAGAACCTCCAGTGGAAGCCCCTTCTGGAAATTCTCCCCAATGCGTTGGAGGCCCCCCACCCCCGGGGGGGCACAGCAGCCAGCCTGGGGGTCAGGACATGGCCCTGGGGACGCTCTGGGGACATGTGCAGTCAGAGCCCAGGTGCAAGGCCCCTCACCTGCTCCTCGGGTCCGGTGCCCCTTCCTGAGTTCAGGGCCTTCCCGAGCCCACCAGGGGCAGTCTGAATGAAAATTTGGAGAATCACGTTGAAAGAAAAGGAGAGAGGAGAAGCCAAGGAGGAGAGCGACGGGGACGCCCCCGTCTGGTCCCCGAGACGCTGGCCCCTGGGCAGCCCCCTCACTCACCTCGTTGGGCTCCCAGAGCCAGACGTCGAAGGTGGGCTTCCGCAGGGCTTCTATGGTCTCGGGGGAGAGCAGGTACTGGGGAGGACGGGGGAGCGGCGTCAGCCGGCCCTGAGACAAAGGCACGGGTGCCTTCCCCACCCCCCACCCAGGGCACCTGCGCACAGACCCAAAGGTTACATCCCACGAGAATTCTGGAGAGGATGAAACTGCGGGGACAGACCTCCCACCCGCGGTGGCCGGGGGCAGGGCAAGATCTCCGGGAATGACCACCCTGGGGACGAGGGGACTTTTGGGGACACAGAAAGAACATTTACACCTGACGGTGGGGGAGGCTGCGTGGCCGTGTGTCTGTCGCACTTCACAGCACAGGGCGCCCACGGCAGGCGGCCTTTATTGCGTGCTAACGACATCTCGACAAACCTGACTGACAGACGCGCAGTGAAGTGGAGTCAAGGGAACTGTTTTTTACTTGGCATAAATTCAAATACTGCCCACGAAGCTATTGTGATGGCTTTTTGGCGGGGGGAGCCTGTCACTGGCTTAGCTATGGGCTCTGACTGCAGTTTGCTGAGGGGGCTGGAGCCGGGGGAGGTCAGAGTCCAGGCCACACTGTGACAAGAAAGAGCAGATTTTAGACAGAAGACAGTCACAGTGTTTGAGAATTAGATGTATTTGTCTCTGAGGTCCTTCTGTTTGTTTTTTAAAAAGGGATCTGCAGTGGAGGTTGGGCATCCTTTGTTTGGCCCCAGGCTGGGCCTTGGGACCCCGGACAGGACAGGGTCCTGAGACGTGGGCCACGAGCTCCTATGGGAAAAGGCTCTGGGGTCCATGTGAAAACCTCGGACGGTATTTAGCTCGTCCTTCACACCTGAGGGGGGACACCCTGGCGGGAAGGCTCTGGGGGGCTTTGCTGCTGCAGGGACAGCAGGGGGACCTGCCTTGTGCACGGCCAGGCCCCCGTCTGCAGGGTCCCGGCTGCCGCGAAGCCCAAATCTGAGCACGAGGGCGCGTCAATCAGTGGGGCTGGGTTCCTCTCAGTCACCGGCTGAAGGCATTGGTGACGGGGTGACCACCAGCACCAGACCCTCCTTTTGTAATTGTTTGAAGACCCCTCCCTCAGTTCCCAGGGCGCTGCTGCTTTAACAAGGGCCCGGGGTCCCCAGTAACTGAGAAATTCTTTGTGACAATAAAGCAAAACTTCTAATAGCTCCATACTGTTCAGGGCCAGGAGATGCAATGAAGCAGATTTTAAATAATTGAGCTAAAAGTGAAAGTTCTTTAAAGTAACATTTGAGTGTATAAACCGCTGGCCAAGGGGGCGATGGGGGGCTGGGCGGACACCAGCGAGGGGCCATTATCTCTCGGCACAGTCAGCTCTGGCCTGGGCCACTTTTGCTACACAAACGTCACAGAGAAAATACATTCCACCTAAGAATTACAGGAGGGTTCCACAGCCCAGGGCCCTGGAGGGAGCTGGTTTTGCAAATGTGCAGACAGTTGGCGGCCAGGAGGCCAGGGTGACTGGGGGGGGGGGGGACCGCGCCCTAGGGCTGCAGACACAGCCCCGTTTCTTCAGAGGCAGGACCTCATCTTACCTTGGGATATGCGGGGACATCACGTCGAGGCGTCAACTTCTTAGTGCTATCCAAGAAACTGTACTTACAGGGACAGCTGGTCCTGCAGAGAAGAGCCAAGATCAATTCTGGCGCCACTGCGTCGGCCCTGGTGTTCACCCGGGCGGCGGCCTGTGGGGCTCTCATCGCAACAAGAACAAAAAACCCCAAAGCCCAAACCCAGCCCAAACCCCACGAGCCCCTCTGGCCTCGTTTGTTGTGGAAGAATAAGTCATAAAGCCAAGGATGCCGCGTGGCCGAACCGGGAGCACTCCGCCTGCACCTCCCGAGCAACACTGAGGCCTCGGGAAACCCACCACCTTCATCTCAGAGAAGCTCCGAAAACTCTTTTCAGTGATGCAAGCAAAACAGTTATTCTAAAAAAATTGAAAAGAAAAGAAATAAAAAAAGTCAGCCCCATCTCACCCACTTCCTTCCTCTGAATCTCACACCTGGAAGTGCCTTCTGTTAAGTTTTGGAGTCTCCTAGAATTGTGCTCGGCATAGACGCACACGGACAGCCTCTGCGGCTTTTGTTGAGGGGGGAAGTAATTAGGTTTATCTATGTATTTCAAATGGAGGCCCTGGGGGTGGAACCCAGGACCTCACGCACGCTAGGCACGCGCTCTGCCACTGAGCTCTCCCTTCCCCCGCTCCTGGTACTTTCAACAAGGATGGAACTGCACCAAACTTGCTCTTTGGCAATTTGTTTTTTCCCACTGAACATGCCACCAACTCATTGCTTCTGCCTCAAAGAGCTCAACCTCACCAAAAAGCAAGTCCTCCTCTGGGCCCCGGGAGGGGTGGGCCGCACGTCACCCACCCCGCCTCCCGCGATGGACTTGCAAGGTGTCCCCAGCTGTCTGCACTACACATGTTGAGAGATGAATCCACTACCTGACTGCTCTTTGTTACTTAACATCAAGGCATCGCCCACAAGAACAGAACAAAAAGAACCCGGTGGTTTTAGGGGGATCCACTTCCCGACGTCAGGGGTGAGTGTGCTGGCCTGTGGGTCATAGCATGAGGCTGCAGGTGGGGGCTGCCCCAGACCTGGCACCCCACCTGGCACCTTAACTGAAGGTGTTCTCCATCCTCCCCTGAACAGGGAGGACAGCAGGGAAGGGGGGTAGGTTCCACACCCGATTCGTGTGAGATTCCCAGGCTGGGGGTGGGACCAGCACAGAAGCTCATGCGGTTTGTAAATACAGCTCCATCTTCCGGAAGAGCAGTTTAATACCATATCATAGCATCCTTTAAGCTGCATGTCTCCTCTGGGAAATTTACCTTAAGAAAAGAATTAGATGCAAACCAACAGCGCGAAGGTATTCATCTCTGTGTTATCTGTTGCTGCAAAACCATGAAATCAAACCAGAAAGCCAGCAGGGTGTCCCCAAATGGGAAATAGCTGAGACCATTACGGCACATCAGCGAGGTGGACCGTTACGTGGGCTCTGAGACGGTTACGAGCACTGTGCGGGGCGAGGGGACTTCAGGTGAAAGGGAAGACTCTTCCTTGTGTACAGTACGTCCTAAAAAGTTGTGCAAAACCATTCGCCAAGACACGAGACTAAAAGAAATCAGCTGGCAGATGAAAGCAAGTGCAGACCCCACGGCTTTCTGGACAAACGTATGATGCTGCGGGTCGGTGACATTTTGATCTATTTATTGCTCACAACGTTGTAAATGAAAAGAGAATACAACACAGTATTTCTTAGCCGTTTGTCAAAACTCGGTGGGACTCTGTTCCTAGAAAAACACCTGGGAAGCTCAGGACTGGATTCCCGCCGGGAGCGTCGCGGTCCCTGCTGTCACCACGGATTCACCCCCCCATCAGCAGAGGCGGGAGGTTTTACAAGGAGGCTACGTGGCCTGACAGACTCGGAATAACACGTCTAATTCCTTTTTGCAAAAAGAGCATTTGGTATTATTTTCTTGGCGTGCTGTTATTCCTTCTCTTGAGCCGATGTTTGCAAAAATCATCAGACTTGCTTCATGCGTGGAGGGTCTTTTAAGACAGACGTAGTGAAACAGTGACAAAACCAAGAAAAGGCACCAAGCAAGTGATTTCCACGGTCACCCCTGTAAGCGAGAGGAGTCCCGTTTACACACTCCTGAGCAGGGGAACTTGGTCTTAAGAACACGGTGTCGTCATGATTCCTTTTCTGCTTTTAACCTCTTTGCACACACGCCCACGCCTGGGCTGCCCAGGGAAGTCCTGCTCCTTCCCCGGAGGGCTGTGTAAGCTTTCACCACGCCAGGTGTGGGAATCCAGCTGCTTCCTCGAACATCCCAGCACTGGGAGCGTCTGCTGGGGCCTGGTGCCTCCTGCCAGGGCCGCCCCACCTCGGCCAGGCGCCCCCCGCCTGCTCCCTCTGCGCCCCGTTGCCATGGGAACCAGCCTCCCCCAGCTGACAGTGCCTTTTCCTTTCATTCTACTTGGGGCTTGTTTTTGCTTTCATTTTCTGTGCTCCCAGCCTCCCCTCCTCTGGGGCTCCCCGTCCGGTGGTCAAGGTCGTTTATTGGGGATGAAAGTGGCGATTACAGACCCCAGAACCCTCAGATGCCGCCCTGTGCTCTGCAGCCCCCGCCGGGGTGAGCCAGCAAGCTCCACTCCGTGCAGGCACGTGCTCAGCAAGGCCCGGCCCTGCCCCACATGTGGGCAATCACCTTCTTCGTTCATGGCGGAAAACCCAAGAGAGACCCAGGGCATGTGTCTCAGGGGACAGCAGTCTGTTCGGGGGGTGTTTGTGGGTCTGCGCCCGACCGGATCACTGACCCCACTCCCCCAGGGCAAGGTGGCCGTGGGCCACTTGGACTCCCAGCTCTGAGGACCCGCTGCGGCATGCTCGTGTGGGCGAAGGTGGTCCGCACTTAAGGTTTCCTGGCCGCCTGAGTGGGTCCCCCTCCTCCCCGGCCTGGTGCCTTTGATCCCCTCTGGCCACCCCCTGAGGCAGGATCCCCGAGCAGCTGGGCTGACGTCGTCCCGTGTGATTTCTCCCCCCCCCCGCCCCTGCAGTCTGGGCGAGGTCCCAGGTAACAAGCCTGGTCCCAGGAGGCTGAATGGCTACACGGCCCCTCCGCCTGATTAAAGCAGAGCCCCGCCGTCAACAGAGACGGAAGAGGCGGTGCAAATGGCTTGTCCTCCATCTGCATCCATTCCTTCGTGAAGGAGAGGGCACGGCTGTCTGGGCCCCTGGGCCAGGGTCCGAGGTGGCTGCTGTGGGTTAGACCTGAGCCCTGAGACTGGATTTCTTTTTCCCAGCTGTGTCGCAGTGTGTGAGCTCTCACGCCATTCTGTTTTTGACTGAAGAGTCACAATAACCCGTCTCTCACCTACATGGGATGCTGTAAAAACTGCCTGCCGAGAACACGCTGCCTCCAGGAGCAGTCAGGGCACTGGGGAGGCTCCTCTCGGATTATTGCGCTGTGAGCTCCAAAAATGTGCTTCCTGGGGGAGCAGGGAGGAGGCCCTGCCACCGGGACGAGGCTCAGCTCGGCCCGCTCCACCCCCGACGGACACCCGCAGGTGACAGCTCGCCTCCCACGAGCTCTGAAGCTGGGCGGCTCTTCCCCAGGTGGCGCGTGGCGACCCCCGAGAGTCATGCTGAAGTCCTGGCCCCATGCACCTGCGACGGTGACCTCGCTTGGGGATAGGGTTGTTACAAGTGTAATGAGTTCAGACTGGCCATACTGGAGGAGGGTGGCCCCAGACCCAATGTGACTGGTGCCCTTTTAAAAGGGGACATCGTGACAGAGACAGACACACACAGAGAAATGGCCCAGGGAAGACGGGGGCAGAGACCGGAGGGGCGCTCTCCGAGCCGAGGGACGGCACGCGCCGCTGAGAACCGCCAGGAGCTAGAAGAGCGCCTGGGACAGTCTCCCGGGAGCCGGGCCCTCCGGGTGCCCGCGTCAGACCCCTGGCACGCCTCCTGCTTTTGAACCACAAAGCCCTACCATGTCAGTGCTCCAGTCTGTGCTTTTGTTTTCTAAAGACTTTCTTTTTCACTGTATTACACTTGGGGGGCGGGGGGAGGCAATTAGGCTTATTTATTTGTTTAATGGAGGTGGTGGGGACCGAGCCCAGGACCTGGGCACGCTAAGCACGCGCTCCACCACGGCGCTATGTTACAGCCGCCACAGGAAACTAGTACCACTTGGGTGGAAGTTTGTTTTTCCTCTTGCAACCTGCCCTGCGGGGCCAGCGCACACAGGAAACCACACCAGGGGCGCACGTCACCCTGCCCCCGCCCGGCTCCCACGGAACAGGAGTGGGGGGTGTGCATCAGAGGGGGCCGGTGACACGATGGGGCAGGCCAGCCAGGCGGGGGCTGGCGACTTACCCCTGGCTGCTCTCGATTTAGTCACTTGGGAAGGTAGGAGAGGCTGCCTTACAAAATGCCTCCTGCTTTTGAACCACAAGGTTGTACCCCTGAAACTGATAGAATACTGTAAATCAACTATACCAATCCCCCCAAACCAAACCCCAAACTGCCTCCTGTAAGTGATTTGTGGGCTCTCTGGACACAGCACATCTGCGGGTGAGGCGATCCCACAGAGGGGGACCTGTGGGGACCGCGGCCCACCAGGCACCACCCTCTCGCCCCAGCGGACACGGCACACGGCTGCGACTGCCAGTATGGGGCTGGTGGCAGAGGGACTGAGGTAGGGCTTGGCTGACTGGCTTTTCTCCCCCGGGCATCAGGACTGGCCACAGGATGGAGGTCCAGCACGTGGCAGCCGGGGCGCAAGGGCAGCTAGAGGGCTGAGCCTGAGGGTGACACTGTGACCAGAGGCGTGGTGGCCCCAGCATCCTTGCAGCTTGCAGTTGCCAGGCAACTCCAGGGCTCCTCCAGGTTACATGAGGGTCTCTCTCCTGACCCCAAACAGCCTCTCACTATGAGGATGCAGGGATGAATCGTTCGCTCACAATTTTCTGTTGTCACAAACTCCTTCACCCAACTTCCTCCAAATCGAGTGGACTGAGACATCACGAAATCCAAATTAGCTGACAAGTATGTGGGATGTGAACTCGGCAGTGTCCTGGTAAGTCACACACGGACGTGGCTCTGAGCCCGTGAGGCTACTCCCCGGGCCTGCCGCGAGGCCGCCAGCCCCGCCGTACTCCGCTGGGACCAAGCCGCCGCCATCAGCATCCCTGTGCCTCCGGCCCCGCAGGCCCTTCCACTCGGCCACGCTCCACACGAAGCAGGTTGCTCTCAATTTTTAAAACACAGGGGATGAGCTTCAAGATGTTAGATGTTCTCCATAGGACAATTTGGTGCATTGGCACAGGGCTTCTCAGGTCCAGTAGTCCCATTAAATCCTCTGAGGTCTGGCTGTAACTGCAGCATCCTTAGTGGCCCCCTGGATGGTAACCGTGGGCGTGAAGAAGCCCAAGGGAGCAGACAGGTGTGAGCGGGTCCTGGTGCGTCCAGCCCCGCACGCTGCAGGTGCTCAATGCGTGTGCAGCGTCCAGCCCCGCACGCTGCAGGTGCTCAATGCGTGTGCAGCGTCCAGCATCATCTTGGCTGACCTTGTGTGTTTCTGTCCTCAGCCTGAACATCTGCTTTGGATGTGGCTTTGGTAGAGGGTCCGGCTGTACCCCAAACCTCACTTCTGAGGCAGGGGGCATTTTTTCCATGAGTTTTGGAAACCTGGTCCACCTCACGCTGGCTCCCCAAGGGCACATGTGGAGGGACCCTTGTTCCGCAGGACAAGTGGTTTCTGTGTCCAGAATGGCTGAACCTCGTGGCACAGTTCCCCTGACCTGCTGCTCTGTGCTGTGGGGACATCCCCATGGGAGCGGGGCCTCTGGGGCACCCGGACACTCATCCCCTGTAAGCCAAAGGCTGTTCTGCTTTGATTGCCCGCTTTCTTAAAAAATCAGTGTCAACTTCATTCAAGGAGAGAAGTGAATCCTAACACTGATCTGCAGGAAGGTCATTCTCCCTCCCTGTGAAGTCATCCTCTTGGCCTCCATCTGCCGTAAACGCTCCTTTATGATAAGAAAGCTGTGTAATCGAAAAGCAAATCCCAGATGGTGCCACCCCAGCCAGAGCTGAGTCAGACCTTCAGCCTTGCTTCTGGGAAAACGCAGCCCCTCCCACCCCCGTATGTTCACATGGAGCTCTGCCCCAGGCTCATCTGGCGCGGACCTTACCTGTTGCTTCTGGCTGCCAGCTCCTCCCTCATCTTTCTAATATCGCTCTTGCATTTCTCAATCTCCACCACTTTCAGTCCTTCCACTGGTGACAGAGAGAAACAACGGGGTCACCATGGATATGCGAGGCCGGTGACTGGGGGCTCCCACGTCCCCCGGGGGTAAGCTGGCCTGGGCAGTGGTTGCCACTCCCTCCAGGCTGCAAATACTCAGGGTCTCACCCTCAATCAGCCCACCACAGATGACTCACGTGGCGGGTCTGTTCTGTGGCCCAGAGAGAAGCATCGCGATCATCTGTGTGGCCCCTTGGGAGGGAAGCCCCTTCCCCTCCCATTCCCTGAATCTGAATCTCCACTCTTCCCGCACCCACTTCTCGCTTTCTTTCCATATCCCTGAGCACCAGCCTGAGGACACGGGACAGAGAGTCTTTTATCCCCGAAAGGAAAAGGGGGTATGTGTTCTCAGGGCATTAAAATGCAATGAAGGGCTCAGTGGTTGCAAAACCACAGCCTTCCCAGCAAGGATTAAAATTTCATTAAGATAAGCTTTTAAGTTAAAAAAATTTCATTAAGATAAAAGCTTTGCATTTTAAGGTCCTCTGTAGAGCAGTTCACCAGGAGAAGTGTTCGCTTGAAATGGATGCGAAATGAACAAACCAGGTTAAGACCAGGCTGAGAGACCCTGGTCTTGGTCTCATCCCCGGGGTCCTGCTTCGGGGGGGGGGGTCCCCTAAGTCAGGACACTATTTTCATCAAAGGATGGACTGACGCTTATGCCTGCAAGCGAGTATTCAACTCAAGACGTTCACCCTCGCAGGTGCACATTTAGCCCAGCAATCCTGCAAGCTTTGGAAAGGCTTTTAAATCAGAGTCAGTTCATAGGAAATAAAAAAAGATTAGTTTTGTTACTTTGTAATCACCGCTCAATTTTCATGCAAAAAGATACTACCCACAATGCCACTCACTCCGCCTTTTCATCAAGCGTGGCTCTGAATATGGCTAAAAATAACCTGCGGATGGTTTCTAAAAACAAAGCAACTCAATGACTTCCACTGGTTCCCACCAATCCCCTCCCACCCGGAGGGACTCTCAAGACTCTGGAGCTCACATCGGGGGAGACGCTTCCTGGTGCCAGGCTCTGGGCAGCCTGGCAGGGACCATAACCTCCCTGCGTGGGTTTTCTGAAGTTTACAGCGTCAGGGGCCAAGCAGGGGCAAGGCTACAGGAAACCACTGCTTCTTTCTGCCCAAATGGCAGGAATCTGGAGGATCTGGTGTTCAGATCTGGTCCCGGTGATCTGCGTCTGCGTGCGTGGGATGCTGTGGGAGAGGCCCTTCTGTACCAGGACACGGGACCAGCGAGGTGGGGAAGCACAGGGAACTAGCCCTCTGTACTCTGGGCTCCCACCAAGAGCCCACGCCCTCCTTCTGGAGCCGGTGCTCTCAGCACTTCTCGGCATCTCAGATCCTGTGAGGAGGTGGATGAAACCACGGGCCTCTTCTAAGAAAAGACACATCACCATGACCCTTGATGGTTTGCACTGAAACCAGCACACAGCCTCCCAGGGTGCTCCTTGGCCTCGGTCCCACTGCGGGAAGCTACCCCCACAGAGGAGGGGGCCACGGCGGGGCTGTGTCTGCAGGGCTGCCGTGGGGACGCTGATGTCAGCAAATGGTACACTCAACATCAGTGGTAGGAAGGGGCTGGGGAAGGGGCTGTGAACACGTGAAGCGCAGACAGTTTCATCAAGTTGAACATATCCAGGGCAGAGACCTGGCATGTGGCGTAGACTTGGACCCAGAAGCGAACAGATCTGGGGAAGAGACTGCGCACGCAGTGCGGAGTCCGAGCAGGGTAGCTGCATCCTGCCAGTCAAGGTCCACGGTTACATTTATTACATTTTGAACACCATTTTTCTAAACACAAAATAACCTGTGATCCTTGCAGAAAATGGAGTTAATACAGAGCATCTCAAAGGTATCTGTGACCCTACTGGCCCAGAAAACAACTCATTTAATATTATATATATTGATTCCAGGCATTTTTCCCACCCTCGTGCTTTCTAAGTATCTATCTGTCGATCTGTTCTTAATTTTTAAAAAGACAAAACTGGAATCATGCTGCTGTTTCCCTGTTTGCTCTTTTCCGTCATCAGTTAAGTCAAGGATGCTGTTTCTCTCAGCAGCTGCCTCCAGATCATGGTTTTTGGTGGGGGCCTCGTGTTTGATTAATTGATGTATTTCAGACTCCTTGGCCACTGATGGCAGGTGATGTGAAGATGAAGCCTTTTGGGCAACATAGTACCGTATTGCTAATCTGAATCTCAGAGATTCAGAATTTCTGGCAATTAGGTTCATGAAGAGCCTGGTTGCCAAGGAGACTGATAGTGAGTAATGAGGTGGCAGAAATGCATTAATCGATGGGAGAGAAAAGCAATGCGTGGTGGGAATTAAAGAGACAGACCGCAGGGGGAGGCCGGGAGACGGCCAGAGCCACGGCGGAGTCAGGCACCAGCAGCCCTGGGCCGTGGGCTCCCCGGCCTTGCTGGAGCTGGGCTGCCTGTGGGAAGATTCCCCAGCTGCCCCGCGGGCCATCCCACCCTGGCGGAGGGAGAAGGCCGCCGGCACTGGGCCTCCCCGCAGGTCCTGCCCCGACAGGGCGACGATGGCTGAGACGCTGTCAGGTTCCTCTGCCAGGGCCCACGCATTCCCCTCAAGCTTTAACTGGGCACAGAGCAGATCCCCGAACTAAAGCAGAGGCGCCCCAGTCCCCACCCAGCACTGGAGGCCCCGCTTTATTCTCCCCATCCAGGCGCGGGCCCCAGGCAGGCTGACTGGCAGAGGTGGCGTCACCTGGACGCCGCTGTCCTCTCTGGGACATTAGAAGGGGCTCTGTGGGCCTCCACAGGCCACGGCCGCCCTGATGCCGAGAACCTTTAGGAGTGATTTCCTAAGAAGGACGCCGGCTTTGGGGACAGGGCCCCAGACAACAGCACAGCATGGTCACGGTCACGGTCATGGAGGCAGCTCCATCCACCCTCTTCTCCATCCGCCCCGCCCGGCTCTCCCAAGAGGCCGCCAAGGGCAGGTGGGGCCTGGCTGGGCTGCAGAGCTTCCAGAGCTGTTTCCAGACACACGAAGGGGGCAGCGTTTCAGTGCTTCCTCCAAAGACTTCAGTAAGGAACCTGCACAAAGCACGCTTCCCTGGGTGACAAGGGGAAAAGCAAGGTCCGGTCTCAGCCTCGCGTTTTCTGGGTTGTTCGCAGGACCCGCGGTGAACATTGCCCCCGGGGCCAGCTCTCCAGCATGTGGGTTGTGGGCCAGGCCGGGGCACAGGACAAAGGCTGGAGGCAGAGTCCCTGGCATGGCGGCCCGTGTCCCACAAACAAGGAAGGAAGGGGGGCCCTGGACGGTCCCCCTCCAACCAGGAAGCCAGGGAGGTCCTGCTTGTCCTGTGTTTATGCAACGGCCTCTAACCTCCACGAGGCCCAGGCTCCTCGCAGAAGGAAAGCACTATCTGGTAAAAGGAAGAAGAGCTTTGAAGGTGAATTAAGAGGAATGGCGGAATTTATGTTGGATTCCAAAGAATCACATGCTTGAGAAGGTAAAGAAAAAAAAAGGCAGGAAATTCCACTTAAAACAAGCCGACCAGCGCCCTGTGGTTAACAGATGGCAGCTCTAATGGTGCCTCCTTGAGCAACAGAAGCAGAAACAGCTCCTAACACAGCAGCTCACACAGGCCAGACAAAGCGTGTGTGAGCGTGTGTGTGGAGGCATGTGCCTGCTCTGTGTGTTTACGTGTGTGTGTGTGTGTGTGTGTGTGTCTGTGTCCCCACATCTGGCCGGCTTGCTCCTGACGGCTGTGCAGGGTCAGGACTGGTCTTCTGAGTCGCTGGGATGGCCAGTTCCCCAAGTGCCCCGAGAGGTCCGATGCAGGACCCCGTCCTACAAAGGCCTCCTCTCTCCACCTCCAAGTCACCTGCCCGTGCTTGTGACCCGCATCTTCGTTGAAGGCAGTGACGGCTGTCCCTGGGTGGCCCCTTGGGATTCATACCCCCGGGAGCTCAGCACAGGTGAGGGGACCATGGCCACCTCCACCCTAAAGGAGAGGCTGCTGGGGGCCGGGAAGGAGTCAGCCCCGAGCACCAGGAGACGGTGCACCCAAAGCCAGGTGGGGTTCACAGAGCACGAGAGCCCCCCGAATCACAGCCACCTCCTGGGGGGTGTGAGCCCCCACGGCCATGCTCCTGTGTCTGGCAGGCAGCCAGAAGAAGGTGCGGATGCCGGGGGCTGACGTGGGGAGAGGTCCCCAAGTAGGGCCGTGGGAGGAACCCACTGCCCGCAGGCCACTCCCCCATCCCGGACCACTGCCAAGTCGCCCTCCAAAGACAGTCCCCTCCTCCCTCCTACTTCTTAGAAATGCGAGCTCTCTTGACCCACTCTTTCAGTGCCTCGGTCTCCTGTGCTAGAAATTAATCCAACTAGTAAAATCACGAGTGGTTTTGATCCGGGCAGTGAGCCTGAGCCCGGGGGATAAAGGGGTGATGCCTTCCTCCAGGTGACTTACGCTCATTACACAAGAGCCCTGGGGGAAACGCTTTCCCTCCCAGGAGCCAGCTGGTTCTGGAAGACTCGGGGGGTGGGGCAGGCCAAGGGAGAAGGTCACCTGGGCTCTGTCCTTTAATGGTCCTCAGTTAACAAGCTGCTTAAAGGCAAAACAAAAACACCTCACAGCCTGATTGTTGTCTCTGTAGCCAGATACTGGAAGCCTCCCACGTTCAGGTCAACACGGCTCTCCAGGGGAGCTTTGAAAATTAATTAACGGCCTCTTTAGCTTGCCTGTTTACAAGTAATGGCGGCACTTAAGGTGGCTTCCGAGTGGGGAGGGCAGGAAGGAGCCGGTGGAGCTGGCGGGGGGGGGGGGTGCACCTGCTGTCCCCCGGCCCCTCCATCTGCCCCCCAGGTGGTGACTGTGCGACTGTCCACCTCCGTAAATGTAGGTGGTGACTCGGCAGTGAGCATTTTTTGTGTTCTCTATTGGAAACCCTTCCCACGTCTGGAGGGTTCTCTCCCCGATGGGGCTTGGCGGGGATCTGAGCTTGCCCCCTGCACAAGACGGAAATATCATATGCTCACGGCAGTGAACTGTGCCCCCGAGGAGACAGGCTCACCTCCCCACCCCCAGAACCCATGAGTGTGACCTTGTGCAGAAAAAATGATCTCGAGGTGCGACCACGCTGGGTTAGGGTGGGCCCTAAGTCCAAAGGCAGGTGCCCTGAGAGGAGAAGGTAGAAGGAGGCTTGAGACGCAGAGGGGAGGGGAGGGGCCGTGGGAGACGGTGGCTGTCTGGAGCGATGCAGCCGAGAGGCCTGTGGGCAGCACCCAGAGCTAGACTTTCCCCCAGAAGGACCTGACCCTGCCCACAATTTGATCCAGGACGTCTGGCCTCCGGAGCCACGGAAGAATACGTGTGTGTTGTTTTAAGCCCCTGGTTTGCGGTCCTTTGTCATGACAGCCGCTGGAAACGGACGCATTCACTTTCTCTGGCCTCCCTTGCAGCGACGGCATGGGCCTGTGGTCCAGCTCTGCCCAGACTCTGGACCTGTAGCTGGTGTACGGAGAAGCAGCCTCATGCTGGCAGCAGTGGCCACAGGGCCTGGGGGCCCAAGCACAGGTCCTGTGGCGCGAGGGGAGGTACTGCACGTCTGGGGCTCAGATATAAGAGATGGGTGTTCTCATGGCATCAGCTCTATGAGGGCTTTGGGGCACCGGTCCTGCCTCAGACATGCTGAGCCCTGTCTCTGCACCTGCCCAGCACCCAGGAGGGCTCCCCCAGGTCCCCCGGGGAAAGACCCCCTTTCTGCTTGGTGCAGGCACAACCAGGGCCTGCGGCTGCCCCTGCGGCGGGCTGCCACTGCATCTTTCTAACCTGCATCCTCCTCGCAGCGGCCCAGCCTCTTCAGCCGACATCAAGAGTGGCCCGGCCGGGGCTGGGTGCTGGCCCCAGTTTTATTCCCTTTTGCAATTTGCTGAGTGAACTTGAGCAGATCACTTCCTCTCTTGGTGGCTTCTTCGTCACCAACGGGGAAAATAAAACGGTTCTGAAGCTCCAACAACCACACGGATTTTAAAAACGTCATTGCACTTGGAAAAGTATGACCATGTAAATCATGATTCAAGTTATTTAGGTGAGCTTTTGTTTTTTAAGAGGATCCTGAATTTTTTGTCTTAGAAAAATCTGAGCAATTCATACAAGATGTGAAAAGTGACCTTCAGTGAGTCCTATGATACGAATCAGCCAGGCAGAGTCTGGTGACGCCACGACCCTCACTGCTCTCGGGTTTGGATTCTGTGTACTCATCCCGAAGTCAGTGAATGTGGTGCCCATGAACCGGCAACCTTGGCCTTGACATTGACAGAGCCGTCCTGCTGTGTGCCTAACCAGGAACTACGCGCCACCTGGAATTCAAACATTGTTCCTTATCTTATGGATGGGGACACAAAGGGTGAGTGACTGGAAGCTGTTTTCCTCCCAGAGTTTTAGCTCCCTGATCACTGAATCAAGACTTGGTGATGATCTCGTAGGCATTTTCCAAAAATTACCAAGAAACAACATAAAACCTCATGAAACCAGAGAGGATGGGTCAGCGGCTCACTTATATAAAAAGAGACACACACTGGATGTTCTGCAGAAGGCCGTCCCTGGAGGGGGCTGGGTCTGGGGGCCTCACGGTTTCACTCTGGGCTCTTCTGCATGGAGGGGACGGGGTGCCAGGCGCCGTCCTACTGTGACATGTACTGTGTTGCAAGTTATCCCCACACTTACAAACGCCCTGTGTTACTGAGTTACTTTTAAAATAGGATAAAACGCTTTAAGATTAGTCACTGTTCTGGCCCCTGTTATCTTCAAAGGTAAATTCCGAGCAGCTCACAAAGAAGAGGCCCTCACCTTCGGCCTCCGCTCCCTGGCCCTCACCACACCCCACTGGGCCCCGTGGTTAACTGAAACAGAGGTTAAAAGACGCATCAGGGAAAAGGAAACAAAAACCCCACTCACGTTCGACCCGTTTCTCTAGCACGGCCAAGTGGTTTGCAACTTCAGCTTTCAGTTCGTTGATTTTAAATGCCCTGAGGAGGAAAAAAACAAAACATCAATATAACTCACACAATCCTCAAAGTTAAAATGGGTTCAGCCAACGCCTGCTGGCTCCCTGCCAAGAGTGAGGTCTACAGGAGGCCAGTGAGGGGCGCGCAGGGGAGCTGCATCTGTGGAACTCACGGGGTTGGGGGTGCGGAGGAACAGGACACACCCTCCAGTTATCTCGAGGGTGCCTTCTCCAAGACGGGGACACGGAGCAGGTGTCTTTACGTCCCCACACCTGAGAGTGAGCAGACGCTCTCCGGGGGCGGGGGAAGGGGACCCGCGTCCTCTGCTCACAGCTGGCACAACCCAGCCCCCATCCCACCCTGCTGGGCGCAGACCGCCTTCAGGGGACCTGGTGTGCCCTCTCCAGGCCTCTGAGTCATACAGTTCAACAACTCCTGGGCTTTAAGAAAATACCCTCTGCCCTTTCCCCATTTTAACTACCCCAGGCCGGTTAAAATGCCAGTGAAGTAGCTAGGGAATGGAAAGCATTTCCTCCAGAACTGGCAGGCTGACTCGGAACGAGAGGAAGCCCCTCCAGCTACATGGGAGCTCAGGGAAACCCTCCTTTAAAGCTGTCCGCTCTTGTAGGTTCA
This sequence comes from Camelus ferus, assembly GCF_009834535.1. Classification (NCBI taxonomy): domain Eukaryota; kingdom Metazoa; phylum Chordata; class Mammalia; order Artiodactyla; family Camelidae; genus Camelus; species Camelus ferus. The sequence continues at coordinate 2,932,439 of NC_045696.1, forward strand.
AGTCCTGGCCCCAGAAAAGCCAGCTGAGAGAATGCTCAGCAACAGGGGCTCTCGTTCTGAAAGTGCCCCCGTGACACGGCCTGTGGTGCAAGGTGGACGCTTTCTGGCCCCCATCCGAGTCACAGAGCGATGTCACTGGGAAGGGGGCTTCTCAAGTGCTGTGTTGGAGCCTGGCGGCCAGGACAGCCTCAGAGCAAGGGGCCCAGCACCGCCGCCGAGAGAGGAAGCACCGCGCTCTGGGGACCGCGTGTCGAGGAGATTCTGCACCTCGAGAACTGCTCGGCCACCTGGGTCAGCACGCTCTGGATCAGTTCTTCTTTCTCTGCAGATGACAAGAGAGAGACTGATGGGAGAAACACTCCTCGGACCGTCAGGGGCCGCATCTGCATGCTGTGGGCGGTGGTGCTGACGCCGGGCACCTGGAGGGACGCCCTGCCACCTGCCGGCAGCAGGGCCTCACCTGGGCCTGGGGTCTCCTACCACCTGCAGACGTGCTTTCGCTCCTGGGCTGCTGCTCGGCAGAGTGGCCGGGGCTGTGGTCCCCCTGCCGTTGGCACCAGCAGTAAAAGGTGCTCAGGACAGGGTCCCTAAAGCCGGGACTAGTTTTCAGGCAGGGCCCTGGTCCATTTTATGAGGGCAATTACTATGACAAAGCGAGTTCAAGGCATATTTTAAGTGCAAAACACTGTTCTCGAGGCAGGTCCCAGGGAGGAAGTGGGCCGGGGGGAGCGAGGCTGCCCCTTGGTTGCCTGTCACATGAAACCGGGCTGCGTGGCTGGTTTTACAAGGATCAGGCCCCAGGCTGAATACAACCTGCCCGTTTTCCTGTTTCCTGACTGGGCCCAACGCAGGATGCCTTGTAGGAAGGTGTGGGCTGTGTGGCCCTGTTCCAGCAACTCTGTGCCCTTGGGGAGGGGGAGCTCTTTTCTTGGCTCCGGGGCCCTCGGCTCACACCCTAAACACTGAGGACCTAAATCAGGCTTCCTCCTGATTCCATGTTGACCTGAGTGAGGCCTAACCATCCACTAAAACCAACCCAAATCAAAACCAAACCAAGCCTGCCTAAACAAATAATCTCAATCATCCAATTTGGCAATGAGTCTCAAAAGCTCAGAACGTTCATGTGCTGTGCCCTAATGCCTCCGTTTCTAGGAAACAACCACGTGTGTTCACAGAAGATGTTCATCACACTGTTACTTAGCACAGTGAAAACCCTAGCAGCCTATACGTCCATCAAGTGGACATCAAATAAGTGACGGTGTTTCTACACCATGGGAACATATTCTGCTATTAGACATAATACCTTGGAAAATGCTCATGTCTACTGTTGAAGTAAAAAAAGCCTGTAACACCATGTGACTTGATTTTTGAAAACACTGGGAGGGTACACTCCGAAATAACAGTAGTAGTTACTTTTTGGTTGTAAGATTATGTGTAAACTTTTCCCTTTATTTTTGTTTCTCTATATCTAACACATTTCTATGATAAACATAATGTTAATTCATAAACATGTTTTAAAAGTCAGCCTCTCAGACCCCACCCCTCCACTTGCCAGATGAAAGGGTGGACCAGATGACCCAAGATTCCCTCTGGCTTCGGCTCTATGACTCAGATGATGAGAAGAAAACCGAAGTCTTGTTGTATCTCTTAGAGCTGTGAGAGTGAAAACGCCAGCCAGGAAGCACACTGCTGAGCTGATCTGAGCCCTATCCTTCAGAGACGCCCGTACCCACCAGGGAAGGGAATGGCGACCCCACTGATGAGAACACCCAGTAAGAAGGCTTCACAGGCCTCCCTGGTGAACACAGCAGGATTTTAGACCTCTTATTCTGGAATCTTCGGCAAAAGTAATGGGTCACATAAGCTTCATGAGTGAGTGATCTACCTCAAAGTCTTGAGATAAATTTATAAGTCCGTCAACAATTAACATTTATAGATTACTCCACTTAACAGTAGGACACACATTCTTTTCAGGTGCCCACAAAGCATACACCAAGGCAGACCACATGCTAGTCCACAAAAAAAACCCTCAACAAATTTAAAAGAATTGCAACATATGGAGTGTGGTCTCTGACCTTTAAGAGAATCGAAGTAGAAACCAGTAACAGAAAGACAGCAGGAACACTGCAAATGCTCTGAAGCTAAACAACACACTGCTAAGGAAATCTCAAGGGATACAGAAATAGACACAGAACTGAATGAAAATGAAAAATACAACACATCAAAATTTAGCTGTGGGACACAGCCAAAGCAGTGCCGAGAGGAATATTTATAGCACTGCAATGCTTGCAATAGCAGAGAGGAAAAATCTCAACTCGATAATCTAGAACCTAGGAAACACAAAGCACAGTAAACCCACACATTGCTGGTGGGAATAGAAAATGGTTTTCTAGCTACTCTGGAAAATGTTTTGGCAGTTTCTTTTTCTTTTTTTTTTTTCTTTCTTTTTCTTTTTCGTAGTACTATAGCTTATATTATTGAAAAAAAACCTGAGCATAAGTGGACCTGCACAGTTCAAACCCATGTTATCAACTATATATATATGTTGATATATATATATATCATATATATATATATGAACTAAAATAATTCTTACTTTGTATTGAAGCATAGTCAATTTACACTGTTAGTTTCAGGTATGCAGCAAGACAATTCAGTCTTACATACATATGTTTCTTTTCCATTACAGTTCATTACGAGAAACTGAACATAGTTCTCTGTGCTATACAGTCGGTCCTTGTGGCAGTTTCTTTAAAAAAACCAAATGTGCAACTACCGTACAACTTAGCAATTGCACCCTGGGGCCGAGAAATGACAAGTTATAGTCACACAAAAGCCTGGACACAATGTTCAGAGAGGCTTTATTTTTAATAACCCCAAACCAGAAACAACCCGGATGCCCTTTGGTAGGTGACTGGATGAACAAACTGTCCAGCCACACCGTGGAATATTACCCAGTAATAAAAAGGACTGAACCTGTGATACACGCAACAACCCGGATGCATGTCCAGAGAACTACGCTGAGTGAAGAAAGTCAATCCCCAAACTCACCTACTGGATGAACATGATGATAGAACATTCTTGAAGTGACAGAATTGTAGAGATGGAGAGCAGACTCATGATTGCCAAGGGTTGAGGAGGGGTGGGGAATAGAAAGGGCTTGGCCGAGGCTATAAAAGGATGGCGGCAGGGATCCTCGTGGGGTTGGAATGTTCTGGATCCGGGCTGCATCAGTGTCAGCAGCCCGGTGGTGAGATCTCACTAGAGTCTGAAAGACGTCACCACTGGGGGAAATGGGCAGACAGTGTCTCTCTGCATTTTTTCTTACAACTGTGTGTGACTCTGTAACTTTTTTAAAAGAAAAAATTTAAATAAAAAACTTAATGTACAAAATGGAAAGAAAAAGAGGAATTTTCCTTTGGACTTTTGAGGTGGGTTCCTTTGAGCATTACAGGATTTTAATGGCTAAATTTAATGTCCAGCCCAAGCAATAAGGATGCTTTTCGTCACTGTACCCCATACCTTCCTCCTCCGGCTCTGTCTGCAGCGCGGACATTCGGACATCCGTACTCCGGTCCGTGTCCTAGCTACACCTCACCTGCGTGCCACCCGGGCCAATGTATCTGTAATCCGCAGAAAGGGCACCAGCACAAAGGTGAGGCTGTAGCGAGGAAGCCCCACCGCCAGGTCGTGGTCCTCCCACTGATGTCACAGAGGTAATCTAGCCCCAGCTGCCTCTTTAGATACTGCACAATCTGCATTCTTTTCAAGGGGAAAAGAGCAAAAAAATGCCTCTGTGTAGAAGGCCAACCACACCCACACGTCCATAAACAGGGCTTGACCAGGAAATGGGCGCCTCCCCCGCCCCAGCCAAGCGCACTGGAATTCCTGCCGCGGGGCACTGTTTCCTCCCAGGGGACTTCGGCACTTACGCTGAACTGTGGCTTACTGTGTGCGAACTGCTCAGGACAGTGCCTGGCCCGTGGTGAGTGTCGCCTGTGAGCTGCTGCTGGTGCTGGCGGCGTTATGTCACTCAGGGTCGCCAAGTGCCACAGGAGTTGCTGTTGCGCCACTGAGGGTCACGGACCGCCACAGGTGGCGTTACGTCGCTCAGGGTCGCCACGGGAGTGTTACTACATCGCTAAGAGCTGCCAAAAGCCACAGGCGACACCCCTTCTGCTTTTTCTAACCCCGTTACTGTGGTGTGGCTCCTGTGCAGTAAACTCCACATACTTCAGGTGTACAGTTTGATGGTTTTGATAGATGTCCACACCCATGAAACCACCACCGCAATCACGACAGTGAACGTTTCCCTCTCTCCCCAAGAGCTGCAATTTTCGAATTCCCGATTTACCCCTTCCCACCCCCTTCACCCCCTGTTAGTTCTCTGTGTCTGTGAGTCTGTTTCTGTTTTGTAGGTGAGTTCATTTGTGCCCTTTTTTTTTTTTTAAGATTCCACACGTAAGCGATATCGTATGGCAGTTTTCTTTCTCTTTTTGGCTGACTTCACTCAGAAGGACAATCTCCAGGTCCACCTGACGCCCCTCTTGCTTTGAGCTTCTCCCGGGTGTCCACACAGCCCCGGGGTGACAGGCTGAGCTCTGGAGGGGACCAGTGTCAGGCTGAGAAGCAGGAGCACCCTCCCCGCAACGTCCCGGAGGAGCCCTTCCCAGCCCCCGTGCCCCCGCGGCTGCAGACACCCCTGAACCCCGGGCGTGGGGGTGACAAGCAGTTTTCATTCGCAAATGTTAGTCATTCCCAGCCTTCGTGGCCAAAGCGCTCCCGATCAGAAAACGGATACATGCGGGAACCCCACCGCTTTCTCCTAAATGCCGTGTGGCATACACTGAATTTTAAAGATGAAAGCGTATTCAAGTAATTTTACTTTGTGAATTTTTAAATAGCTTTAAGAATAACCAGCAGCAACCAGGGATGCTGGCAATTAAGGGCTGGACATGACACGGTCTTCAGGGTCCCCTCTGGACCTTAAAGGTTTTCTTTTAGAAAATTGGGAGAGGAGACAAGGCTGAGAGAACGGGAGGCAGCGTGGACCACAGCTGGTCCATGCGGATGGAGGCTGCCGCGGAGCCAGCCCGTGGTCTCCAGAGAAAGGTCTGCTCCACCAGGGCAGCCGGCGAGTCATTGAGGAGTCGTCCCGGGCCTGGGGCCGTATGGTGAACATCACTGCTCCATTTCACTGTGAGTCCCTCCTGGGCACCACGGCAAGGTTCGGCCCCCGGGTGATTGGTCGTCACAGCAGGGCCTCAGGAGGCCCGTCAGCAGCCTCTTCAGGTCTGAGCTGCTTCTCATCTGCTCTCGCCTGGACTGGCCCGGGCAGGCGCTCCCAGGTGCCTGTCCGGGGGGAAATGCTGGTGCTGGCAGAGTCTCTCACATATTAGAGAAGAGTTTAGTTCCAGGACTGTCTTGAAGTCTGGCAGAATCTGAGTCTAGCTTTTTGTTTTGTTTTGTTTTCTGGGGGGCGGGGTAGGTAATTAGGTTTATTTATTTCAATGGAGGTTCTGGGAATTGAACCCAGGACTTTGTGCAGGCAAATCATGCACTCTACTGCTGAGCTATACCCTCCCCACCTTAAAAAAATTGTTTTTAAATTGAAGTATAGTCAGTTTGCAATGCTGTGTCCATGTCTGGTGCATAGCATCATGTTTCAGTCGTCCACACACAGACACACATTCCTTTTCATATCCTTCTTCACTATAGGTCACTACAAGATATTGAATACAGTTCCCTGTGCTGCACAGAAGAAACCTGCTGTTTATCTATTTTACATATAGTAGTGTGTATCTGCAAATCTCAAATAGTTTTTTTTCTTATTTTTAAAATGTATTAGTGAAGTGTAGTTGATTTACAACGTTAGTCTCAGGCGGGTGGCAAAGTGACTCAGCGACACATATACGTGCATATTTACATTTTCTTCTCAGATTTGTTTTCATTATATGTTATCACAAGAAATTGAATAGAGTCCCCTGTGCTATCCAGTAGGTCGTGGCTTTTTACCTGCTTTATACATAGTTCTGAGTCTAGTTTTAAGGAGGCTGCCAAATCTTGCTGTGGGTCTGCACCAGAGCGGCCCCAGGACCCGCTCCTGGAACAGAACTGAGGGGTCTGGAGCCACCCACCCCCTGGAGATGACGGGAGAGCTGCCTACGGGGGTTTGCAGGCAGGATTCAGCCTGTGGGGTGGCAGGACGGGCACCCTCCCCTGCGGTGTTTAGACAGCCGCCCCGACCAGTAGCCAGGGCAGCATCCACCACCCCGACCCCGGGCCGCCCTCCCCGATGCCAGGCTCCGCCTTGGGCTGCTGCGGATGCTTCAAGGAGCCCGCCTCCGCTTCTCCCAGCCCTTCCAGGAATTGTTTACTTGTTTCAGATAAATCCTGAGTCTCCGTGGCACAGAATGACATAAAACTCTGGTTTAACAGATCGACAGGACAGCTCAACCCTACAATTCCCACTCTAAAGACTGGTCTAACACGAGGCGCTGATTCGGTAGGGCCCGCCAGCTGATCGGTGCATCTCCACCCAGCGCTGAACAGAATGGCAGCCACGGCCAGTCTTCCACCCTCCACAGCCCTGGGTGGGCCGGGACCCGCACCTTCCCCCACCCCGGGGAAAACGGCCCCTCACAGCCCCAGTAATGTACGGGCCTCCCACCTGCGCACTGAGGGAGGGCGGCACGGGGACATCCGCACGGGCGTCTGAACCCCAAGCTTTTGACCCCCTCAATGGTGCGAGGAGTAATACCCTGTGGGCATGCGTGCGGCGCTGGAGTCCGGACGGGTCCCCATCTCTCTGACACGTCTGCAAGTGTTGCACGAGGTTGCTGTTGCGTTTCCGCTGTTCACCTGATGCTCGGGCTGTTTCACCGTATCACCCTCACCCGGGGACTGAGAGACCGAGCACCCTCCAGCAAATACACAGTCGACTGGCACCCTTCCAAAGCGTTACATTTTTCATTACTCTTTTTGTTTGTTTGTGTGTTTTCCTTTGTGTGTGTGGGGGTTAGGTAGGTAGTTAGGTCTATTTACTTATTTATTTTTCACTGGCCGCCCTGAGCCCAGGACCTCGTGCCCGCTCAGCACGCGCTCCGCCACTGAGCTCTACCCTCCCGCACACAAAGCATTTTTTAAAAACACAGATATCCCTTCAGAAAGGGGTGTCCTGCTTTGCAGGAGGGAAAATAACCCACGGTACTTGGGCCCAAAGAGACACTCTGAGGCCCTGAACACCGAGGGTGCATTTGTTTCCAAGGCTCTGTGTAGGGAGGGGTGCCCTGCCCCCCTCCAGGGAAGGCAGGGCTCACCTCTGCTCCACTTTTGCTCTGCTGGCACCTCCAGCCGAGGATGTTCTAGCCCAGGGCACAGTCACCGCAATTCACCGTTTATGGCCGTCATAAATAGACGTGCAGGAGGAGGCCATTTCCTACTGACGGGGGCACAGTACAGTGGTGTGATTAGCAGCGGCCTGGCCTCGCTCCTTAAAGGCACAGGCGCCCTCTCCATGGCCTGTGCTTCCGAGAAGTCACACCCGGCTGACTTGCAGTGCGACTTTGCCTAGATGCTTTCGCCTCCTGTTAGACATTCTGCTGTGACAAAGAAAGCAAAGTGCACCGAAGGGCCCGGGCGACCACGTCTGACATCTGGGGAGTGTCTCGTAACTGTCTTGGCTGAGGACTTGCAGGGTCGCTGCAGACTCACGGCGCCGCGGAGGCAGGAACTGGATTGTTTCTTCCCTCCTTTGCTTTGGAGCTGGGGTTCGTGCTCTGCGTGGTTGGGTTTGATCTCAGATGTTTGGATACAGATCCTCCCTACACCCTCCCTCAGCTCCCTGGGCTTGGTTTTGGGGAAGAATGCATCTGAGCGAGTGCCTTCGACAGCTAGCAATGCAATTCTTCTTAATTATTTTAGAGATTGCAACAACCACGACCATCTTTGCTAGGTTTTCGGCACTGCTCTGGGCGGTTTGCAGAGGTCGACCATGTGGGCCTCCTAAGGACCAAAGTGGCTGCTGATGTGGAGAAAAAGCCTTGTCAGGACATGGCCAGACCCATCCTGCTGACCCCAGGCATGTTCCCACACAGGGCTGCAAAGGTGGGCAGTGTTGCCCTGACCTCTCAGGGCAAAGATCTTCTGCACGAGGGCCTCCTCCCTGAGAACCGCCCCCACCTCCATGGGGTGAGAGGGGCCGTGCCCTATTGAGGGAGGAGGACGTGGGTGTGACAGTCTGTTGAGGATGCCCTCAGGGGAATCTGAATTTGAGAACTGGCAGCTGACCGACTGCACGTGCTGGTGGGACTTTGTCCACGACGCGGTAACCTCGTCTGTTTCAGCAACGGGACGCCTTGTGGGAAAGTTTAATTATGGTAAGCCAAAGGGAGTCAACTCTGGTTCACGCGTCTGGGCTCTGGCAGGGTGTCAGATGACCCCACCAGACCGGCGTCAGGGAGAAGTCTGTCACGATAAATTCCTATCCAATAAGATGATCAATTACGATACAAACGACAGGAGGACGCTTGCGAAAGTCTATCAGAGACTGAGCCTTCTTTTGCAAACCAAGGGTTTTAGCTCCCTCTGTGGAAGTCAACATGGTGCATGGCTGGAGAGGCTGCCCAAGGTAAATTAAAAATAAAAAATCCTAGATGACACAGAGGTTGAAATGAGCAGAACAAGCCTTTCATGCAGCAATTATAAGTAGGTCCAAAAACTAAAGAAAAAGATGTTAGTAAGTAGAAAGCAGATGGAGCATCTTAAGAGAGAAAACTACAAATAGTATTAGAATAAAATTATTGAACTTAAAAATATATCTGAAATACATTTATACAATGGACTACTACTCAGCCATAAAAAATAATAAAATAATGCCATTTACAGCAACATGGATGGACCTGGAGATTGTCATTCTAAGTGAAGTAAGCCAGAAAGAGAAAGAAAAATACTATATGAGATCGCTTATATGTGGAATATAAAAAAAAAGACACAATGAACTTATTTACAAAACAGAAACAGACTCACAGACATAGAAAACAAACTTACGGTTACCAGGGGGTAAGGGGGTGGGAAGGGATAAATTGGGAGTTCGAGATTTGCAGATACTAACTACTATATATAAAATAGATAAGCAACAAGTGCATACTGTACAGCACAGGGAACCATATTCAATATCTTGTAGTAACTTACGGTGAAACAGTATATGAAAAGGAATATATGCATGTTCATGCATGACTGAAGCACTGTGCTGTGCACCAGAATTGACACAACACTAAACTGACTATACTTCAGTAAAAATATACACATACCAAAAAAAAAATCTGAAATAAAAAAATTCATGGCTGGGCTTACAGCAATTTGGAAATTGAGGACAGATCATTAGAAATTACCCAATCTGAGGAGCAGAAAGAAAAAAAGATAAAGAAAAAACAGCAGAGCCAGCCACTGGAGGGACAACAGCAAACTTCTAACATACACGTACTTGTTCTCAGGGAGAAAGGAGGCAGAATGGCGCACGAAACAGATTAAATGCAGCAGCAGCAGGAAACTTCACAGGTTTGGTGAGAACAAATGTACGCAGCACGGAAGCTCAACGAGGAGCAGCACGCAGGGCGACAGAAGGAAGACCGCGGCGGGGCCGAAGCGCTGCAGCCCAGGAACGAAGGGAAACACCTCGAAAGCGTCCGAGGCGGGTAGAGAGAGACACGTTCCGTGCCGGGGAACAATGACAAAGCAAAAGCCGACTTCTCATCAGAAACTGTGGGGAAAAAATATCAAACTCTGAAGGCATCATCCTGTACCCTAAAAACCGTACTTCAGAATGAAGGCAAGGTAAAGACAAGTTCAGAGAAGCAGGAAGCTGACGGAGTTAGTCAGCAGCAGTTCGGCGCTTTAAGAAACGGCAGAAGGGAAAAGAAGTTCTTCCGGCTGGAGGGACAACACGCCGCTCAGGAGTTGGCATCTTCAGGAAAAAATAAAAAAGCGCCAGAAACAGCGAACAGGTGGGGAACTACAAAACCTGATCTGTAAGTTTCTTTTCATAATTTCTTCAAAACACAGCTGGCGGTTCGAAGTGGCGACGACGATGCGGCACCAGGCAGTGCCTTCGCCGCCTCCGCCTGCTCCAGCGGGCGCCGGCCGGGGCCTCGCCGCGGCGGCTGCGGCCTGCAGGCCCGAGGTCGCGGCGCCAGCAGACGGGCGTCGGGCGAGGGCCGCTTCCCGGCCAGAGATGGCCGTCTTCGCAGAGCAGGGGGCTGAGGGGTGCTCTGCGGCCTCTTTTATAAGGGCATTAATCCCATTCCTGACTCACCACCCGAAGTGCCACCACATTGCTGGTTAGGATGTCAACATTCGAACTCTGGGGGGGACCCAACACCCCGTGTATAGCCCAGATGTAGCGTGCACGGCAGCAAGGGCTCAGAGGTTGTGGGGGAGGGACTCTACTGCCGCAAAGTCCTTGCTTCTTATGCGAAGTGGCACGATATTAACTGTAAATAGACTAAAAAGTTAAGGATGATTTAAAAATGGGCCAGTGATCCAGAAAGACACTTCAAGAAAAGAAGATACAGCAAATAAACATCCGAAAAGATGCTTACTATTCCTAGGGAAACAGGAATTAAGACAGCAACGAGATACCACCACCCACCTGTCGGAACGGCAAAAACCCCAAACCCCGACGCCACCAAACGCTGGTGAGGACGGGGAGCACCAGGGGCTCTCGCTCAGTGCTGGTGGGAACACAAAATGCTGCAGCCAGTTTGGAAGATAGTTCCATGGTTTTTAAAAAAATTAAGTGTACAGTCCAGCAATTGCACTCCCGGGTATTTACCCAAAGAAGTTGAAAAGTTATGTCCACACAAAACCTTCACACAAACGCTCGCAGCAGCTTTGCTCACAATCGCCCAAACGCTGAAACACCCAAGACGCCCTGCGACAGGTGGGGGCTAAGCTACGGCACGTTCGTGCAGTGGAGCACTAACCAGCAAAGGAAAAGAGCTGTGAAGCCACAAAAAGGCACAGAGGAAACTTCAGTGCACCTAACTCAGTGAAGGAGACCAGTCTGAAAAGGCTACCCACTATGTGATTCCAACTTTGGACTTTCTGGAAAAGGCAAAACTGTGGAGATAGTAAAAAAGATCCGTGGTTGTAGGGGTTGGGCGAGAGGGATGGATGGACAGGTGGAGCTCAGAAGATTTTTAGGGCAGAGAATCTTCTCCTCCGGACAACCTTGTGGTGGTGGACACAAATCATCATGCATCTGTCAAAACCCACAGACTGTGTAACACAGAGAGTGAACACTGATGTAAACTATGGACTCTGCTTGATAACGATGCGTCCGTGTTGGTTTGCTGACCGTAACAAACATAAATCTCAAATGGAGGATGTGGATGGTGGGAGAAGCTGCGTGTGTGGGGAGGGAACATGTGGGAACTCTCTGTGCTTTTCACTCAGTTTTGCTGTAAACCTAAAACTGCTCTAAAAAATAAAGTCTATAACTTTAAAAAGGTTGCGGATGTACAGTGAAATACCTTTAACAGCCAACTAAGAGTAATGCTGCAAAGTGCAAATAAAGAGCCAACAGAAGGAACAAAATAGAACACAAAAACGGATCCAGTTAACCCAAGAGAAGGCAGAAGAGGAGGAGCTGGAGACCAAACCCAAGAAAAACCAAAGGGCAACGTGGCAGACCTACCCTCAAGCATATCAATAAACACATTACACATAAACAGATGCAGGAAGAAATAATGCCAGAGCTACATAGAGTCTTCCAGAAAACAGAGAAGAAAGGAAACCTTCCAATATGTTTTATGAGGCCAGCATAACCTCACTAGCAAAACATGACAATAACATTCCAAGAAAAAAGTTACAAGCCAACATTCCATAGGCGCATGGACACAAAAATCCTTAACATATTATTAGGAAATAAACCTAGCAACATATAAGAAGGGAACACATCTCACATCAGGGTAGAGGTCCTGTTAAATTTATTCCCAAGTATATCCCAGGAAGGCAAAGTTATTTTACATTTGAAAATCAGGCAGCATAATTCACTATCTTAACAAAAAAGGAGAAAAATCACATGATTATCCCAGTAGATGCAGAAAAAACATGTGACAAAAATCTAACACCTATTTATGATTAAAAAAAAGGGTAGAAAACTAGGAATAAAAGGAAACTTCTTCAATCTGTCTCAATAGATGCACAAAGAACATCTCATAAAACTTTACAGAAAACTTTTTCAAAGAACACTTTTGACAAAAATTTCTTAGCAAACTAAGAGAAGAAGGCAGCCCCAGCCTGATAAAGGGCATCGACAAAAAATCTGCAGCTCACGGCACGATCATCAGTGAAAAGGTACATGTAGTTAGTTCCCCTAAAGGTGGGAGGTGGTAAGGATGCCTGCTCTTAATTTTATTTAATTGTATTGCAGGTTCAACCAGGGAAGCAAGACAAGGAAAAGAAATAAAACCCACTGGAATGTAAGAGGTAAAACTGGTGGGCAGGGGAGGGAGAGCTCAGTGGTAGAGCGTGTGCTCAGCAGGCATGAGGTCCTGAGCTCAACCCCCAGTCCCTCCATCAAACAAACAAACAATTCTAATTATCCCCCCCAAAAGAAGCAAAACGGCCTGTTATCAGAAGATGTGACTGTCTTTACAGAAAATCCTGAGATTCTGTAACTCCCAGAACTAATGAATGAATTAGTAAGCCATATCACAAGCTGCTATGTCCATACACAAATACCTGTTGTATTTTTATAAACGAACGGCAAACAAATGGACAATTAAAAGAGCCCACTGACAACAGCACCAGAAAACAGCAAATGCTGAGGAACAGACTTAACAAAAGACACGCAGGGTCCCTATCCTGAGAGCTCAGCGCTGTGAGTGGAGGGGGGTATCGTGCTCATGGCTGGAAGACTCAGCATCGCAAAGAGCTTACTGTTTCCAAATGAATCTGTACACTGACTGCAACCCCAGTCCAAGTCATAGAAGCCTTTTTGAAAGAAATGGACAAGTTGACTCTTTATTCTAAAATCTGTAGGGAGAAGAAAAGGACTCATATAATAATAAATAATAAAAGGACCCAAAACAGGAAAAAAGTACAAATGTGTAAGACTCCCCGATTCCAAGCCCTAGGAATTAAGCCAGCGTGGTCTTGGTGCGAGGACAAACAGGTCAGTGAACCAAAGGAGGGAACCCAGAAAGGGACTGAGACACACAAAGAAAATTAATTTTCAACAAAGGTACCAAAGTGGTTCAATGAGAAAGAAAAGTTCTTCCTAACAAGGGAGGCTGCAACAACTGGATACCTGCACTGGGGGGAAAAGAAAAGACTGCCAACCCCTACCTCACAACACACACAAAGTTAATTTGGAATGGATCACAGATTAAAATACAACAGCTATAACCCTCAGTTTCCTAAAAATGTATCTTTATGACCTTGGGGTAGAGAAAGGGTTCTTAAAGAAGACACAAAAAAGCACGAAACATAAAAAAACAAAAAAAAAACTTGTTCACTTAACTTCATGAAGTTAAAAGCTTCGCTCATCAAATGACCTCTTCAAGAAAATGAAAAAGGTGCGTCACAAACTGGGAAAAGATATTGGCTGTACTTACATCTGACAAACGAATTACATCCAGAATATACGGTTTCCCACAAACCAGTGTTAAAAACGAACACAACAGTCTGAAAAATGAGAAAAATACTGGGAACAGGCACTTCACCAAGTAAGATACTCACGCATCCAATACGCTCAGGAAGACACGCGCAACAGTTACGTTATCTGAGAAGCACAAACTTAAAACATAATGAAATATAATTTTTACGCCTATTAGAATGTCTAAAATTTAAAAAGCTGAGAATGAATGACATCTGGGTCACTCAAAATTGCTGGCGGGAACGTAAAACGGTGAGTTCCCACCTCTAACAGTTCTGCGGTTTCTTATACACATCCAGTATCATGAGAAGCAGCAACATCACCCCCACGCATTGCCCAACATAACTGACAGATACGTCTTCAGTGTGACCCGCACAGGATTTACGGTAGCTTAACCCCAACCTGGAAATTGCCCCCAGTGTCCACTCACAGGAGAATTAACGGACCAGTTGTGCAGCGCTCACGAAACGGAACACCACCCAGTGATACAGAATAAACGACACGCATGAATCTTAAAGACGTGATCCTGGGTGAGAGAACGCAGGCATGAGAGAGCACACGCTGTTCTCATGAAATTTAAGAACAGGAAAAAGCAATCGTGGTCAAGGGAGGCAGGACAGTGGTTTCTGACGGGAACTGACTTGAACCGACGCACAAGGAACTGCTCTGGGGTGAGGGAAATGTTCTTTGTCTTGACTGGGGGGTGGCCACCTGCATGAGCACTTTTATCTCAGTTCATCAAACGGAACACTTTTAGAGGGGACCGGATGTACATGTGGGGTGCCTGCTTTTCACAAATGCCTAGGAGGCAGAGAGGAGAGTTTGAACGTTTGCCTCCTTGGAGTCACGTTCAGATGTCACCGTCTTCACTATGCAGCCAGTCCTCGACATGCACAGGGGTTTGGTTCTAAGACCGCCCCCACCGAGGGTACCAAAATCTGCAGATGCTCAGATCCCTTTGTCGGCCCCCCGCATCTGCGGATGTGGAACCCGGGGAATCCATGCACCGACTGCACGGCGTTCTGTAGTCATCGCGTGCAGGTTTGGTATTCGGGGCTGCGGTTTGCTGCCCACATCCCTGGCAGCGACGCGCTAATGGCTGCTGTGGTCGCCCAGACCACCCCAGGGGGAGGGTGACCACAAAGCTGAAGAAAACAGAAGTGGAGTAAGCCCCTCAGAGACTTCCCAGGAGAATGGGAGCTTTTCATTTTATACACCGCACCCGTTTTGTTTTTAAAATAATGAAAGCAAAGATGACTAAGGCTACGATCACAAAGATGTTGGCAATGAAACTGCTCTAAAAATAGACAATATCATTAAGAAGCCTTATCATTGCTCAGAAGCAACATGTTTGTGCTCAAATCTCAAGCACTCACTTGACTTGCAAGTGGAAATGAAGCCAGCACTCCACGGGTCGTCTCAGACCTTAGGGAGCACGCCTGTCCTGGTAAGTTCACCAGTTCCAGAGAGAGCGAGCTTCAGCCTGACTCAAACGTGCCCTCGAGGCCGTTTGAAATGATAGCTATCATTTAGCGAGCGCTCCCCAAGTGGCAGGCACTGTGCTAAGCGCAAATTACTTCATTTATCCTCCTAAGAACCACACAGGTACATTTCCTAAATCCTATTTTGAAGGGAAATTGCTGTTTACGGTGGTCACCAGCTTTCCTGTGGCCATCGCACCCGCAAAGACGAGGGGAGAGCCACTCCCCCGGCCCCGCTGGGTGCGGAAGCCCAGACTATCCGGCGCTCCTCGTCCGGCCCAGAGGACGGGTCTCGGGGCGTCAGCCCTCAGTGCTTGCGGTCGGTCCCACCTGGAGGAGCCCACGGCGGGGGGCTTGGGCCACACACATGCTCTCATCTCAGTCCCTCCTCCAAGGGGCTGTGCTCTGCACCCTTTTTAAAAATTTAAATAGTTTATCTAACCCAACTTGTCTCAGGACAGCTCATGTCGATGTGTATCATTCACATGAAAGTTTGCCCACAAATGTTCACCGCAGCATCAGTCACACGAGCCAAAAAGCAGAAACCAGCCAAATGCCCGGGGGCTGATGTGGGCAAACCCAATGTGGCCATTCCACAGAATGGGACGCGTGCTAACCTTTGCTGCAACTCAGGGGGATCCTGAAAACACCAGGCTAAGTGAAAGAAGCCAGGCGCAAAAAGCCACAAATGCCACTATACGACATGCCCACGACGCGCACACACAGACATGAGCGGTTGCCGGGGGAGGGGGGAGGGGATGGGAGTCACTGCTGAGCGCGACCGGGCTCCTTTCCGGGGGACAGAAACCCTCCGGCATTAGGCAGAGGTGACGGCTGCCCAAGAAAGTGAATACACTACAAACCAGTGCATGTGGGCACTTTAAAATTCTGGCTCTGACGCTAACTACGTCTCAGTAAGAGACCGCGCAACAGCAACACTGTTCCTGAGCTCCTTACTCTCCCTTTCTCCACCGGGTCTTCAAATGTCGCTGTGTGCTCTGCACCCGCAGCACACCTGCACCTGGGCCGTGGCTGGCCTTTGGTCCCCGTGCTCCCCTCCTGGAGGCGTGTGTCCTGGGGGCAGCTCTGGGGTTCCGCCACTGAAGCGCCTTCCAGCTGTCTTGCTCTGTCCCGCGGAGATTTTAACTGCGACTCAGCCAGAGGGAGCCGCAGGCACTAATCAGGACCTGTCTTTTCTTACGCTTTGGGGCGCAGGTGTGGGTTCAGTTTCTGAGACCCCAGCAGAGGCAGCACTTGTAGCAAGATACAGATGGGCCCTTCTGGCCTGGCCTCCCAGGGCCCTGAGGCATAAGGACCCCTCTAAAATAGGGAGGGCGTCTGTAGCGGGCAGCGGGAGCCCCCCACCCCGGAGAACAAGAGCAGGTGTGCCCCGGGGACAGGGCTGCTTGTCCCCTGCTGGAGTTCTGGGCACCCTTCAATGCACAGCTGGCCCCCCGCCCCTCCAGGCCGGGCATCTGTCACTCTGACTGACAGAAGCAGAAGCACCCGGGCCGTGGGCACCCCACGCATCTTCATGCCCACCTCTCATCATCCACCTTGAGAACAAGGACAAGGAAGCTGCTGGAAGCAGGTAGGCTTTGAGTCGCCACGACCCCTGACCAGAAGACAGGACAGGACAGCCACGCTCAGTGGAGCCGGGCAACGTGGGATGCAGCTGTGTGCCTCCCGACAGGCCGGCTGGCCCAGAGGCCAGCAGAAGTGCAGCCGGGCAGCGTGCTGGGTGATGAAAGGTGCATTATGGTCCTGGGGAGGCGGAGATGGAGGGGCCCAAGCAGGGTGGACCTCCCCACGGCAGGTGCCTCTGTCCTAAGGTGGAGGACACTCTCCATCATCAGGCCAAGTGGCTCGGGGCTGAGCACTGCTGTCACCGGAGGACTGTGGGAGAGCGTCAGGCTGCTTGGGACCCGCGGCTGCCGCAGGCCCTCCTGCCCGAGAACATGGGGTGTGCTCCCCTTTCAGTCCTGGCTCCGGCAAGGAGCGCTGGTGGCCTTTGGTCTAAAGGAGATGTGGCAGCCTTGACACAGTACGAGGAGCACACAGACCTGGGCCCCCGCCTGCCGTGCCTGGGGGGGCTCGGACCAGAGAGACCGGCCTACTCTCCAGGGGCCCCTCCTCCCCCTCTGGGCTCTGCTCACGGGGTCCGGTTCATTAACCATCACGACTCTAACGGTTACCTCCCGCGCAGGCTCCCAGCTGGCGGGGGCACGCCGGCAGGACAGCATCCTGGCTGGCGGCTGAACTCACGAATCCAATAATTAAGAAAAGCTCCCTGTTTGAGTTTGAGCTGCTCCAATCAAATAAAAATGATGGATGATGCGACGGTTCTCAAAAGAAACAGCACTGTCGTCATAAAGAAGAGGTTTTGTCATTGCTGCGGACTCTGTTTCATTCATAAAGGGGGAACAGTCTCTCCACATGATTGTCTCCCAGGATGAGGCAAAGAATGCTTTTCTGAAATGGCATTTGGGAGACACACGTCTTTCCTGTTGACGGGGGCCGTGTGCGCCCTGCGTTCGGGAGGCCGCGGCTGCTCCCCTGCCGACCCTGTGGGGGCTGTTTCTCGCCCCTAAGAAGGTCTGCAGCCCCCAGGGTCCGGGCCGGGCGCGGACAGGCCCACCCTCCTCTCCCACGAAGAGTCATGGTTTTCACAATCCTCTTCCCTTTACAGTTTCCTAATATTTAAATAGCAGAACAGCAAGCCCTGGGGGCATTTCTGCATCGCACACCCCACC
Organism: Camelus ferus; assembly: GCF_009834535.1. Classification (NCBI taxonomy): domain Eukaryota; kingdom Metazoa; phylum Chordata; class Mammalia; order Artiodactyla; family Camelidae; genus Camelus; species Camelus ferus. The sequence continues at coordinate 2,950,333 of NC_045696.1, forward strand.
AGAACCGGCCAGGGGCATTTACTGAAACGTGAGACTCAGGGGATCAGTGAGGAGGGCGGGGCCCCTGGGAGAGGCCGGGCCCTGGGCCCCCGCAGCTGCGTGGAAGTCTGGGCACAAGGCTCCCGCGGCCTCTGCTCATGTTCTTTTTCCTGCCATTGTGAACGTGGCCGGTCGGTGGAGGGGAAGTGGGGCTCCTTACAGGCCCTCACTCAGGGCTGCGTGGCCTGGACCAGTGCCTGAGCTGGGGCAGAGGCTGGGAGGCTCTGGGAGGCAAGGCGGGGCAGTGATGGATGGAGATGAAGAAAGAGAGAGATGAGGTAAAAAGTTCCTCAGGGCGGTTTCCAAAGGGCAGAGATGGAGATCTGCTTCCTTGCCCGTCTCAAGAAAGTTCAGGCCGTGGGGGTCTCTCTGACACCAACTCTGTCCCGATGCATTTGGAGAAAAGGGGCCACCACACACCCAGAGCCGAGGGAAGGCAGCGTTAGCCTGACCAGCCCTGTGCACAGAGCGAGGCCTGACCTTCCCTTTCTGGGGGAGGGGGAGGTCTGACGTTGTTGGGAAATGCAGTGCCTTTGGAGGAAACCCATTCCCTTGTCTGCACAGGGGAGGCATGGGGCCCGCGGGCTGGTTCAGGGGAACAGGACAGCCGGGAGCCTGGGGGGCCGTGCACTCAGCTGCCTACTGCCCTGGAAGCGCCAAGCTGCCCCAGCCAGCAGCAAGGGACGCGGCTCTCCTGTCCTTGCAGCAGCAGTAGGTGCCATCCGACAGCTGTGTCCCAGCACCCGATGTGCGCGAGGCCCGCGGGGCCAGGCCTCCCGAGATTCTCGAGCAGTCCCGCCCCCAGGGCTGCCTTTGCCGCGGCTTCAGAACCCGCACCGCCCCCCCCCCCCACGGCGCCGAGCCGCGAGCTGAGCACTTCTCCCCTTTCCTCCCGTCCTTGCGCCTTTGCTCACAACATGGCGACGCTGAGATACTCGCACGGCCCCCTGTGCTCTGAAGCGCAGTCTGTTATCCAACCTCTTCGTGGCTCCTAGGATCCCAGCTTTGGAGGGACTGTAGAGGTCCCCGCTCAGCCACCCACAGGTGGTCCCCACCCTTTGCCCCGGGCCCAGACAGCAGCTCTACTTTTGTTAAGTTCTGTTCCCTTAAGGAGTCCCAACCTGTCTCCCACTGGTTGTAGTTGGGCCCCCAAGTTACATTAAAAGCCTCTTTCTTCTTCCCCGAGACAATCTTGCGAACAAACCAACACACTGCCACGCCCCCGGGTCTTCCTCCCCTGAAGCTTATCCCTGGCGCAGCCTCCTGCTCAGCTTGCATGTTTTCCTTTGGTTCTCAAAGGGCTTCATGATTCTGGCCCCTCTGTTCTGAATGGTGGCAAGTCGCCAGCGTCCTTCCCAGGGAATCCTGTCCCTGAGTGGGAGCCTCAGGGCTCAGTCCTGGGTCCCCCCGGGGTGAGCGCATCCAACACCACCCATACTGCCAGCTCCTTGCTACAGCCCCAGCTCAGGGGGCGCTACCGGCTCCTCTAGGCACGTCGACCCGACACTGATGTCCAACAGGCAAACCAGGTCCTCCTCACCCTCAGCCCACACCCTCACAAGGCTGCTGTTCCACTCTTCCTGTGGCTCAGGCTGGACCCCGGAGGCTTTTCCCACATCCACCCAGTCAGGAAATAAGCTTGGTTCGTCCTTCGGAACATGCCAGAATCTGACCACTCTTACCACCTCCATCACCTGTCCCCACACAGGAATCACAGCAGTGACTCCTCAAGGACCTTCAAGGTCCCACATGACCTGACCCCGCAATGTTCCCCAACCTCATCTCCAAATGTCTGAGCTCCAAAGAGCCGGAGTGAGGAATTCTTGGTGGTCAGCAGGAATTCGGTGGAGACTCCACAGGGATGGCGCCTCAGCTGCAGGCTAGAACTCCCCCTGGAGCAGAGCTAAAAAAACCATCCTAGCAGAGCTAAAAAAAAAAGGTCTCGAAGGCATCAAACTGATCCGTACGTCACTTAACTGTCTGCCAGGACGGAGTCCACACTCTTTGATGCAAGAAAACAAAATCTAGATGATTCACAACATAACGAAAAATGCAAACAAGGATCTATACAAAAACATGAAGAAAAAAATGCAATTGCTGAAAACAAAAATGACAACAGTGCATTATGGGGCTTAAAACATACACAGGAGTAAAACGTCCCAACTAAAGCACAAAGAATGAGGCTGGAGAAACAGAAGCACACTGTTCCTAGGGTCTTGCGTTACCGTGACGCGGTGCGATGGAATTCAAAGGTGGACTGTGATGAGTCAATGATACGCACTGGAACCAAGAGCAGCCACAGAGAAATAAAAAGAAGTATAGCTCATAAATCAAGCGTGGAGAACAATGGGATCAAAACGGGCTCGGCATCCGAAAGCTGTAGAGAGAGAGGAAAATACCAAAAAGAATAATGAGACAAACAGAAAGTGAGCAGCGAGGTAGTAGATTTAAACCCAACCATATCAGTAATGACGTTGAATGTAAACGGGTTAAAAACTTAATGAAAAAACTGCAATTTCCAGAACTAACACATGCTGCCTGTAAGAAATCCACTTCAAATATAAAGACATTAAGAGGAAAAGCCTGGAAACGGATAAAACCTAGGAGCGCTAAACATTAATAAGGCTGGAGTGGCTGTATTAATAGGAGGTAAAGAAGACTTTAAAAGCAGAATAGCACCAAGGGTAAAGGGCACATTTTCCTAAGAATAAAGGGGTTGATCCACCAAGAAGACACGAACAAGTATGTGGCCAGGAAGAGAAATTGCAAATACATGAAGCAAAAACAGAGGGAACTGAGAAATGAAAGAACACAGCCACGACACAGCTGGAGACCTCAATGTTCATCTTTCAGGCAGAGATAGAACAAGAGACAAAAAATAGGTAAAGATACAGAGAGCGTGCCCTGCACTATCAGCTTGCTCGACCTAATCGCCATGTGTGGAATCGCACCCCCAGTTACAACAGCGCACATGCTTTTCAGGAGCGCACAGAGCAGCTACCAGTATGTATCATGCATCCTAATAAATCGACGAAGACTGAAGTTACACAGTCACGATGGGACGAACAGAAATAAACAACAGAAAGATAACTGGAAAATCCCCAAATATCTGAAAACTAAATAATAGACTGCTAAGTAACAAATGGACCAGAAAAGGAGCCACAAGGTAAGTGAGAAAATATTTTAAGCTTAATAAAAATGAAAACACAACACATCGAAATTTGAGATACAATAACGTATGCTTAGAGGAGAATCTCTAGCTTTAAATTTATTTTTATTTTTTATTTTTTTGGAGGGAGGATAATCAGGTTTTTATTTATTCATATATATATTTATTTTTAATGGTGGTACTGGGGATTGAACCCAAGACCTTGTGCATGTTAGGCACATGCTCTACCACTGAGCTGTACCCTCCCCACTCAAGCATTAAATTATTATATGAAAAAATGAAAGATCTAAAATCAATGACCCAAGTTTCTGCCTTCAGCAACTAGAAAAAGAAAAGCACATTAGATCTGGATGAGTAGAAATAAGAGAAGAAAACAATGAAACAGGATGCAGACAAACAACAGAGAAAACCAATGAAACCCCTTTCTTTGGGGGAAAAAATCAATACAATTTACAAATCTCTGGTTAGACCGATTACCTTTAAAAGAGAGAAGACGTAAATGTCTGATGTCTTGAGTGAAAGGGGGGATTTCACTGCAGGTCTGTGGACCTAAGGAGGATGACAAGGACATATTTCAAACCACATCATGCCAACCAAGTCTTAGATAAAACTTAGGAGATGTGGAGACAGCTTCCTAAAATGAATCCCCTGATAAACAGAAAACCTGAATGCACCTATTAAATCAAATTCATAATTTAAAACCTTCCCACAAAGGAACTCCAAGCACAGGTGGATTCACTAGTGAATTCTACCCAGCACTTCGGGTAGAAATAATGCCAGCCCTACACAAACCCTTCCGGAAAACAGAGGAGGGCGAAACACTTCCCAGCTCACTTTATGAGGCCAGATGAATATAAGAAACTGAAACTATGGACCAATATTCTTCATTAATACAGATGCAAGAATCCTTCACAGAACAGTTGCAAATTTAATCCAAAACAAACAGAAAATATGCCGTGGCCAAACAGAGACGACACCAGGAATGCAAGCTTAGTTTAATGTTTTAAAATCAATCAGTAAAATTCACTGCTAACAGGAAAGAGGAGAAAAAAAATGATGACCTCAGTGCAGGCAGAAAAGCATTTGACAAAATTCAACACTGATTTGTGATTAAAACTCTCAACAAACTAGGAATAGAAATTTTTAAAAAAACCAAATGAACTTTCAACCTGATAAAGGGCACCTACCAAAAACCCCTTCCACTGATATCATAATTGATGCTGAAAACCTTCACACGCTCCCTCTGACACTGAGAACAAAGCAAGAACCTCCACTCTCAGACCTTCCATTCCTCTCCTGTACTGGGCATCCTGGGCAGTGCAATAAAACAAGGAAACAAACAGAAGAAACAGAAAGCATCAGATTTGAAAGGAAGAAGCAATTCTCTATTCTCTATGTAGGAGATCGCAGGAAATCTACAGAAAATCCACAGAAAGGTACTAGATCTAACAGATGAGTTCAGCCGGGTCAATACACAAAAGCCAGCTATATTTCTATAAACTAAAAACTAACAGAAATTGAAACTTTATAAAAATCCATTGACGATGGCATTAAAAAATATGAAATACATTGTGACACGTTTATCAACAGACATTCAAGAACTTTACCTTCACAACTACAACACATCAGTGAGGGACACTGAAGGAAACCCAGATGAATCGAGGGAGAGCATATTCACTGAATCAGAAGACTCCACATTCCTAATTCAGAAGTTCTTCCCAAAGTGTACTATATATTTAACATCATTTCAATCAAAATCCCAGCTGACTTTTTGGGTAGCAACTGACAGACTGATTCTAAAATTTATTTGAAAGTAAAAGGAGCCTGGAGTAAGTAAGACAGTTTTGGAAAAGAATGAAACCCAAGGACTTGCACTTCCTGACTTCAAGACTTAACCACGAACTATGGAACCACGACAGTGTGGCACTGGTTTAAGGACAGGCGTGTGTATTAATGGAACATGACAGAGGGTCCAGAAAAAGACTCACATGTACGTGGTCAACTGATTTTTGGAGAAAGGTGCTGTGATAATTCAATGGGGGAAAAGACTGTTTTTTCAACAAATGGTGCTGGAACAAATGGGTACCTGTACAGAGAAAGTGAACCTCAATTCTTTCTCCCTTACTGGAAGGCAGGCTGGACTTAAGGACTCGCTTCCCAAGGACAGAGCAAGAAAGGGGAAAAGAGTAACTTGACAGTGAAGATGTCTGTGGTTCGTGTGGGTGTCACGAACACTGTATTCTCCTTCCAAAAATCCACACTCTGAGGCGGATCATGACAAAAGCACCAGACAGACCCAGACTGGGGGGCATCCTACAAGCTCTTTTTTTTCCCTTGAATTTATTCATTTCATTATTTATTTATTTATTTATTTATTTATTTATTTATTTATTTAGCGACGGGGGGAGGTAATTAGGTTTATTTATTTTCTAAGTGGAGGTGCTGGGGATTGAGCCCAGGACCTCATGTAGGCGCTCTCCCACTGAGCCGCATTCTGCAGACTCAGAATTTGCCTCGGTCATGACAAACGAGGCAAGTCTGAGACCCCGTCAGGCCAGAGAAGACCGGGAGAGTTTAGCGACTGAGTGTGGACTGGATCCTGGAACAGAAAAGGGACGCTGGGAGAAACTGAGTGAAGTCTGAGTAGAGCACAGGATTTAGTCAGTAACAACAACAAAAAGCAATAATTACAAAGTTTATTATCAAGGCAAGGGCTTGATGCAGCTTTTTACGTTGAAAAGTTGTTCGCGGGGGGCGGGGAGAGCTCAGTGGCAGAGTGCGTGCTTAGCACGCACGAGGTCCTGGGCTCAGTCCCCAGCGCCTCCGTTAAAATAGGTAAATAAATACATCTAATTATCGCCCCCCCAAACCAAAACCAAAACCAAAAAAAAAAAAAAAAAAAAATTTAAAAAGAGAAAGAAAAAAAGGTTTATTATTAAGGCAAGGGCTTGATAAGCTCTTTATGATAAAAAGTTATTTGCCTACTACAAAAAGTTACAGCACGTATTTCACTCTAACATCTATCATCAAGAGAACTGAATTAAGAGCACTTAGGCATGAACGGTACCTAAAGCACCCAGGGCTCCTGTACAAGTGCTGTCACTCAAACACTGCAAAGGGCGGCACTGAGCCATCACTGCCTCACTCACACAACACCCAGCACGGCATGGGCAGTGTCAAGTTCTCCTCTGCAGCCATCACTCACAAAAATTAAAATTAAATTAATACTACATTTTAAAAAGAAAAATAAACCTCAGCTTTTTCCCCAGGGCATACACAAAAACTAACTTGAAATGGATCGCTGACCAAAATGTAAAAGCCGAAACTATAAAACTCAGAAGAAAACAGAGGAGAAAACTTCACAGCTACGGGATAAACGAAGATTTCTCAGGACACAGAAAAGTACAAACCATAAAAGGACAAACAGGGATAAATTGGGCCTACTCACAATTTAATTCGGGCTAAAAGGCATGGTAAGAAAATGAAAGGTAAGTCGCAGACCAGGAGAACATATTTATAACACCTCCCTAACAAAAGGTGCGCGTCCCAGGGACACCAAGGACACTCGCAATTTAAGAATAAGAAGGAACAGCACCCGCTGCTACGCCACCGACAAATCAGAAAAGACGTGAGCAAGCACTTTGTGAGAGGAGATTTATGAGCAGCCGGGAGATACTTTAAAGATACTCAGTGTCACTAATCACCAAGGAAATGGAAGTTAAAACCAAATGCAGCAACACTACACACCCAGCAGAACGGTTAACGTCAAGAAGACTGACCCCACAAGCGCGGCTGAGAATGTGAGGCTGTTGCAACGCGTGCACACTGTGGATGCGGACGCAAGACGGTGCAAAAAACGGTGGGGCGGTGTGTTCTATAAAGTGAAACGGGTCCTTAGCCACGTGGCCCAGCAAAACCATCCAGCCCCGCCGACACCGAGAGGAAGAAACATCGTGTCCCCATCAGTGCTTGTACTTGGGTGCTCACTGCCGCCTCGTTCACAAACAGCCCAGCCTGGAAGCAAGCCAGACGTCCTTCCGCAGGAGAATGGGCAAGCGAACAGCGGTCCGGCCGCGTCTTGGGACATTACTCACCAATAAAAAGGAATGGATCGTTGACATACACAGCACACAGGTGGGTCTCAGAAACATTAGGTCGAATCAGAAAAGAGTGCACACGTTATGCAATTTCTTTTCTATGGAAATCTTGATAAGACAAACCTAGCCTACGGTGTCAGAGAGCAGGCTGGTGGTTGACAGAGACCAGGAGTCAAGGTGGGGGCAGCGGTAATGTGGGAAGAGACACCAGGGGACTTTTTTAGGTGATGAGAATGTCCCGTCTCTGTTTTGGTGACAGTTAACAGGGATGTGTAAAACTTTCAAAGCTCACCAAAATATACACTGAAATGGGAACATTTTATTATGCATAAATGATACCTAAGTAAGGCTGATTAAAGATGCAAAAGGAAATGGAATTTTAACAAAACAGCATCTCCAACTGTGCAGGGCATAAGGGCTGGCCGTTCCACCTCGCAGTCTGAGTGGACAGGATAAGGCACTGGGCCCCGGGAAACAAGAGCAGGGTATCTCCCAGGTCTGCTAAGTGGCCAGGACCGGGTCGTGGGTGGGGCTGGACATCCTGGGACTGCGGGGGGCTGAGGACGGCTGCCCCTGCAGCAGTCGGCGCCTTTAGGCTCTGTAACAGGATGGGCTTCCGAGCCAGTGCTCAGCTCATGCATAGTCAATCACAGGGGCAGCCTGGAGCCCCCTTTTTCTCTTTTAATTTAAAAAACGCTAGCATCGCCTTACCAGAGAGTTGCTTGATGGCCACGGGTCTCACTTTGTAGGGGGTCCTGCAAGAGAGAAGGCAGTTTCACTGTGAGATGCTGTCAGAGACCTTCGTGCCCGTCTGGTACGAGACATAAGCGCTCGGGGTGAATTAGAATTCAGCGAATTAGGTCTTTTAAAAATTAGTTTCTTTGGCTGTTCTGAGATTCCTCATTCAGAAGAACTCTAAATACTTTAAATATATCATTTAAGCGGTGGACCTCCTCTATCATATTCATATTTGGTTAATAAAAAAAACTTGTTGAGCGCGGCTGGGATGGCTCAGACTTGCCCTTGTCTGGCCCAACATCTGATGGATGGATGCTGGAGGTGCCCCCCTCGTGCCTGGTTTGAGCTCCTGGCAACGGCATCACCCAAGGGCACAAGAGCCGAGGTGTCAGTAACTCAGTCGAAAATGCACGGGCACCTTGGCCATGTCACCCCCTGCAGTCGTGAGACCCACAGGGGTGGGGAGAAGATACTGGGGACAGACAAAAGGCCACTGTCCCTGACATCCAAGGACCTCCAGCAAAGGTTGGAGGGAGACAAGGAAGTCGGTGGAAAATAAGCAAAGAACAGGAATAGGCAAGAGTTGATAAGGTTTTTTTTTGGGGGGGGGCAATTAGTTTTATTTATTTTTTTGTTGATTTTAATGGAGGCACAGGGGATTGAACCGGGGACCTCCTGCATGCTAAGCACGCCCTCTACCACTGAGCTACACCCTCCCTGCTAAGAGTTGATAACAGTTAAAAAAAAAAAAAGTAAAAAGAGGCACCTCAAGAAAGAGGCACTTACACGAATTATGTATGTGCATGCATGACTGGGACACTGTGCTGTGCACCAGAGACTGACACATTGTAACTGACGGCACTTCAATCAAAAAAAAAGTGTTTTTTTTTTGTTGTTGTTGTTGTTTTTACACTCAGCAGTCTAGCAAAATTTTAGCAGCTGGTAACAGGAGTGCTACAAGGCACAGACAATCGTCCTCACCAGCACTGCCGGAGTACACCTTCCCCAGAGGGCTCGCGTGATCAGGTTCTGGTGGCACAACAGTGAACCAGTCAAGAACGTTCTGCCCTCCTGGAACCCAAGCCCACGGTCAAGTACGTGTCGGAAGGACGCGGTAAGTGCTCTCAGAGTGGCTAAGGTGTACTCAGGCCCCTCTCCCCCTGGGCTGGATGACATACCAGCTGTTCCGTGAGTGTCATTCGGTTGTTACAAGCTGCGGGTAAGTGTGCAAGGACTGAGGCGGAGGGTACCCGTGACATGTTATCAGGAGACTCAGCGAGTCACAGAGCCACAGACGCAGAACGAGCTTAGAGCTGGGGAGAAAGTCAGGGAGTCTGGAAGGATTCACACCAAACACCGAACTGGTAACTGATTCACTGAGGGTGATACCAGTGGTTTAATGGTTACAGGCCACGTGGAAAATTTTTGACAATTTAAAACACTGATAAAGTATAAAAATAAAAACAGTGTAGCACTATGAATGACAGGCAGACAACCCTGTGGCCATCTAGAGTCCTGGCCTCTCCCACGAGGGGTCCTGCTGGGCAGAGCGCGTGGAGGAGGGGGTCCACGCCCGCCCATCCCTGCATGAGCACCTGCTTAGTTAGGTTAAGGTCCTCTTCCAAAGGTCTCTGGAAATTGGTTATTTGGGACTTTGGTTCCTGGCGGAACACCTTACTTTGAATCCATGTGGTTTGAAGTGTGGCCCCACCTGCAGAGCGGGTGAACCATGGGGGCTGTTGCCCAACTAGGGTGGGGCAGGCGCTCAGCCCATGGTGGTACCGGCTGCCTCGGTACTCACAGTGATGTGCCTGGCAGGGCAAGTCCATCCTCCCCGAACCCTCCAGGCAGTTGTCAGCCCTGCTAAGCTGCAGGTACGAGGAGAGGAGCCAGAGCTCAGGGCGGGTGGGGCCTCACTGAAACCCACCAGCGATGGGTGAGCTGGCTTCGAACCAGACGGGCGTCCAGAGGCCAGACTCTGGGCACTTGTTGGTGCCGCCCAGGAGAGGAGCAGGGTGCTGGGGCGCCGAGGCAGGGGGTGTGGAGAGCCAAGGTGAGGCGGCCACCACCACCTCTCTCCTCCCTCAGGCTCCTCCCACCATAAGCAGCACTGATGTTGGGGCGGCGGGTGGAGAGAGGGGAGCACGGGGCCCCCTCCTCGTCCTCACCCCCCGTTTCTCACCCCCCTCCTCTGCGGCCACAAGGACTTTCCTCCCCTCCTCCCCGCAGGCCGGATGCTGTGGGGAGATGGCGGTGGCGGGGCAGAGGGTGCGGGAGGCGGAGGACAGTGTCGCCTGCACAGGATGGGGAGACACAGAGCTGTGTCCGGCAGCTCCCGTTAGAGGCGCTGATGACAGTTGGCCCTTCAAGATTATTCCTGGCTCTTCGCTCCTTAATCCTCTTGATTCTGAGCAACAGGATGTTCTCAGAACCGTATTACTGCTTCCACGATTGACTAAACTCCTGGCTCAGCCTAAATTAAGTTGCATCTTCCTCATTTCTTCCTCGACCACAAAGCGGAGATAAACCACTCTCCGCCTGCCTGGGACTTCGACTGCATTTGTCTTCTCTCCAAATGTAAGTGCCTGGCTCAAAGGCCTCTTTTTCAGACACATTTAGTGGGAGCCACGCCAGAACCCGGGGGCACTGCTCCTGAGCTGAGCGGGTGGCCGAGCACGCTGTCCTTGCAAGCGCACGGCCATCTCACCCGGCGAGAGCTTCCTGTACCACACCTGAGCTAAAATCAGAAATAAAGGGGCGCTGGTGTTTGTCACGTATGTGCTGTATCATCCTGGCCCCCCACCCACGGGCCCTGCCACGTGCTTTTCTCATGCTATTTCAGCGTCTGTTTCCCTCCCTCCACGAGGGTCTTGAAGCCGTCGTGGCAGAAACAGAAGGAGTCGTCAAGATGTAACACATTTGTCAGTAGGACACCGTGGGACCCAGAATGGTCCCCTGACCAGAGGGAGCACCTGGACCAGACGCTCAGTCCCTCTGAGCACGGCCGGAGCAAAGCTGGGATGTGTCTACGAGTATCTGTTGATCTGCAGGAATCAGGGTTGACGGGCACTCAGTCACCTTCCTTCCCAGCTCCAAAAGGGAGTGGAAGGTACCCGACCCCTTGTTAGATTATAGCCCCACCGACTTATGTAAGTATGTCCCAGATTATTTTAAAATACCGGTCTGAACGTTCCCTGATTGTAAAGGCAAGAAGTATTTTGAAGGAAGAGTCAGGAGGTCATGATATTTGGTTTGAAATGAACCAAAAAAATTGGGTATAAGAGATGGGATCCCGACTTCTGATCAGTATCCAGGCAGTCGCAGTCAAGAGCCCCTGGAACCTGCAGAGGAGGCCGCGAGGAGCCCCTCCTGTGAGTGGGAACTGGGCAGAAAGCCGGTGTGGCGGAGGACCGGCCCCCGCAGAACAGTCCCTCTCGTGGGGCGGCTTCTGCGTCTGAGGCTCGGGGGCAGGTGCTGACGAGGCTGCGGACAGAGGGGCTGCCGGTCCTCGGGGGGAGGAGGCTGAAGGGACACGACCTGATTATCTTCTGGGAAGAAACAAAGCTGATCCGGCACTTTTCGAGAAGGGGAACCCCGTGCCTGGCGGCGTGACCTTCCGGTCGCTGAAGGACTGACGAGGCACCAGCCTGGGCTCAGGAGGAGCTGCTTGGGTTTTCCCCACTTTACATCGGTGACTCTCGCCCGGGCCGCACGTCAGAATCACCTGGTGAGCTTTAGAAACATCCCCCCAAATCCGCAGGCATTCGGTCCCAGCGGGTGTCTGGGCGCTGGCGCCGTTTGAAGGAAGGTCCCGGGGGTTTCAGCCTGCGGGCAGGGCTGCCAGCCGCTGATTGGGTTGGACTGGTTTATACTGCGTGTTTAGAAGTGGGGGACCCACGGCAGCTGGAAATGTGGACGGAGCAGACGGGAGGCTTTGCTGGGGCTCAGGTAGCACACGGGAGGGCGAGGTGAGCGGGCTGGCGGGAAAGCTCGGAGAACGTCACCTTTCACGGGCCGAGGGTGGGGAAAGCAGGCACAGATGGGAGAAGTCGGTGGAGGGGGCAGCTCCCCAAATGGAAAAAGGTCGATGGTCGCAAATGCAGGGAGCAGACAAAGGGAGAGGAGGGGAAGCCCAGGGGTCGGAACACCGATGAACGGGATCTGGGACGCCCGGCAGAAATGCCAGTTCCGGGCCCCCATCCCAAGGCGCAGCCTATCAGACTAAGGGTGCGGGGGTGGGGGGGCGGGAGGGGGCCATGCTTCAGCCAGCCCCTGGGGTGCACACGACCTGCTGGGTTAGGAGGTTGACGGCTCTGGGAAGACAAAGGGGGCGGACCACACACACCGGTTCTCAGCCTCGGCACCACAGACACTTTTGGGCAGGTGAGTCTTGGGCAGGGCCGTCCCGGGCACCGTGGGACCTGTGGCAGCCCTGGCCTCTGCCCACTGGATACCCGCAGACACTGCCCCCTGTTGCAGAAGACTTCGCCAAGTGTCTCCCCGGGGACAAGACGGCCCCCTGCTAGAAGCTGGCACGGACTAAAGTGCCAAGCCAGACATGAAGAAGGGACAAAACGGGAACAAACTACAAACTGTTGAAATTAACTCAGGAAAAGTGCGGTTTTGCACCATCAGAGGCCGGCTTGTACAACGGGGGGCTTCCCCTCTGTCGACAGCATTTCATCTTTTGTATGCCGAGGGTGACAGGTCGCCTGTGACTTCCTTATGAATAAAGATCCGGGTCAGGTCGGAGCTTGTGCCGTAATTTATAACACTCTCACTGGAGTGTCTGTGGATTCAATCAGCATGGCTCCTTCCGGGGCCCAGAACCCATAATCTGAGCATCATCAGAGCCAGAGCTTCAGGGCAGAAGCTCCTGATGACGAAATTAAAAATTCAGGAGACTGACAGGCGCAGTGGGAGGGGAGGAGGCCTGGCCGAGGCCCGCGGGTGCAGCGGGGAAGGACACTGCTCCCGCCCACCGCCGAGCTCCAAGGACAGCGGAGGCTGCTGCAACGTCCTAGGGTTTGTGGCTTGCCTGGCTTTACCCGCTGAAGCCTGGCAGTCCTCCTGCGGTCTTGTGCCCTTGCCCGGGCGGGGAATCCCACACCCAGCCTGGCGAGGATGGCTGACAGCAGCTTCCAGGGGCAGCGGAAGGAGAGCAGGTGCCCATCCCAGGTGCTCAGGGGCACACACACCTGGGTGGGGGACCCTTCTGGGCGACTACAGCAGAGGTCCCAGGCCACCGCATCACAGAGAGCCCAAATGTTTCCCTGCTGCCCTTAGGCAGCCAGGGCCCCTCAGTGGCTGGGACGTGTAGGGGCCTGCCTGGTGCACGCCTGCTCTGCGGGGGCAGCTGGCCTGGTGCAGCTGGGCAGCACAGCCCGATGGCCGGACTGACTCGTGTCCCCAGAGCGGGGTTCAGGGAGAAGCGGGAGGGGCACCCCACCCCCAGCCATGCCCTGCCCCCGGCCTTACAGAGGACCCCGTCTGGGTTCTGCCGGCCCAGCTGTAAGTATGAAGGGGACCGCAGGGGACCTCGCGGGCGGCCGAGCAGAGGGGCCAGGCACCCACTGGAGTCCTTGTCCTTCCTCCAGCTACATATGGCTGGGTTGGTTTCACACACATTCACAGAAGAGTTTACTGCCCGAGCCTCTCGCCCGCCAGGCCTCCCCCGGTTCTGCTCCTCGGGCCCCCAGCCCCCCCTCCCTGTCCTGGGCAGGGCAGCTCCAGGACTGGCCCCCGTGGGTCGCCCAGGGGGTCTGCTCAGGGAATCTCCTGCAGCCCTTTCTGATGGGTGGTGGGACAGCTCACTCAGTGCCTCAGTTTCCCCATCTGTAAATGCCTCCTAGGGCTCTTGCTAAGAACCAAACGTGGAGCCCTTGGGGAGGTCCCTGCCCGTCTTGTAGCTGCTACTTTCTTGGAAAGGGATGAGTTCTGCAAAGGAATCAACAGCCACCTTCACAGAGCCCCCCAGCCCCACCCTCCCATATTTGGTTAAATTCAGATCTTCCTGCAGCCGCAAATTAAAGAAACACCACAGAGACCCTCCCACGTGGGCAGGGAGGCGAAAGACACACCACGAGCGTGAGCGGGCTGTCCCGCCGGCCGCTTACCGTTCTGAATTGGCGGGCATGGTGGGGTCAATGGAGACCATGGCGTCGTCCGTGGTCAGGAGGGAGATGGTTGTGTTCCTGGAAGACAGGGAGAGCCGGTGTCTTCACCCTGTGGCCATCCCCTGGGTGCACACTCGACTCTGGGCCTCCCGCAGGTAGGCGCTGGGCACCAGGCCCGCCCCATCCAAAGGGCCGCGAGGAGGTGTCCCCAAGACGCCAGCACTCCACTTGGAGGCAAAGGCAAGTGGCTGTGTGCCTAACTCTGTCAGCACGTGGGTCATTAAGATGGGAACTGGAGAAAGTCCAATTTGTTGATTTGGGAGATTAAATAAAACTGTAGTAAAGTAGAAGTGACTATTTCTATCAGCCAATGACGAATTCAGGGTCTGCCTTCCTCCTCCATTCCCCGTGGGAGCCCCACCAAAACAGGCATACCCTCTCCCGCAGGGCAGTTTCCATGGAGAGGCTGAACCTGCCTCCGCCCTCGTCCCTGGCGGCCTCTCCTACGAGGTGTCGTCGTCCCCACGTGACTTAGCTCTCGCGTCTTCAGTTGTGGGTTTAAAATCTGTGCACTGGGGGTGACACCTGAATCCCAGGCTGGTCTACAGAGTCATACGTATTTATTTCTTAAAATAAATGCTTAATAAAAGATGCCCCAAGCTGTAGGCTGTGTCTTGTGGCTATGAACTGACACCTGCTGTGATTTCAGACTGGTCATTTCATCCCTGAGTCTCCTTCTTCTCAGCCGACTCTGAAAGCCTCCTGCTGTCCTTCCCTCTCGTTCTCCTGACCTGGAGCATAACTTTAAAGTTAACTGCAGGCCGAAGCTTCTCCGGGTCACCCTCTAGAGCTGGGAAGTTAGGAGAGAAAATCTATTTGCTTGAACAAACTGCTGATTTGGGAAGATAACTCCTCTGGAATTCTTATGGTTCTGTAAGGTAGATTCCTGGTCTTTTCAACCTAATTTCTGACATTGGTCTTTTCTTAAACGTTGATCTGTGATGACTCTACGCCTCGCTGAGATAGAAAAGACCCCTGCTGGATGGTTTGGGGCTGAGGGACCAGAGCCCAAACATCACCACCCTCCTTTATGCTTTGTCTCAAACCAAAGGAATAATTGAAAGAAAGAAAAAAGATACTCTTAAGACTAGTTTCTGCCTAATTCCGTTCCCTCCACGTGGCACAGGCTGTTGGCGGGCAGGGGGCAGCTGTGGCCAAAACCTCCGGGGTCTCATTCACCAGTTGCAAAGGTCCCACGTGCAAGGTGGGAGCTGAATGCACTGGGCTCCTCCCCACTGCTCGTCCCCTAGAGTCAGCAGCTCGTCTCCCAGGTACCTTCCCCTCAAGGTGGATGTGAAGGTGTCTGTCCCCCTGGCGGGGACGCCGCCGGGCACTCACCGAGGCAGGCCAGTGGCGATGCAGAACAGGTCCATGATGTCGCTGGAGTTGCAGTACTTGCTAAAGACCACCTACAAAACAGAAGCAGCAGGCCGTGAGGAGTGGCAGAGCGGGGCAGCCATTTCCACGGTGATCTCAGATTCTAGAGCTTTCTCCCTGGGCCCGACTGACCTGCAGGTTAATTTTTACAAGACAAAACAGAAGAGCTGTGGGCACTGAAATGTTACACACCTTCCCACTTCGCTGATTTACACAGGTTGAGAAACCTTCATGCTTTTGTTCACTGAAAAGAGTCGTGAAAAACAGAGCTGTTGCCCACGTAAGTGCACCCGCAGGTGTGGACACTGGGGCCCCCCGTCCACCGTGGTGACGTCTGACGCACCGCTGACCACCTCGGCTGAATGATATCATACCGCTGGGGGGCTCAACAACCTCTGGGGGCCATTGCGTTAAAAATATTTTAAGGTCATTAGCTTAAAAAGATTGCCTTTTAGGATTTGGGGCTGAGGTTGTCCGACTGAATCAGAGGGAGTCACAATGAGAAGCATCCAGTGTGGCCTCCGGGCTGCACGGTGAACTGACCTCACAGGTAGCTGTGCGCACGGCCGGGGTGTCCAGTCCTGGCCGGACAGGAGGCACACGCGTTTGTCTCAGCATCCTTTGTCCAAGGGGCCCCGACTGTGAGTCTCGGCTCGGGAAGCCCTTCCTGGGAGAGGTTTCAAGCATGGTGAGGGGCACTGGCCTCCAAGGCCGGGCAGCACTGGGGACGGTCCACGCCAAGGCCCCACTTTCCGTCACAACAGACATTTCCCTTTCCTGGGCTAACTGCCGTACGGTCCCTCTCTGCTCAGTCAGCAGGACTCCCTGGGTGTGGAAGAGCCAAGCCCGAGGAGAGCGGTTATTTCTCAGTGCCCAGAGCACCGTGTTCTCAGTGAAGATCAGTTTGCATCGTTTTTTTTTTTTTTTTAAACTGGAAACGGTGAAACAGAGCCAGCAGACATTTCCCCGGCAAATGCAGCCTCTCCCTGACTACCGCCGCCTCCTGTGTGCGGCTGGGCTGGCAACGCCGGGACGCCGCCAGCCCGCCCCCAGGCCTGCGCGCGTTCTCCCCGTGGAGCCCTGCACCCTCCGTGATGGTCTGCACCGGCCGCCCCGCAGCCCGGCCTGCCTCCGCAGCTGGCCCCGCCCGGCTCCCAGCCTCGCCCCAGCACCCAGCCTCGGTTTCCAGAACTCAGACCTGGTTGGGCGTTGCTCGCCCACAGGAGAAGGCCCACCTCCTCGTGGGCACTTGAGGCTCTGGGGTTTGTCCCTGGAGCATGTGACCCCCCAGCCCCCCCCAGGTTCACTCCAGTCCAGGGGTGCCCCTCCCGGGCCCTCAGCTCTGCACCCTGCTCAGAGGTCCCCCTCCCTCTGTCCTCTGGCAGCTTCTCTGCAGAGCACCCCCCCCCCCACCAGCCAGAGGCGCCTTCCTTCACCCGACCTCTCCTCTCACGCCTGCGTTTTCAGGGCAGCGCACCCCCAGCACATCAGCACAGACCTCAGCTCCCCCCTGGGCTTTCTGGGCTGTGCCCGAGAAGGGGCTGGTGTGGGGTCCTGGCCACGCACCCACCGCTGTGAGGCCGTTTCTGACTTTCCCACTTGAACGTTAGTGAAGTTCATTTCGACTTGGTGCGGGTTGGCTCTGCGGGTTTATCACAGACCCCAGTAAAAGGCAGGGGTGGGCCAAGGGGGAGGGCAGGAGAGCTCTGTGAACACTCTTGATCTGCCCCGAGACTTCCAGAAAAGGGTCAGGTGGCTGCAGGTCACCACCAGACATGGAAGATGCTGAGCGTGACGACAAGGCCGGGGGACTGCCCTGGAACCTGGCCCCCAGGTGTCCAGCCGTCCGGGTGGGAAGAAAGGCCAGAGGGTTGGAATATTCTGGGGCCTTGACAAGAGATGAGTTTGCCCACATTTGTAAGCACTGGAGATGAAACCTGGAGGAGAGCCTTTTGTAATGACTTCTTAGCCTCGGGACACCAAATAATAGATGCTTTAAAAAGTCCAATTATGGAGTCTTGCAGCCGAGCAAGCCCAGGAGGGCCCACGGGCTGGCCAGCACGCTTGCCGCCTGGTGTAACCGAGCCGGCCAAACCCAGCGGGGCCAGCCTCCCTCCTGACCCAGGACAGCCTTTCTTTGAGATTAGCTTTGACGACAGGCTGGGGGCTGCAAGGAAACTGGGAACAAGCAGAAAAGACGACACGGGTGTCTTTCATCACAGCGGAGAACCACGCTGTGTCCGTCTGTAAATCCGAGCCGACATTCCTCTACTGCACAGAAATGTAGGTTCTTTGATTTCTCTTTTGAACTGGTTGTAAATCTTACTGGCGCCCTTGTTCAGCTGACAAGCTAGGTAAAAAGATCTTTGACGTGTGGCCATTTTCTGTCTGTGAGAGTCACACCTTTGTCTTATTTATCTAGTTAGTTCGTGAGCCTTTGTTAGGGCCAGCCCGGTGAGGAGCTGGAGGGGCGACACCGGGGCCCTCGGTGGGGAGCGCCGGGACCGCCCAGGTCTCCGCCGGCGTCAGCAGTGGGAAAGCAGCCCCTGCAGCACAAGTGCCTGGTGGGCCCGGGAGGACCCCACGGCAGCCTGGTCCGGAAGGCACAAGGCTTTTTGTTTACAGGCTGAATCATTTTGCAAATCCTTATCCAGAACCAAAGACTGGGGGTGGGGGGAAGCGTCAGTGAAATGATATTTAAACGGGAGACGTGGAGACAGCAAGATTAAAGGAGAAACACAGATTTTGTATGGCCATCCAGCCGGAGGCGAAGCGGGCTGGGGCTCATCAGCAAGCAGAGCGGACCCCCCGACGTCCTCCATGTGTGCCGACTGGCAGCGCCGTGGCGTTAAAACAAGACAAAGGAAACAGATGGGAACCAAGGCCTGCTCTCTGCTGGATGTTAATGTTTCCTCACAGTCAGCGGGGTCTCTGAATGTCGGAGGGAACTTGAGCGTCTGGAACCTTCCTGCTGCGCGCATTGCTGGATGAAGGATGCTCACGGGGCACCAGCCACCCACCCAGCCCGTTCTGAGGGCTCTCCATGACGAAACAGGCACACGGAGTGTCCGGGGCTCCCAGGGGCCAGGAGTGAGTGGTCAGGAAGACAGCCTTGCATCCCAGGCCTCCCTCTGTCCAGCGTCTACCCATCACCGAAACAGCTCCGACTCCCGGGCTTTGCACGGTGTGTAATGTCTGTATTCAAACCAGCCTCTAACAGCGATGGTGTCGGGGCAAGTGTGGGGGTCCTGTGCCTCACCTTGTCCCTGGTCTCCCCCTGCTGCCCGCTGCCGTGGGCAAGCCCATCACCACCCGAGGCCTCGGTTTGCTTTTCTGTAAAGGGGGTCCATCACGTCAGCTCCACCTGCCCCTCAGGGCCGAGATGAGCAACATGTGAGGGAAACGTGTCTGAATAGAGCACTCAGGACACTACCCCTTTAGCACAAAGTTCAGTTTCACACCATCGCAGCCGCCTGTGAACCTCAGTCCCTGCTGGCTCTAAAATCCTGACTGGGGATGGACGTCTCCAGGGGGCTTTCAAGTTGCCAAATACACCCAAAATGACTTTTGGCCACACTGTGGCGTCCAGTTTTATATTAGTAGGACTTCCAATTTACAGTCTGCAGGGTTTACAGAGCTTGAAGAAAGACAGGTCTAACCCAGCTCCTTCCCTTGCCCTGTTTCTTGGTGGGCGGGGAACACCTGACTCCAGAAAGGCAGGGACGGAGGCCAGGGCTGGGGCTCCCAGGCTGTGCGGCCACAGCCCACAGCAGGACGGGCCTGGGGCTTTGCAGGAGGCCGGCGGCAGGCAGGCCAGGCCGGGGAGGGAGGTGAGCATCGCCAGAGCACACCTGGTGCCTGGACCTTCTGGCTTAGCACACGGTTGGGACCGGCCTTGACCCATCCCCGTGGGGCAGCCCAGGACGCGGGACCCAGGGCTCTGGTCAGGGCTGTGCCCTCCCAGCCAGACTGCTGGGTGGGGACCTTTCTGAAAGACGTCCTCTAGGCCTGTCCTTACAGGTGGGGATTCAGGAGTGAGACCCGGGGACTGCAGTGGCCAAGCCACACCCCTCACAGCACAGGAAGCCTCCACCAGCTGGCTGCTCCGCACGCTCTCTAGGGCCCTGGCCCTCCCCGCTGCCCGACCTACGACTGTCCGGCCAGTACACATTCACCTTGCCTCCTGAGAAATTTACTGAGCGACTCAGAACTGGTGGCAACTGGAGTGAGCTGCAGGGTCACGGGGAGGCTGCCCTGGGCTGACTGCCCTGGGCCACCCACAAGGGACAGCAGTGGGGGGGGGGGACTGTGGGAGGGAGGGGAGCAGCGGGCAGGAGAGCCTCTGGTCTGGAGTTGGCACAAGCATGTTTCTGTTTCTTGGTATCAAAAGCACCTCCAAACAAAAAAAACCTTAAAAGTAAAGGAAAAAAACAAGAAGAAAACAGAAAAAGGAAAAAGGAAAATAACACCAACAAACTAAAACAAACGCAGCTCCGCCAACACACGCGGTGAAGCAGGGCTGGTGACTGGGGAGCAGATGGTCAGAGCGCCGCCCCCCACGGCCAGGCGGCCTTGGGGCTAAAGAGACAGGACGGCAGCTTCTAGAGGCCCGGGAGTGACTTCTCGTCCATCCTGAGTCCAGAGGCCTCTGTCAGGGATGAGATTCTACTGCTTCCCTCTCTCCCCTGGACGCCCAGTTCAGAGGCTCATGGAGGGAGGAGGATGCAGAAATCGGCCCCTGAGGTCCCGTGGTCCAGCCACACGCTGCTGTCTGCGTGTGGAAAGGCAGGAGGACGGATGGCCTCCAGGCAGCTCCAGGTAATCGAGTTTCCCGTTACGAGGTTAGAGGATGGAGATCTGATCACCGCCGAGCCAGGTCTCCTGGAGGGCAATCTGAGGTCTTCCCGCAAACCCAGCCAGGATAAAAGGGTTTCCATGCTCCTTGGGAGAGATTTCAAATGGGACTTTAGGCCAGGAAACACAGCTGCGCGTTTCAGCGTGAGGACATCGTGCAGGGAGAGGAGACCTGCGTGAATAGGGGGCGGCTGAGATGTTCTGGAGTGGAAACCGATCCCCGAGGGGCGTGCCCTGGAAGGGAAGTAGGGCACAGGCCACGCCAGCAGCGGCAGGGCCGGGGCTCCAGGCTTCAGCGGGACCAGCGGAGGCCCCGAGGTGTTCCCCACAGACAGGGGCAGCCCCCCACTTCTGACCTTTTCTGGGAGGGTCTCCCACCTCCTGAGAGTGCCCTGCATCCTCACCATCGGCCCGTGGGGCGCTGCCAGGGCCGCTTAAATCCGTTTCCCAATTCAGGCTGCGACCTAGCTCATGTGCCGTGTTTTGGGGAACCTGAAAAGTGCAGAATTAAGCCCGACGCGTCCCATTTTTCAGTTTGGAGGGACTGATCCAGTGATATACCTCTGGTGACTAATTCTTCAATTTGGCAGCAAACTCTGTTGCAGGGAAGCTGCTGGACTGGGGTGCACAGGGGCTTCCCGCAGCTCAGGCCCCACCGCAGGCCTCAGGAGGGAAGGGCTGGTGTGCACCTGGTCCCCAGCGTCCCGACTCCACTCCCAGCCGTCCTCCGTGCGTCCCTGACCATGGTACGTGGCCAGCCAGTGCCTGCTTCCATGTCCACCCACGATGGTTGTGGCTAACTCCCTGGTCAGTGTCAGCCCCAGAGTCAAGTCTTGCTCTGTCCCTATGCCCAGAGCCTGGGGCAGCTGGCCAGGGTCGGAACACTGGCTGACGGTGCAGAGACGCTGTTTCCATCTCTGCCAGGTACCAGTTCTGAGTTCTGTAGCACACACTTGAGGATTAAGCCCCCGACACACACGCCTTGATAGTCATGGGCGAATTCACACAGGTGGAAACTATTAACAAGAAAGTGTCAAGACATGCTGGTCTTAATGCTCATCACCTGCTGTCCTTTGGCTTCTGGCCTCCCCCTCTTTTAGGCGGGGCACCGAGGAGCCGTGGGGGTGGCCGCCAGTGCCGGGCCTCCGTGGTCCAGGCACAGAACGAGCCTGGCTGCGGGGAGAGGGCCGCCCTGGGGATGCTTGGACATGAGAAAGATTGGGTATAGTGTCCTTTCATGTGGGCTCCACCTGTGAAAACAGCTCCTCATGACCCCGGCCCCGTTCACTCTGGCCGTTTCCCGTCTATTCAGCCCAGATGTGGTTGGTAGTGGCTGCAGAAAACATGACTTCCTCCTCTGAGTAACTGGGAGCCTGTGCGGGACGGTAGTAGTCAGAGCGGAGCCCCAGCCTCTAAGCGCCGGGGCCGGGATGAGCGCCCCTCCCCAGCTCGGTGCCTGGACGCAGAGAAGAACCCGCGCTGGGTTTCCTATTTCTGTCCCAGGCACTTCCTTGCAGCTGTGGAGAGCACTCTTGCTGGGTTTGTGGGATTCGAGTTTGGCCTGGCACGAAGTCAGCGACCACGGAAACGGCAGCTTTCTCACGCAGATCTTTGTGGCGCTATGTTGGGAAGTGCTCCCCGTCCTGGACAAGTAAGGTAACAGAGTGGCAACTTAGGTTTGGGTTGGGATTTGCAGGCTGGGAAAGACAAGAGCCACCACTATCACAGAGGCCAAGTTCAGTCTGTGGGTGTCGGGAGGGACCAGAGACCAGCAGGGTGGGGACGACTGAGGCTGCTCAGAAAGCCGTGTGTCCTGGGGACTTTTCTCTGCGGGGCTGGCTACGATCTTTTTCACCAGGGAGATGTCTCATGAAGCTGGTCAACCAGGATGGCACGATTTCCCTTTCAAGATCACAGAAAACATGTGTTCCTTTTCCACATCATTGAAAGCTATCCGTGTCAGGTAAGCTGTGCTGCTGGCTTGGCTGTTGTAAAACACGCAACTACGGTCGTTGTCTTGCTGATTCTGCTCACACCGACTGTGAGATTTTTTATTCAACTGCCTTAGCAACGACGTTCACAGAGCATCTCTCAACTTGGGGTGACAAAACTCGGGTAAAAATGTCCTCATTATAATTCTTCTGCGATCTTTCCCTAAAGTGATTTTAAATGGTGACAGCTGAAGGTGGCAGCCTGGTGCTGTAGACACCGGGAGGCTGAGGTCCCAAAGGAGGAAGGGTAGGGAAGCACTTTTCTTCCCCATCCAGCTTCCTTCCCGCGGAGACATGGCGGGTTCTGTTCCTCCATGTGGGGACCTGGCTCTGTCTTCCTTCCTCTGGAGACTAGAACTGGACTCCAGTGATGTCCATTCTGGCCCCCTCCTCGCTCTGTTCATGGTGGTTCTTGATTTCAGCCCCCTGAGCATCTTAAAACCTCAGCATTAACACTTCTTCATCCTTTTGCTTCCTCTTATGACGTGATGACGATGACGGTTCATTATAAATGCCAAGCTGACAACAGGAACCTCCACCCAACGAAAATAGGGCACTGACATCTCAAAATCACCCTATTGGCCTCCTAGAAATTGAAAGCAAGTAATCAAATTGGCAAGAATGAAAAAGTGATGGATTGCCCAAACCTGGAAGCAACCCAGATGCCCTTCAGGAGGTGAATGCTAAACAAACTCTGGTCCGTCCACACCATGGATGAGTCACTGAGCCAAGAAACAGCCGAGATGGGTCTGAGGGATTTATGCTGAGTGAATAAAAGCCAGTCCCCAAAAGGCTACATCCTGTGCGGTTCCATTCACACGACATTCCTGAAATGGCACGATTTCAGAGATGGAGAACAGACAGCGTAGGGGGCCGGGGTGCGCGAGCACGGGGTGGGTGGAGGAGGAGGTGGGCGTGGGGACAGAGCGGGTGGAACTGTTCTCCACCGTGCCCATGACCACGGCGGTGGACACGAGATGCTGCATGTGCGATTAAGCTGTACAGAGCTCAACGGACACACTCCAATGAGCACAATAGAACTGGACAGTCTGAATGAGGTGGAGGACGGGGCTCATGGTAACAGCCTGGCAGCTGTCCTGCACGGAGGTTTTGCAGGACATTACGTGGGGGAGACAGGGTGAAAGGTGACTTGACCTCTCTGTGGTACTGTTCACAACTGCATGCTAATCCCCAGGGACCCCAAGAGCGTATCTGAATAAAGTGAAGTCACCAACTCTGGCTGGGGGATGGGGGAGACGCTTGAGAGAGAAAGTGTGCCCATGGGGCCCTGCTGGGAAGCCGTGTGGCCAAAGTTGTGCCCTTTGACCCAGAATCCCGTTTCCTGGAACTGCTCTTAAGAAAATAATACCAGCAAACACAATGTAATAAGAGCAGTTAGTAAGTGCCAGGCAGAGTTCCAGGCACCTCCCGGCTTCAGGCCCAGACCATGGCCCCGCACGGCCAGCCACTTTGCGAGCAAAGAGCTGGGCCAGGCGGTGGGGGTGGGGTTCCCTCTTCTCTTAGTTACTGCAGAGAAGTGGAATTAAGCTAAATATCTCAAAATAATGAAATGATTGCATCTTAATAGGTCTCCATGCTGGGACGTTATATAGGCACTGGAATCATGTTTGTGAACGCTGCTGATGCAATGAGTGGAAATGATCAAAATAAAAGATTACGTACAAGAAAGCTATTCCCTCTCTCTCCCCGAAGACAACACCGGGAGGGGAAGTCGGGAAACACAAGCGTGGGGCCCCCGTCTGGTGGGGTTGTGGGTTCCTTTCTTTTCTACACTGCTCTGTACTTTTCAAATATCCTGCGACGAATATGCAGGGCTTTGCAACCCAGAAAGGCGCTGTCTCGATCTGGAAGCTGAGGTTAGTAACTGACACAAGAACTACCTTAGGAACATGCCCTTGAACGGCAGGCAGAGCTGCCTTTCCATCGAATCCCTACGAGAGGGGAAAAGAGGGCCTTTACTGTTTTTATTTGGAAAGAATACTCTTTAGCATTCAGCCAAGTGATGAGAAAATGAAGCACCAGTTAACCAGAGGACAAAAATCAGAATTTAAACAGCATCTGCCTGGGAGCTGGGGGAGGGGAGCATGAGCAGGAGGCGGGGGGGGGGGATCATCAGAGCGGGGGGGGGGGCAGAGATGTGCGGGTGGAGGGACGGCGCCTCCAGGCATGGACACGGACACAGCCCCCACGGGCCCGTGCGCTGCAGGGACACAGGCCGAGCCGCTGACCGAGGACGGGGCTGGAGGGCTCCACCGTGGCCCCGAGGGGGCCGAGGCCGTGCAGACCGAGGGCGGCAGGGAGGCCGCTCCCACCCGCAGTCCTGCTGAGTCTTGGGCCCGCCATCCACGTGCCGGGGCTTCCTGCTAGAGGGACGGCTGTTAAAGGCTGTCTGCAGCTCCAGACCTTAGCTGAATGCCCTTCGGACCCACGCATCTTCCTGACCCCTCCAGGAAGGGTGTGGAGTCCTCCCGAGGGGGCTGCAGAGAGCCTGGCAGGGGCCCTGTGGGGTCCAGACCGGGAGGCGGGGTGAGACCAGCTGGGGAGGGGGAGGGGAGCTGCGCCCCAGACTTGGGGAGGGAGTTCTGGTCGACCAGCGCTGCCCTGGTCAGGTGGGGGTGGTGGTCTGCCAGCCCTGGGTTCAGATACCCTCTCTTTAAGTAGATTCACGCGTACACTCTTTTAGGCACTAATGATAAAGCGAGTACTCAGCTGTAATGACCGAACTATCAACACATTTGAGAAGGGACACGGCATCTCAGGGGACAGGTCCACCTGGTCGGCACCCAGACGGCTGCCCATGACTGCTGTCCTGAGCCCTGAGTGTCTCGCCCATGGCCACGGGCCGGGGCAAGCCAGGGCCCTCCTCGGGCAGCGTTCGGGAGACCAGTACAACAAACCGAGGCTGACTGATGCTGAGGCCGACGTGAGCCTGCGGCTGCCCCCCTGAACCCCCAATTTCAAACTCAGTGCTCACACAAGGACCCTGTCTGTTCCCAGTAATTCTCTAGTGGGCGCTACAAATTTGAATGTATAGAATAGCAGGGTACAAAGACATGCCACTTAACTGTGTGTAAGCGTTACATATTCGGGTTGTATGTGAAAATTTTTGAGGAAAAAACAGGTCAGTTGCTAAAATTGTGCAAATTACTACACTAACTCTTTGGCCATCAGGGCACGGGGGGCCTGGAATGAGGATGGTCAGCACGCTCACCTCGGGAGTGGCTGCTCTTAGCGGCTCTGTCTGCCTGGGTGGGCCCTGGGGTGGCTGGAGCCTGAGGGGTTCCCACTGTCTCACAACCCCAGGGTCGCCCTTGGCTGGTGTCAGGGTTGTGCGCTGCTCAAAGCATGAGCAGGGTAGAGGAGTGGGTGGGGAGGAGCCAGGGAGCTGGGTTTACTTTCAGCCTCCCCTCTTGCCAGCGTGACCCAGAGCAGGTTTCTTAGTCTTTCTGAGGCTCTGACTCTTCACCTGCAGAGTGAGGCCGCTCAGGGTTTTAGGAGGATTCACCCTGACATCCAGAGCCCTGGGGTGCATGAGGTGCTCGGTTAAGTGGCAGCTGAGATGACAGGAGGGGCTCTTCGAAACTCACGGGTGTCCTCCCTGGAGACAAGGAGGCTCCTCCTTGACCCCTCAAAGGCCATGTTCACAAGCAAGAGGCACTGAAGACACGCGGCCTGAACTTCAACACGTGATCACCTCTGGGTGGTTCACGTGTTCGGACACGGGGACATATAACTTGGGATGGCCGTCGCAAAGCACAAACTCACATAGCTCCGATCGCTCTAACCGACCTCCCTGTATTGGTTACCAGCCACGTCCAGTAACATCCGAAGTGCAGTGAAAACTGGGGTCGCATCAGTATAAATGCGTACCAGCTAACAGGATCGCCACGCAAGGTTTCAAACACTTTGATAGGTGAAATGATCCATTTGATCTCACTCGGACATGGAGGGAAGCCTTTGGAAGGCGAGGTCCTCGTGGGCAGGGCCTAGGGCAGCTTCTCTGTGCTCCAGCCGCGAGCACAGGACCTGTCCATCAGATCAGGGGACACCAGTGCCCAAGCGGCCTCCTGGGTGAACAAGCTGAGGCTGAGCTCTGCATCTCTGGTTTTAGGCTGCACTACCCGCCGCCTCCGCCATGACCGCCGTGATCCACTTCCACCGCAGCCACCTCCATGAACACCAACACCACCGCCGCCACAATCACCTCTGTCAACACGGCCGCCACCACCTCCACCAACTGAGGTTGAGCCCACGCGTGGGCCAGAAGCTGAGCCAAGCGCCTTATACCCTGCGACCCTGGGTCCTTGTAAGAACCTCACTGGTTGGTGTTATCATCATCCCCATCACAAATGAGGACTCTGAGCCAAGAGAGCGAGCCTGGCCTGGCCAGGTCAGCGTGGCTCTGGATACAACCTCGAACTACTTCGCTCCAAGCCCAGAGACGCGCGCAGTGCCTGAAAGTTGAAATCAGGCTTTCAGTGGTGATCTGGATGGGAAGCAGCGGTGGTCTCTTGGCCTCTCCACCACTGTCGCTCCCCGTAACGGTGAACAGTCTCTGCTTTGTTCTCAGACTACTGGTATTTCCGACTGCACACTTGGAATGAGGATCGATTCAGACTGCCCCCACCCAGCAGAGAATAAACCAATCCAAGTTCCTTTCCCTTTGTCTATCAGACCATGATTCATTTTTTATTGCTTTTACATTAGCCTCTGTAAGCTTTTATAAGGCTTTGTCTGCCCTCAAAGCAAACCAGAGTATTTCAGTCTGGCACCTGGTTCCTGTGCTCCAGCTCTGTGGGTTAGAACCCACCACACCAGCCGTCAGAACAGCCAAACTCATCCCTCCACCCCCCCCTCCCTCCCTCCCTCCAGCCATCCATCCAGCCCTCCATCCATCCCTCCACCCAGCCCTCCCGCCCTCCACCCATCCATCCATCCAGCCATCCAGCCACGTAATTCATCTGCAACTCACCTCTAATTATAAATGATATGTATAAATGTGAATATATGGTTCATCCCGTCTTGCCCCTTGTTTTTGGAACACATAACAATGTCACACTCAGACAGATCACAGATAACCACCAGGCAGGCAATCACTGCCTCTTTGTTTGCTTAGATAAAAATCTGTATTAGGCCTCATTTCTCTTTCCAATTTAAGAGGTATTTTTTTCTGGTCACCTTGTTTGAAAAGAATATAAAATAATAACAAAATTGCCACATACTCCTATGAGTCCGACACATTACATACATTTGCTGAGAAAGAAAAAGAGCGTCTGTGTGATGGAGACACCGAAACACGGACAACAGCACAGGCACAGCGTGACGGAGCCCCTCCCTCCCTCCCTCCCGGCTGTCAGCGCGAGACCCAGCCTGCTGTCTGTGCCCGACTCCTCCCTCCACTGGGGTTATTTTAAAGTTCGTTCTAGACATCATCTTACTTCTTATGGTTTAAGACAGCCAGTGTGCCATTGTCACGCAGGAAGGAAACTGACAACAATCTCATTTCTCAGACTCACATCTACCCTGAGGGCGTGTTCTGACGATCAGAAGTAATCTGTCTTCTTCGACAAATAAACTGGCAAGGAACGTAAAGGGGATGGACATACGGACAGAAAGAGACCGAGGGAGACGGCAGCGAACGCAACGTGTGGGTCTTGTTGGGATCCTGACTTGAAAACAAGCGTGTGTGTGTGTGTGTGTGTGTGTGTGTGTGAGAGAGAGAGAGAGAGAGAGAGGTGGTCCCCTTCTCTTTTCTTGCCATTATTTGTTGAAAAACACGTGATCTTTGGTGCTGAAAGCAAGCTCTACAGGTGGGGGTCATTAGTCCTATTTTGTGGATATTAAGGCTCAGAGGGTTGAGGAGTTCTTCCACGGTCACACAGCACCTGAGGGGAGTGAAAAGGGAAGGTGGCTGTGAGCCCAGCGGAGGGTGACGGTCAGCATAAGGGACGGGGTAGTGGGGGGCTTGGCGGGCCAGGCTGTCGTGAGACGATGCGGGCAGGTGCGGGGACCGCTGGCAATGACCGACACGGCCCAGGGCAGCGCACGCAGAGCCTCCTGGAACTGTGGGATGGTCAGTTTGGGGGAAATACCAAGAGAGGCCCCTGAAGACCATTCTCCGACCCTGCAGAGCTTGGAAGGTCATGATGGACCGGCTGTGGAAAGGCTTCTGAGCGGGGGCTCCGGGACCTGGCTCTGCTCCTTCTCTAGGAACCGAGGGGCCCCAGGCGGGTCTCCTGGCCTCTCCAGGTCTCAGATGGCCCATCCTCAGAGTGTGGATGATGCCAGCTTCACCTGCTGCCAGGCGCCGTTTCCGCCCTGAGCCCCAGATGCTGGAATGACCACCTCAACCCTCGGCAAGGGGCACGTGCACATGGCGCCGGGGAGCCCGGGGCCTCCTGGTTCAACGCCCGGCTCTGCCTCTCACGGACTCTGGGACTGTGGGCAAACCCTTCCCCTCTTCACTGCATACTGTCCTCATCTGCAGCACAGGGAAGAGACTGGCAGCCTCCATAAAATACTGACAAAGGTGTCTGGTATCTGGTATCCGAACATCCGCCAGCAGGTACCATCCCATCTGCAGGTGAGGAAACAGGCCCGCGATCACACAGCCAGCATACACGGCCCTGCTGGGCGCAAACCCCAGAATGCTGGCTCCAGGGCCGCTGGATAAGCAACCGAGGGGCTAGGGGGGCAGGGGCGGTGGGATGACCTGAAGCCCACCAGGGCCCCCGAGATTCACCTCTCTCCATTACGCACTTTCTCTTGGGTCCAGCGCACAGGGCGCCCTCCAGGAACGTCTGTCAGGTGAAAGGGGCTGAGAGGCACGTTTGCCAAACGGGGCCTGGGTTAATTCAACCAAAATGCACAGCAAGCTCTGGCCAGGGAGTCGAGGGGTACCTAAGGGCCCCCGACCCCATGATGTGTAGCGGGCGGCCGAGGAGCTGGCGATGTCCACAGCACACGGGAGAACAAAGGCAGACGGGGCACCTCTGTGAAAGAGTGCTGCCCTGGAGGGGTGGGGGGCCGCGGGAGCAGGGGCCTCGGGCCGAAGGTGAAGGGAAGGGCGAGCCCCTCACTCTGTCCCACCCGCGCTCCAGACCCACTGTCCTGCTGGGTTTAGGGCACAGCGACCACGTGAGAGCAGCCTGTGCAGCTGAGGGAACGTGGCGCAAGCTGCGGCCAGAGCACGTTTACAACCAAGTGGCTACAGCCCCATGGTCCCTGAATAGTGCCCCATCTCTCGCTAATCCCCTCACCCTAACCCGGGCGCTTGGGAGCACGGCCTCCTCAGGGGGCAACGTCTCTGCAGGTGTGATTACATTAAGGCTCCTGACCCAGAAGTCCCACCCCTGGGCACACATCCAGAGGAAACTCTAATCCAAAGAGACACCTGCACCCCAATGTTCACAGCAGCGCTATTTATGACAGCCAAGACATGGAAGCAGCCTAAATGTCCAACACCAGATGACTGGATAAAGAAACTGTGGTATATTTATACAATGGAATACTACTCAGCCATAAAAAAGAATGAAATAATGCCATTTGCAGCAACATGGATGGACCTAGAGATTGTCATTCTAAGAGAAGTAAGTCAGACAGAGAAAGACAAATATCACATGATATCACTTATACATGGAATCTAAAAATAGTAACACAAATGAAGTCATTTATAAAACAGAAACAGACTCACGGACATAGAAAATAAACTTACAGTTACTGGGGGAAAGGAGGAGGGTGCAGGGATAAATTGGGAGTTTTGGATTTTCAGCTACTAACTTCCATATATAAAATAAACAACAAAGAATTACTGTACAGCACAGGGAACTATATTGAAGAGCTTGTGATAGCTTATAATGACAAAAAATATGAAAAAGAATATATATATATATAACTGAATCACTATGCTGCACACCAGAAATTAACACAACATAGTAAACCGACTATACTTCAATTAGAATCTTGAGATCACCCCGGATTACCCAGGTGGGCCCTAAATGAAGTCACAGGATCACAAGGGAGGCAGAGGGAGAGCTGACGAGACATGGAGGAAGGAGTGATGTGAAGACAAGGCAGAGTGAGACTGGAAGGTGCCGGCCTTAAAGGCTGGAGGGATGCAGCCACAAGCCCAGGCCTGCTGGTGCCCCAGAGCTGGAAGGAGCAGGAACGGATCCTCCCCTAGACACTCTAGAGGAAGGGAGCCTCTGCCGGCACCTTGGCTCTGACCCCAGGGAGATGGATGTGGGACTTCTGGTTTTCAGAGCTGCGACAGAATACATTTCTGTTGTTTGAGGTCATGCTGTTTGTCGCGATTTGTCACAGCAGCCCCGGCCGCTAACAGACCCTTGACCTCCATGCTGAGAAGGCTGGATCTGTTTTGCAGGGAACAGAAGTCCTTGATGCCGTGAGAAGGGAGTGTATACGTGACTGGGACCAAACTGTGCAGCGGGGCTGAGGAGGATGAGGCCAGGGAGGGACGGGGCCTGGGAGGGATGGGTTAAAGAGAGGAGACACTGAGGCCTCAGGAGCGGGGAAAGGCTGCCTGCTCACCCAGCCTCCCCTACGAGCTGCTGTGGGCCTGGGGTCCTGGGAGGAGGGAGGCTGGAGGGGAGTGGGCTCTGGCAGCCGTGGGGACTCCTGCCCCAGGTGGGATGTTCGGTGGGCAGGAGGCAGCACCCCTAGACTGTGCAAATGCCCGCCCAGCTCAGGCTCCGGGCTGCCTCAAGGCTCCGCGGGATCTCGGGGCCCACCTCCCGCCGGCATCTGTGGCGGCCTCCTCATTCGTCGTGGCTGACCCCCTCACCGCTCCTGTCATCTTTCTGGGTCACTTGGTTTTTTTTTTTTTTCCACTTCTGGTGTCTGAGGCCCAGCTCCACTGCTATAAATAGTGGATCACAGGGGACTGGAGATGCAAAAAACCAGGAGCCGGGAGAATCGAAGATGGAGATCGACTCGGCGGACTGCTTCACGCGAGGACATTTCCGAAGGTGTCTCTCGGATTCCAATCTGCTTTACTTCTTGAGATGGAATCCCAGGAAGAGGCAGCTCTTGATCCGCGACCCTCGCCTCTCCCCTCGCAGGGTCCTTGCCCCGCTCTTCTGCTGAACCCCCGCCCCCTTCTCCCGATCTGCCTTGGCTCTGCTGCATCAGGACTCCAAGCGTGGCCCCGCGCCACCCACCCTGGGGTCAGGGCTCCTGGGCGCCCGCAGAGGGAGGGAGGTGCGGGGAGGACCCGGGGCCACAGCCGCTCGGGGAGCATCCTGGGAACCTCCTCCCGACACGCGTCCCGCCGCCCCGTTCCAGGTGGGAGGGGAGGTGGTGGCAGTCGGGCGGGCACGGGGACCAGACGGAGAAGAAACCACGTGAGAGGAGGCGTGGCCCGGGAGGCGGGAAGGGTCCGCTCCGGCTCAGGCCAGAGAGCTCCGCCGTCCTGGTGAGCAAGCGTCCGAAAAGGAAGTCTGAGGGCTCCAGGCAGGCTCAGCCCTTTTCAGAGACAAGTCAAGGCCTCTGGGGGGGCGGTATTTGGAGACAGACTCTTTAAGGAGGTAACTAAGTCAACACGAGGCCACTGTCTGAGTGCCCTGAGGTGGCCGTAACAAAGTACCACAAACTGGGCGCTGGAAACAGCAGACCTTTACCCCCTAACAGTTCCGGAGGCTGGAAGCCTGAACTCCCGGGGTGGCAGGTGTGGGTCTTCCCTGCGTCTCTCCAGCTTCTGGTGGTTGCCAGCGGCCCCTGTGTTCCCGGGCTGTGGCTGCATCAGCCCAGGCCCTGCCTCTGCCTTGGTGGCCTCCTCTGTCTCCACGGCTTCTGCTCTCTGCTGGCGCCAATGTCCCTCTTCTTACAGGACACAGTCACGTGGGATAACGGCCCATCCTCTAGCAGCACGACCGCCTCTCACCTTGATCACAGCTACGAAGACCGTATTTCCAAACCCGGTCCCGCTCACAGGTACCGAGTGTTGGGACGTGGACATGCCTTTGGGGGTGGACACAATTCAACCCCAGACAGTGATGAGCTGGGGCAGGACAAGGTGCCATGAGGGACTCAGAGGAACCCAGGCCCTCACACAGGCGCCCTGGTGAACAGTGGCCCAGAGTGTGTAAGTCAGGACGTGGGAGAAAGGCTGCTGGGCAGAGCTGGCTGTGAGGACCGGGGAGCCGAGAAGCTTCCATCTGAAAGGGGAGGAGGCCTGCCTTCCTCCCCACTGCCTCCTGTTTTTCCTTTCCTTTTTATTGCTTGAAATTTCATTAGCAAAACTGAGCAGTTTTCCTGCCAGAAAAGAAATGTCTCCGACTGTGGGCGACGGGGCCTGGAGTGGGTCCACGCCTGCCGCCCGCCTGCCGCCCGCCTGCCGCCCCGTCCGCCATCCCTCCCCTTACCCACACCGAGGCCGGCGTCCACCGCCAGGATAAAGCCCCTCGGCCTCGTCTGCGGCTGCTACAAGTCCCCCAAAGATCGGTATGACCGCTCAATGCCCTTGGAGCCCCGAGGTGTAACAGCAGCCAGGCGCAGTGTCTCCAGGTCCGCGCTGAGCCCAGCACTGTCCCGTGTCACCCAGCATGCGGGGCAGCGTTGCCCGCGCAGCCTCTGCGCCGAGCCAAACAATCCCTCCCGGGTGCACCACTTTTAGTTTGCTGCCTGAGGCTCAAAGCCGTTGGCTGAAAGCTGCGAAACCCAGTGGTTCCTTCTTCCAGAAGCCAAGCCTAGCTCTTCAGAGGGACCTGGAAGCTTCGAGGGGCCAAGGGCATCCTCTCGGGGCTGCCTGACTAGTCCCTCTGAAGCACATGCGGAAGGTTCACAGGGGGAAGGAGACCAAATCAGAAACCCCAGACCCAGAGGGTGCCCGGCACCCAGGCAGCAGCCTCACTGCTCCAGCACCGCACCCGAGAGACCCAGGCCCCATTCCTAGAGAGGCCCTGGGCTTTGGGGAAAGGCCTGGGAGGGGAGAGGCTGCGCACAGACTAGGTGGAAAAAGTAAGGTGTGAGGCTGGGCACCTGGCTGCATTCTGAGTGAAATGTGGGGGTGCAGGGAGTTGGGGGGCAGCAGGTGCAGGGGGATCAACGTTTCCGCAGATCAGAACATCAGCTGTGTCCACCGGTGCACGCAGCCCCACCCGCCACGTGCGCTCACGGGAGTCCTTGGCATCGCGCCACGATGATCAGGGCTTAATCCCTCAGGCGCCTGGTTCTGACTCTGAGAAGGGCTGCCTTTGCCCTCTGCCCACCTGGTCACCACGGGCTCTGCTCCACCATCACCCACGTGTCACCTGCACATGTGTGTCCTCTCAGCTCCCGAGGCTGTGACCCACCTCATCCACCTTTTCAGCGCCACCCAGCATGATCGGAGGAAACCCACCACTCCCCTCTTCACAGCCTCCGGCAGTACCTGTCCCGACCCTCACCCCCTGGAACATCCCGGGCCTGCTCTGCCAGGAGGACACAGATGCCGTCTCCCATCTCTGCTCTTTGGAGCTCAGCCTTCAAAGCACCACAAGCAAAACGGGTCTCAGATACAGGCTGGACCACAGCTGCGCGCCCTGAGAGCCCCGGGGGGCGTCTGAAGCCAGGCGGTCACTGGCCATCTCTGCACTCACGTTCCAGTGCTTCTTGTGTTTGTTCTAAGCTCTGGGGTTTCTGTTATTAATAGTGACAGCTGAGGCTTACATAAGAAGCTTCATTGAGAGATTTCAGAGTATGTATAGCCATTAATTTCGAACCTTTAAGCACCGCCCACATCAAGGTTTCCCCACCTTATATAATACAACTGGGCAAAAACATTTTGGGGGCTGCTCCTCAAAGCACTTCGGTAATGACTTGAGCAGCAGACGGGCTCCAGAAGAGCCACCAGCCACACCCGCCTGCTTCTGGCGACAGCCAGCCTTTACATAACAAGTAAGGATGCTCCGGGTTAGCTGTTCTTGCAAATGTCAACTGCAGGTGGGGAGACGATGGAGGATCTCTAGATGATCACATCAAATACACTGCCTCTTTTTTCCTGTTATTTGTAAGGCTGTAAAAGCAAAACAAAAAAAATCCCCCAGGCAGAAGCCGTGAGGGTAAAGGCGGCCTGAATCACTAGGCTCTGCTAACCGTCCTGCTTACAGAAGGAATCAACTGGCCCCGGGGATGCCCGGCCCCACCTGGACACTGCCTGCTCACCCGGAGCCTGCAGCTTGGCGGTGATCAGAGGGCTGGTGGCCACTTTCCTTCATGGCGGCCCTGAGTCCATGACATGGATACATAACAAACAAAAATAACACAACCTTACGGAATGCTCACCATGTGTCAGCCCGTTTAAGCATGGGACACACATTCTGGAATTTAATCACAGCCACGCTCACTTCCCCTCACTTCACAGACGGAGACACCGAGGCACGGCGCTCTCCACCATGACTCTGTGCTGACGGTAAACAGACTGTGCGAGTGACTCTGAAAAGCATCTGTCTTCCCTGAACAGGTTACTCCTCTCCCCACCCGTGGTACGTCACCCTTCAGCGACCACACCACACACAGCTGCCCTCGATGAACACAACCAGGCCCGGGAAACTGGGGGAGAGTTCCATGGAGCACAGTTTTTCAGAAGACACAATAATCCACCATTGCATCAGAACTACGCACGCTTTGCAAACCGAGATAAGAGTGGATACGATTGAGCTTTAAAGACAGCGGGCAGATTCACTGATAAATGAACACCAATGACTGGTAAATGCAACAGCAGATTGTGGTCTATGCACACAATGCAATATTATCCGGCCTTGAAAAGGAAGGACGTTCTGACGCATTCACAACAGGGACAAACCTAGAGGACATCATGCTCCGTGGAATAAGCCAGTCGCAAAATACAAACACTGTGTAAGTCCACCTACAGGAGGTGCCTAGAGCAGGCAAATTCAGAGAGGCAGGAAGGACACGGTGGGTGGGGGCAGGGCAGCGAGGGCAAGGGGACTGGATGTTTGAGGGGACAGTTTCAGCTGGGACCATGAGAAAGCTTTGGAGACGGACGGTGGTGATGGCCACACAACAATGCGAATGTGTTAATCCTGCTGAGCTGGGCACTCAGAAATGGTTAAGATGGTAAAATGTTATCTTCCGTGTATTTTACTACAATTTTTAAAAATTAAAAAAAAAAATGTGAGGCAGGGAATCTAACGCCAACTGAACAAGACACCTTGGCTCTTCTTAACTGTGTTCAGACCCAGTTTTCAGGCGGCTGTGCATTTCTGTGCAGGCAAACGCTCCCACTGGGCGATGAGTTTGGGAACAGAGGAGATGTGGTCCCTGGTGGGGGTAACAGGGGTGACAGGCGGGCGGGGGGGGCCAAGGTGAATTACCACATCGTCAATTGCAAAGATTTGTGTTTTTGAGGTTGAAAACATTTGGAGCCACCCCCAAGGCAGCGAAGGCATTGGCACAGGGACCCCCAGCACGACTGTGACCCTAGGCGGCAGGGAGAGACGCAGGCCCTTTTCATGCTGGCGCAGCGGGGCCTCTAAGCATGCGTCATCGCAGAGCCTTTCTTCTCACAAAGATTCATAACCCTGGAAACGCAAACACTTAACCACAAAAGTAGAAAGAAATGGCCTGCTGAGCTAAGATGCTGCAGGTCCACCTCAGCCCCTCGCGCCCTGGGCCGCCCCGGGAACCCGCACTGGCTGCAAGCGGCCCCCAGGCTGCAGCCCGAGGCTCTGCCTGGCCGAGGGGGGAGGGGGAGCAGGGGGACATCCTTCCCTGGGCCAGGGCTGGGCTGCTGCTGTCTTGTTGATGTGGACACCCGAGGGGACCCTCTTAGCCCTTCTTGCCAAAGACTTTTGTCACCCCAGGAAAGCGACCTGCTGGGTCCCCACGGGGGGTGGGGCCAGTGACAGGATGAAGATGGTTCAGCTTGTGCCGCTTGTGATGGGAGAGGCCAGGGCGGGGAACGTGCCTCCCACCCCAGATGGCAAACCCAGGAGCCGGCCGGCGGTGACCCAGGGCTTCCGGCCCCCCAGCCCTGGCCGCCCACTGCCCGGCCCTGCCCGGCCCGTCACCGGCACTGGCGTCCCTTTCATCTTTGAGCAGCATGTCGGTTCCCAGGACCCTTTGCTTTCCATCCCTGGCGACCAGAGCTGTATTCTGCACGGTCCTGAGGCCAGGCGTCCTCTCGGCCCACAGGGCTCTGGTGAGGACATGGGGCCCTCGCTCAGGGTATGAAGTGACTCTGCTGCCGAAAGGTGTCACCTCGGCTGGGCTGGAGAAAGAGGTGCCTCGGGCAGTGGGCCTTGGGGCCTCGGGGCCCTGGTGTCGCCCCCTCTTTGTGGTTGCTTGTTCAGAGTCACACTGGGCGCAGTGAGATGTGAAACCAAGGACCCTAAGGCACTGCCATGGTTTCTTCCAGAGCCTCCGAGTGGACAGGTCCAGGGTGAGGGGAGGCAGGGGGACAGGACACGCTTACTGAGCCTCCCCAGCGGCCAGCTCTGCCCAGGGGCCTTTCTGCATGTTACTCAGAGCCGTCTGCCTCACCCCATGGGGGGCACCACCACTGCACCCACTTCACGAGGAGAAGGTGACACCCCTCGGGTGTCTCAGCTGCCAAGTGGCAGAGCAGGGCACCGTGAGGCTGTCTGTCCCAGCACCGCAGCCCCCAGCCCTCCACGTGCCCGCCGCGAGCAGCCCCAGCCCCTCCTGCACTTCATCTGCAAGGCCTCCCTGTCGGTATCCGTCAACCCTGACAACGTGAGCAGGGTTCAGGCCTCCAGCCCTCCCCCTCCTGGGGCCTCCAGATGTCAGAAAGTGTCCGCTTGGACAGGCCTTCAGACCACAGCAAGCGGGAAGGAGGAGGGAGGCCAGCAGCCTCCTGCCTTCCCAGTGGCCTCAGGCTGGGCCTGGGAGAGGCCACGCTTCCCAGAGCTCAGGCAGCCGGGCTGGTGTGCTCCAGTGGCCGGCACGCTTGTTGGAAAAGACTGAAAACTCAGACATTCATTCATTTTCAGAGCCCAGTGCTGACCCAGCTGGAGCCGGACGGTCATCGCAAGTGGGGGGTCGGGCCCCCTCCCCGTCACTCCCTGCTCACCTCCACTTACGCTGGAGACCCCCACAGGGTGTGGGATGACCCCTTTTCCATCTTCCCTTGGTTGCAATTAGCTTATGTTACCAGTTCAGTCTCTGCTGAAAGATCTAATGTTGCAAACATTAAAGGAAGAGAAACAACTTTGCTGGGACCCCGGAGGGCACATGAGGGCCCTCTGTCCTCCTGGCAGTGACAAAAGGAGCGGAGAGCAGCCCAGAAAACTCAGAGGGTCTGCCTGGCCAGGGAGGGTGCCCCTGTATTAATGAGCAAAGGCCCTTCCAGTTGGCAGGAGAAGATGCTCCAAGTTGGGGGTAAAGCAGGGCCCCACACCGGGGTGGAGGGGAAGGGAACCTCTACTGGGCTTTGCCAGGCGGCCAGACAGACATATCCCAGGAGGGGGAAAGCATTCCAGGAGCCGGGGTGGGGACTCGAGGTCCCACATTGACCGCACTGGACAAAACCGGGGCAGCTGTACCCTTAGGCAAACAGAATACAGGACTGCGCTGGAGAAGAGCAGGCAGCTGGAAAAGCCAGCTTGTGTCTGCGCCAAAGGCAGGCGCGCCGGCAGAGGGGCCCGGCAGCCCTCAGAGGGCGCAGGGCGGGGCACAGGGTGAGCGGCGCAGGGAGGAGGTCCTAAGCCGCCGGGGGTGTCCCAGGGGGTGGGCATGGAGGGCCTGGGCCCCACAGGCCCACAGGGGCTGCATGCTGGCCTCCGAGGAGTCTCTGCACGACCCGGGGTCCCAGGTGGCAACAGGGCCAGGCTGAGCGCCCGGCACACGGGGCTGAGCCCCAGGGGCGAGGGGGAGCAGTCACAGGTGGGGGGGCCACGAGGAGCCACTGGGGACGGTCAGAACAGCAGAAGTGTCCTCTGATGGTGGCATAACAACTGTCCGGCACGCTTCCTGCTCCTCCTTTACAGGTTTTTCTCATTGGCTTCATTGTTTTGGAGCAGAAACAACTTAGCAGAACTTCAGTGGCTGTTCACCTATCAAAGTCTGGGCTCCAGCTGCAGAGCGAAGCCGGGACAAAGACGCGGCCGATCGGAGTGGCCGAGGGGGTCCCAGCAGGGTGACATGATGAGGGGCCATCCCGCAGGGAGCTGCTGGGCCCGGGAACTACACCAGCAGAGCTGGTCCCTTTCAAAGGGACTTACAAATTCCAGGATGGTCATTCCTGCCCAGATGAGGCTTCTCACCAAACCCAAGCCCGAGGCCAGGCCAGGGATCCCACAAAGGCCTCACTCAGCCTTGTGTGGATGGTGAGCAAACCCACGCCCGGATGTGCGGCCAGGCAGGGGCCCCTCAAGCTTCCCTGATGCCAAACGCGTCGTCCAGGCACACCCCAGGCAGCCCAGCTGAGCCCAGGCTTTCTCTGCACATGGGTGGGAGAAAGGAGAAGGTTCCGAGGTCAGGGGACCTGAGGAAAGAAACAGCAAACCCCCGGGGTAAGGAAAAGATGCAGGAGCTTCCAGATCAGGGTTCTCGGGGCAGGCTTCCCCGCCCCCACTCCCTCCTCCTTCGCCTGGTGCCAGGAGGTGCCAGGTCCCACATGGCGATGGGGGAACAGGTGATGGGGACAGGCGTGTGGAGGTGCTGTGGGCTGCATGGGGCCGCGTGCCTGGCCGTCCCCAGTCTGGGTCACCCCAGTCTGTGCAAAGGGCTCCTTCCCCGCAAAACCGGTCTTCCCTGAGGGGGCAAACCTATTCACCAGGCCCTGCGTGGCCGGCACCACAGCCCTTCCCACCAGCCGGCTCCTGTCCGTCCCCGGGCACCCTGCAATAGTAAACAGCGGCGGTTTAGTCTCTGGCCTTCCTGGGGCCCAGGCCCAGTGCCTGGCTCAGGCCAGAGGGGCCACCGCTCAGCGGGCCTCCCTCAGCATCAAGAATGTCACATCCACGCTGGACCCCAGCTCCCAGCGCACAGCAGAGGCTCAGCACACTTGTTTGGACAACTGACTAAGCGATGCGCCTCATCCGGTTTGCTTCTTACAAGCAGCGCGGCTTTACCCCCGCGAGACAGTGGAGAAATCGTGGCACAGAGGTTCGGTAGCTACCCCAAGGCCCTGCAGGTGGAAGTGGGGGCCTGAGGACAGACCGCTGTCTGGATCCAGGCACGACCTCTCAGCCACCCCGGATCCTGCTCGTGTGTAGACCCAGGAAGGGCCCAGACTTGGGAAGATAAGCCACATCGGTCCTCCGGGCCTCCTCTGCACGGCCTCTGACGGGAAACCCCATGCACAGAACACGGATCCTTCAAGGGGACCCCAGGACCCCGGATCCTCGTGGCTGCCTCGCACTGGACGCCCTGGGCAGGTGATGTGACCGTGTGTGCTAGAGGGTCCTTCACACCAAGAAAGCCGTGAGCCAGCCGCCCAGCAGCCGCTGCAGTTTCTTTAAGCATGTGAGATGCCTACGGTATTAGCACTACAGGTCCTTCCTCAGACAGGGGACACGTGCCATCCGTCCCTTCTGACGGCTTTGCCGGGGCAGACACCACCTGCAGAAGCCACTGCGCAGCATGTTATCTTCTTTTTCGCTGTTTGGGCCATCTCCAGGGGGGAGTGCGGAAGGACCAGGAGCCGGGAAGTGGAGGGACAGAGCAGACACCACACAGGAGCCGCAAGACTACGGAGTCAGGCAGAACGACCGACACCTGCCTTGCCTCCTGCCTCCAGCCCCCGCCCACCCGCAGCAGCTCTCCCCTCGTGAGCATCGCGGGCTATGTGCCCATGACCTTTCCCAGGGAGGAGCTGGGATGGCTAACAGGGAGACAGAGCCCGACTGTGTGTGGGGACCTTTGAGAATTCCTCCAGCTCCTGGAACTTTAAGAACAGAAACCGCAGCCACTGGAAGTGTTGCTGCGGGCGCTGTCGGCCAAGGATTTAAAGTCCCGACGCGGCTGCTGGGTGCCGAGGGCGAGGTGGGAGAGGGTATGACTTTCCAGCCCATGCTCAGAACCCCAAACCACGCGGCTCTCCCCCAGGGCTAAAGGTCCAGCCAAGAGTCTCCAAGGGTGTCGGCAGGAAAGGCAGAGGGCGCAGAGCGAGGTCAGGAAGCAGGATGGGACGGCACAGAGATGACAGAGGTCTGAGGACCAAGGCCTGCCTCCTCCCGTTTGCATCAGTTAAAGGACGTGGACCGAACAGAGAAAAGGCATCACACCCACCGTTTTCCAGAGTGTTCCGGGCACTCTGTCCACATGGCCTCTCACAGTGCACGAGTCTATAAAGCAGAAGCTATTGCCCACTGCACCGACCAGGAGGCCAGTTCAGGGGGGCCATGGATTAGGTGGGCAGGGTCACAGAAAGGGGCGGAGCCAGCGCTCAGCCTCAGATCCAGCCCCTCCCAAGGCCAAGGCCTCCCTCCCAGCGCAGGTGCCCATGGTCTCCCAGGGCCGCCTGTAGGGCTGCTTTCCTGAGGGCCACCCAGTCCTCAAGCTTCCCACGAAACCCCTCAGCCCACAATGACAGCCGGGCCCGCACCTCAGCGCTCGCCTCCACCCTCCAGAACCTCTCCTCCACTTTTCACTCACTTGGCACTGAGCTTCTCGGGAGACCTTCGGGAAGTTCTGGGGAAGGAACTGTCCCTTCTGATGGTGACAGCCATCACATCCCACCTCTTTCAAAGGGTCAAAAAGGCCAATCTTTGGCAATTCTCTGTCGGGGTAGAAAAAGTGTGTGTGTTTGTGTATCCATGTGCATGCCTGTTTGCATGTGTGTGTGTATGCGCGTGTTTACGTGTGGTGCGTGCATGCAAGTGTGTTTGTGTGTGCACATATCTTTACTTGCATGCTGTGTGTGGATGCACGTGCACACGTGTGTGTGCACGCTGGAGAAGGGAAGAATTCAGCAGAGGGCCCTTTCTTCCTTAGGGGAGGCCTTTAAATTTCTGTGCAGTCCCAAGTGCCCAGCCCTGGATGTCATGGGACCTGGGGGGGAGCCCTGCATCAGCTGACTGATGAAATAAGAGGGAGTGCCCACCTGCCCTTGCAGACGCTTCCTGTTCCCTGTTATCTGGTTCCCATGAAGCGGGCTACAGTGGGGGAGGGGAAGCTTGTACTTTTCATTTCACGGGATAGAGGAGGGATGGACGGATGGGGCGAGAGAGGGGGTGGCTTGTTGGCAAGTCTATTAGCTGGCAGGGGCACATCTGAGGACTGGAGAGCCCCAAGCCCCTGCACCTGCTCTGTGCCTGGCCAGGGCACGTCTCCCTCGCTTCCCAGCTCTGGTGCTCTGTGAGAAAAGCAAGGTGAGCCCCGGCAGCTGAGAGCTTCCCTGAGACGTCCAGCTGAGGTTGGGGAGTGCTTCTGTCACTGTGCCCTCCCCACAGGAGGGTCTGAGGGGGGCTTACAGAAGCCCCTCCATGCCAGCGGTCTTAGTGTCCCTCTCTGCCAATCAGAAGCCGGGGATGCTATAAACGTAGAGCTGGTCCAGGGGGTCGGCCAGTCTCTCTGAGGGCCCAGAAGATGGAGCAGCCCCGGGTCACCCCTGTCCTGTCAGCGCTGACTACCTGCTGGGATGGGGGCCTGAAGAGGGTGGGATATGAGCAGCCCCTGCTGGGCTAGCCGGACCCCCACACCTGCCCCTGGCTGGCGAGGAACAGTGCCGGTCCCCGCAGGGGCTGCGAAGAGCTCCGCACCCCCCGTGTCCCGCAGGTCTGCCCACCGGCTCCCGCTCCCGGGGTGAGTCCTCCGCGGTCGTTCCGCCGGAAATAAAAGGCTTCCTGTACCAGCCTCTGAACATAGGAACTCAGCCTAATCAGATTTGTTACAAGGAAAGCTCTGCCCACCGAATGGAAAAAATGCCCCCGTGCAGTCGCCCCTTCCCACGGGGCCGCGCGTAGGGACACCTGCCCTGCAGAGCCTCCCCGACCCCCGCCCGACTTGTCGGAGGCCGCAGCCGGCTCCAAGGACGCGCGGACCGCGGTCCCCCATCCCTGCCCGCGCCCCCTGGCCGGCACCTCCCTCCACCCCCCGCTCTGCCTCCGCGACCCCGGCGCTGCCACCCAGGGAGGGGCCGCCGGCGGGCTGGCACAGCGAGGGGCGGGGGGGGGGGCGTGCCGGAAGGGCGCCCGCGGCCGGGCTGGGGAGGCTGGGGAGGGGGCTACCTTCTGAATGCGTCCATCGATGTCCAAGTAGATGGCCTTGGGCCGGTAGCTGGAGGAGCCGGTTCCCATCTTGCGCCGAGCGCTGCACTTGGACTTTTTACTGTACTTTCTCGACGCCAGCCGCCGCGGGGAGGGCGGGGAGTGGGAGGAGGGGGCGGGCGGCGGGAGGACGGCGGGGACCAGCCAACCAGAGCGCCGCCGCGCGCCCGAGCCGCTGGGCTCGGCTCCTCCTCCCGCGCCTCCCTCCTCCTCCTCCTCCTCTCCCTCCCTCCTTCTCCTTCCCCTCCTCTCTGCTCCTCTCTCTCATCTTCACCCCCTTCTCCTCCCCTCCCACATTAAGGCAAGCCTCCTCATCTTCTCTTTGACTCCAGCTGACTTGGGGACAGGGCCAAGTGAGCAGCCCCTCTCCAGGTGCCCTCTGGACAGGTGCTTATAGCGAGCGACCCTCTCCGGCTGCAAATCTCATCACCTCCCCACGTGACCAGATCCGCATAGCGACCCCCTCTGGCTGCAGTGCTAGTCACCTCCCCCTGTGACCAGATTCCCACAGCGACCCCCTCTGGCTGCAGGGCTGGTCACCTCCCCACAGGGACAGTTGCCCCCTGGGGCTCCTTTGAAGGTGGATACTCCGTCACCAGCAAGCACTTGGCTGGTGTGGGGCCCCTAAGCTAACTTACGGGCATTACCTAAAACCAAGCAGTACTTAACACCCGGAGAAGCCCCCCAGGTTCCACCTCTCTCTGCTGTGAGCACTAGCCTCATTTAATTCCATTAGGAAATGGGGAAAGTTCCTCCTCATTCATGCACATCCTTGCCCTAAGTTTTCTCTGTATCCTCGGGAGTGATAGCCTCTTCCAGCTGCACCCGGAGCTGAAGTGGCAATTTTTGTTCTGTTCCTGATGTAGCCAGAGTGAGGATTACCCAGCCACCAGCTATTTGCTGGTTTCAGCACTGTTCTGGTTGCCAGCACTGCCCCCCACCTTTTTAATTGCTACAGGGAGTGTGGGAAAAGCAGGAGGGGAAAAAGGAGGGGTTTCAGGCAGCTCTTGACCAGCAGATCACAGCAGGGGCTGCCTTTGTGGCTCCCCAGTTCTCTTGGGAGAGAGAACAAGTTGCGGGGAGGGCTGGTGATGCTGAATGGCTCTCAGTCCCTGTTGCTTTTGGAAGCGAGTGTCGAAACCCACCAGAGAATACACTTATTGTTTTGTCCTAAGGGAATTGCAAGCCACTGTTCTCCATCTGTTGAATGTCTGGGGTTTGCTTGCAGAGAGAGTGTCTGGGACATACAGGCTCCCTCCTTCCTGCTGGTCTGCCTGGGCTAGGCTGTCCGTGGCCACGGCCAATGGTCTTTGCTCTCCCCTCCCTGGCCATCTGGCCTCCACCTGGTGAACAGTCACTGACTTT
The DNA here is from genome assembly GCF_009834535.1 of Camelus ferus. Lineage (NCBI taxonomy): Eukaryota > Metazoa > Chordata > Mammalia > Artiodactyla > Camelidae > Camelus > Camelus ferus. The sequence continues at coordinate 2,994,352 of NC_045696.1, forward strand.
CCAGAGTCCTTCTGACCGCCTGGGGCGTTGGCCAGGCTGGAGCCGTGGGGAGTGTGAGGTTACCATCTCTAAGTGAAGCAGTCTTCCTCAGCCTTTGGACAATCCAGCCTGTGTTGCTTCATGTCCCCTGTCTGCTCTGGGGTAGGGGGTGGGAGGAGGCCCAGACTGGCTCTCAAAGGGTGATGACGGTTTTGCCTTTGCGTTCAGCACAGTAAAGGGACCACGTCAGAGCCTGGGCGCTATAAGGTTTGCTTTATATGTGACTGGGGGCGTGAGCGGGGCACCGGAGGCCTTCGGGGTGGAGGGTCAACCCCGCTGGGCGGTTACCGTCAGTCACCGGACTCACATCGATGAAAATGTAAGCCCAGAGCGTTGGAGGGGGCAGCGCTGTTGCTGCTCAATTTTATGGTCGATTGTTCTGATGCTCTTCGGGCTCATCCAGCGACTGCTCCGCGGGGCTGCTGTGCCGTGTGACGTGGAGACCTCCCTGGCCGGCAGGTGGCTCGTTAGCTCGGTACTTACCTACTCTCCATGTCTTAGGGTCATCTGACCTCCCCTTCTCAGACCATCTCCTTCAAGTGCCCAAACACAGATGCAGCTCTTCAGGGCCACTTACCAGACCATTGGGGGGTGAAGTTCTGTGACTGTGTGTCCGGCACCACCGTGTGTGTGTGCGTTTGGGGAGGGAGGGGTCCTTATGCTGCCTGGCTGATTCTGCATTCAGAATAATAATCACGCCATGAATATTTGATCGACCAGGCTGCTGTCCAGTTACTCCATCCCTGAGTCAGCAGACCCTGCCTTTCCCCGGCCCGCCAGGAGCCGCCGCTCCGTCATCCATCAGTGCCCTCCTCGCTGTGAGCTGGTGCTGTTCTAGGCCCTGGGCATTCGGTGCAGGAAAACCCGAAATCCTCGGCCTGTGGAAGCTGACTTTTAGTGGGAAACAGACGAGATGGTGAAAACAAATGCAACACATAGCCAGCCTATCGGGCAATGAAAGTCACACGGGGGGGGGGGGCGACATGGAGCGTGTGGGGCTGACACTTCAGGGCATGAGCACACAAGAGTAGCGGTGGAGCAGGGAGCTTGTGTGTGTCTGCGGGGGAAAAAGAGTCTTCCAACAAAGGGAGCAGCCTCCCTCCAAGGCTCCTCCCGCAGGAGGCCGATGGGGCTGCAGTGTGGGCTGGGGGCGGTGGAGTGGAGGGCTGGGGGCGGTGGAGGCTGGTGGGTCTGGAGTGCAGGGCAGGGGTGGTGGAGGGGCCTGCAGGGGATGTGGGGTCAGAGAGACGAGGGCGGGTGGCAGGTTCTCTTGTGGGCTGGACCACGGATGTGGTTCCACTCTTGGCTGGAACCATGCAGGAGGTTGAGCAGAGGCAGGAGGTGGTCCTCTTGCAGTTCAGCTGCTGCTGGATGGAGATGCGCTGCTGGGAGGGGCTGCAGGCAGACCAGCAAGGAGCTGCCCCCATAATCTTTGCAAAGAGTGATGGTGAATTGGGCCACTGGGGTGAGAAGTAGTTGGATTCTGCATTCCGTTTGGAGAGTGTTTGTGTCTTTCATGATGGCTCATGGCTTACAGTGAAGTTATTTCTGCTTTTTTGCTCCCCTTCCCTTTCACATCATGTGATTCTGCCTAAATTCATGCTCCTTCGTCGTGGATGGCCCCTGGGATAAGGTTCCGGGAGCTCACCCTCCCCTCTGCCCACACTACATCAGCTCAGCAGCTCCTTGGCATCCTTGACCTGCATTCCTGATCCTGGCTTGGCCGCCAGAATCGCAGCCAATGTAAGTTCCCAGAATCAAGATAAAACCGAAAGAAACTACCTGCCTCCACCAGGTCGGCTGGGGCTGGGGTGAGGAGCCTGGGTGGGGCAAGAGGCCTGCAGGTCTTGTGGGAACTTGGCCACAGAGTTCAGAGTCCCAGGGGAGTTACCGGGAGGGATGTTTCCAACCGCCCCAGGCATCAGGGTGTGAGATCCTGCCCAGATCTTGCAGGGGTGGGGAGCAGGTGAAGGAGCTCACGGAGCTGCAAAGCCAGCTCCGGGGATCCAGCCTCCGTCTCCAGCCCCCACGTGGACTGAAAGTTTTTCCAGTAGTGGGCTCATTCCTGTATGCAGAACTCTCCCTCTAATTGCCATAAAGACCTCATCAAAGAGGAATTTCAAATTAAGGCATCAACCAAATTGCAGCGCAAAAGGCCCGAGCCCAGCCTGGGGCCTGAGGAGCCAGACACTGGTTCCTGGGCGGCACACTCGCCAGCCCTTCGTCTCCGGCAAGGAGGAACGAAGCCACGGCGAGGAGGAAGAGGAGGGTCTGCCCTGTCCCCCTGGAGTGGGCGGCCACCGGCAAGGATGCAGAGACTGGGAAGGAGTTCAGAGTACTCAGGGAAATCTAGATGGTGGATCTGAGGTGGAAGGAAGCGTCTGTCCAGAGTGGCCAGGCCGGGCCGGCAGCACCCAGCACCTCCCGGCATCATCCTTGGCCTGGGCGGCCCAGGGAAGCGGGTCAGCGGGTGGCTGCTGCTTCACCCCTGAGAACATCCTCTGCCTGTTCTCTCTCGGGTCTAACTGGGGCTTTTAATGGCTATTCTGAATATAATCCAGTCACTTCCTCTGCCAATTCTTCTGAACCGGGGGCTGGGGGAGGGTGCGTGGGGAGCGCAAAATGCATTTGTCAAACAAGCAAAATGCATTAGCGCCAACTGCATACAAGGCACCAAGCAGGCCTTGCTAAAGGGGCTGGGACATGTTAAAGGGGGCCTGGAAACACCGTGAGAGAGGATTAAAATTGATGAGCGGGTCAGAGGTAAGATGCTTTACGTTCTGGAATTCCCACCACTGGCCTCTGGGAGGAATCAGCCTGCTCGGCGCATATATAATGAACAGATCGCCCCATAAGCTGCTCTAAGCTTCTGGGAGAGCCACCTGGCAGGAGGCACCAGGACGGAGAGGAGGATGCGCCCTTTGGCAGGTCTGCCTGTAGCTTTCGTGCAAAGGCAGTGTCACTTTTATTGGAACAATATTTGATTTACACACATATTGACTTGTCTCTTTTTGTGACATTGGCAATTAAAAAATTATTACTAGTTGTAAATATTTCAAACAGTGCAGTCGAAAGGCACCGTCCCACCCAGGTCCCAGACAGGGACGCACCCCTTCTGACCGGTCGTCCCAGGGGGTCTCGGAAACGCGAGTGCCGTCGCCCGCTCTTACCCGCTGACCAGGCCGCGTCTGTGCTGGCGCTGGGACTCTCCCCCACCGCTGGCTGTCACCAGCTCCTCACATACAGAGGGCGGCGGCTCGGACCGTCGTGTGTTTTACGAGTGTTTTCTATAAGTCGGTGCCCTGTCTTTCAGCTCCATTCACGGTAGCTTCGTGGCTGTACAGGCCGCAGTGATCCAGACCCTGCCGCGCCTCCTGCGGGCATTCTAGGTTTCTCGTCAGCGTAGAGAGCAAGTGTCATTTCTAATAGAAAACTGAAGAGACACAAAGAAAGACGTGACCTAAATTTCCGAAGATTGGGGCCGTCTAATTTAGTCGTGGCCCATTTGCTGAGGGGGTGTCCAGGGCAGTGGCTGTGCCAAGTGTGTCGAGGCCGAGGGAAGTGACGACACCACTGGTGACACAGCAGAATCCACAGCGGCGTCGACAGCCTGGCCGTCCAGGCCCACACACGGCCCGTTTGCCAGCATGAGTCCCGGGCCAGGCGCCGCAGGCTTCCCCGCTGCGTGAAGCTCTGTGAAAGCTGGCAGAGGGCTGGACCAATTTAGGGAGAGAATATGAAATGGCTTGTTGAGAGTGGTAGGGTTCTAGGCATTTTTAAAAAATGCTGTGATGCTATTTTTGCCATAAAATGAGGCTAAGGGGAGGAGTTAGAGTGATAAATAATTAGTGTGCATGAAGCGGTAGCCGCCTGCTTTCTTAGAAGCGGCTGCGAGGAGAGAATGGGTCTGCCTTACAAATGTGGTGTCGCCACCTTCAGGGCTGGGACCGACCCTCAGGTCCCCTTCCGGCTGTGGTGTGAGCCACGCTGCTCGGCAGGGCCCTCAGCTGACTGCCCTCACCCCCTTCCTGTGGACAGAACCCGCCTCTGTGGGCAGCTGTGGGTCAGGACCCTCTGCCGTCCTCGCGATCCATTTTAGTGCCTCCTTCCGGGGCCCCTGATTTCCCTCCGTCCTTCATCCCCAAGTCTTCTCAGTCTTCCCATGGGGCTGGTCTGCCTCTGTCACTTCCCCTCCCATCCCCTCCAGTGTGGCACCCCTGGCATCTACCATCTGTCCTGTCCTCCGTCCCCACCCCCCTGGGGACCCCAGATGCTCAGCTGTGACGTCCGTGACTTTGCACCTCATTTCCGCCGAGAAGAATGTCCTCCCTCTCTCCTCCCCTTGACCACCTCTTCCTTAAGATCCATCTTCCCCGAAACCCCAAGTCCCTGGACTGGGGCGGGGAGCCCCTCCCTGCGTCCCCGAGACCGGACGCCCTCCACGGCCCTGGCCGTGCAGCCCTGGAGGGCTGCGTGTCCTCTTGGGCCCGAGCCCTCACCGATCGAAGGTGGGGGAGGGACAAGGACTGGCCCAGGGCAGCCGTGGAGATGAGTGGGGAGCGCGTGCCATCGCGTGAACTCCCGTCAGCCTGGCGCGCAGTGGGAGCGCGGGGCTGGCTTGCCGTCCTTGAGGAGCAGCGACGTCGCTGGAACACGCGCCGCCCTGTGCGGTGTAGCTGCCGCCGACTCCCACTAAGCGATGCCCGTGAGGAAAGGGGGAATCTCGGGGCCTGCGACGGGGGCGGCCCGCCCCCCGGGGCTGAGTGGACGTGAGACTTCCTGGGGGTGAGTGCCGTTCTGCGACTCAGCGGCCACCGTTCCTTGTGTGCAAAGCTGGTGGCCTGTGTTGAATTTTTGACCTTGGCTTAATCGGCATTAAAAGCCGTACTCAGAGCCCGCTTTGCGCTCCCTCGCCCTTCAGCTAAAGTGGTCTTCCTGAGTTTCCGCGGAGGAAGGGGCTGCCTCATGCTGCCCCTGGGTGGCCTCTCCTCCGTCCAGCCCCGGGAGGGCTGTTCCCCGTCTGCCTCTCGGAGCCGGGGCCCCGCGCAGCTCACACGGAGAACCAGAGAATCACAGTCGCGCGGAGGGCCGCCCCCAGCCGCCGGCTCTGCTGCACCGGGGATCTGGCCCAGCCCCGAGAGCAGGGGGGGCCTCTGGGAACCCCGTGGCTCTTAGGCTGGGCCCCCTTCCCCTCTCACGGTGACAAGCCACTCACTGCCTCTAACCCATCTCCCTCGGCTGCCACAGGGACCGGGTGCTGACCGTGGCTGCTGTCAAACTTCTGGACCACTAACTAATTGGTTTTCCACTTGAAAGGCTGTGAAGGACCCTGGCTGGCCCCTCCGGCCACTCACCTGTTAGGACCTCCCAGGAGGTGGCGTCTGGGAGACACTGACAGATGCCCTGCGGGACTCAAGGCCCTTTAGCTGCCGAGGCCCCTGGCTCTCTCTGGTTGGGTTCCCTGCTCTCAGGTGGCGGGTGGAGCCGGGGAGCTCATCCCTGCCCAAGAGCTGCCCTAACTGGGAGAGGAAGCCAGAGTCATGTCGTTGGAAGTGAAGAGGTTCCAGGTGGGACGAAGTGGGGTGAGGTGGGGTTTGTGTGCTGTGGGCCTTGTCACCTGAAGAATGAGTCTAGGACTTGCCACCAGATGTGGCCACTTACCGTTGGCCCTCATTTCTGTGATAATCTCGTTTTCTCCCATCACCCTAAGTTCTTTGGCGAGGAGGGGATGGCTGCCCACCAGACGCCAACCCAGCAGCTGGTTTCTTTCTGTTTGGGCCTGTGGGTGGGCGTCGGGGTCTGCTCTCAGGCTCCCTCGCATCCAGCAGTCCCAAGGTGACTGCCTGCCGCTGCAGGAGTCGGAGCCAGTGTCGAGTTCATGCAAGAACCCAGACGACCCACTGGCTCGGGCCTGACTCAGTCGTAAGTCGGCCATCGCGAGTGGGACCCGCTGCAGACGGATGAACTCATTTCCAGAAACAGGCCACAACGTCTGATCTGCATGCAGACCCGCACCTGACCAGTCCGCAGTAGCGTCTACCTGGAGATCTTGGCGTTCCAACTTCACTGCAAGCTCTTTAAAGAGGAGGGTTGGGTCCTATTTATTCTGGGTGAACTTCCACAGAGCCTAGGAACGCTTTTAAATATTCTGAGCGCCAGTACAGGGGCCAGAGCTGGCACATGTTTTAGCGAAAGAAACTCTTTTGGAAACTCAAGAGTTTGATAGTGGTCGTGCCCCTTGTAAATCTGTGACTCATTTCTTAAGCCCCCACCGGCCCCAATGAGCAGACGTTCCCTGTCCCGTGTCCCGAGAGTGTCCCTCTCCCTCCCATGCGGTCCAAACCCCACGGGTTTATGAGGCTCAAAGGGAGGGGCCTCTGCATCCTTCCTGCACAGCACGGGAGAGGGAGGGGTCTTGCTCGGCCCCATCACCTCCCAGGAAAGCAAGCAGACAAACTGCAGTGCCCCTCCTCGGACACGGAGGGAGGGCTGGATGCTGCAAATGACTGGATGGTGGAAGAGGGAGATCTTTACAGAGTAAAATCCTGTTCCTTTTTCTGTTTTTTTCTTTCTTAGCAGTTGAGCCATTACTGATATTCGCTCATTTAAATAATTTGGGTCTGAGCCACGTGACACGGTGATGTTCCAGGCACCCCTCCCATGGTGGCTTTAGGGAGTGGGGTCGGGAGACCCAGCTGTTAGCCACCTCCCCTCAGAAGTGTACCCATCGTCTGCGGAGATGGGAGACCAGCTGTCCCCATGATCCACAGCCACTGGGACCTCCTCCCTCCTACTCTGTCCCCTCTTTCTTTCTTTGATTTACTTCATTAAACTCCATCTGACCCGTGGACTTCCCTGTAGTGCCCTCCCCTTCCTCTGGCCCTGGGGGAAAAGGCTGTGGGATCAGTCCCGGCCCCCCAGCCCCCTGGCCTTTGGGGTGAGACCATTCTCACCACCATGACACTTTCCTTGACCAGAAGAGGCTAGAGTTTTACAAAGAAGCTTCTAGTAAGTTAAAAAGGATTTACCAAAGTTTGGAAACTTGAACTTGCGATGGCCTGTTTCTGATCAGAACTTCATGAAGGCCAACCTTGAAGCAGGTGAATGGGCAGGACCTCCTAGCCTCTGGGCCTGGACAAAATTCAGACAATTGCAAACAAATGCTCTTTGAATACAGATTAGGGTGAAATACCAGGCCAGGAGCAGGGAGCCGGGAGCCAAAAATATATGTAGCTGGGCCCCTGCTCTCTGACAAGGTCACAGGCAGACAGAGGAGGAAGATATGTGAGCAAGAGCTAGCACCCCATGTCCTCTCACCCATCCCTGCACACACACAATGCACGTGCTATTAGTAGAGGTTTGCAAAAAGCTCTGTCAGTAAATAAGACAGGCAGATTTATCCCAGCCTGGGACTTATATTCTAGTGAGGAGACAGACAATATCTACCTGGGACTTATATTCTGGTGGGGAGATAGACAATAAACAAACAAGAGATGTATAATGCCAGGACAAAGATAAAACCTATGAAGGGAAAAATAAAGCCAAGAAGGAGGATAGAGGTTTCCCTGAGCTGCTATTTTAGGTATTGTGGTCAGAAGGCATCATAGAGGAGGTGACATTTAAGAAGAAACACAAATCCAGTGAAGGAGAAGACTTGTTCACAGGGAAAGCTGTCCAGAAGGAAGGAGTGGAAACAGGGAGGGCCAGAGGCAACCAGCGCTGGGTGGGGAGATGTTGTAGCAGAGGCCGAAGGACAATCGGGGATCACAGCAGGGATTGGGCTTTTATTCTACGTGTAACCAAAGCCCCTGGAGCATTGAAAGCTGTGGAGGGAACTGAGCTGACCTGGATGCAGGTGACACATGTGTAAGGAGGCTGGGAGGACCAGAGCAGCTTCTGGACCAGCAGGTCCTGGGGTGTGGGCAACCAGGGTTTGAGTCTAGCTCTTGCTTGCTGGGCAACGCTGGATCAGTTGCTTACCCTTCCTGAGCCTCAGTTTTCTTCTCTTGTGAAATGGGCCTCTCTGTGAAGTCTGCAAGGATTACATGGTAGAAGATGTGTAGCACTCTCGGCCCCACGCAGCACGACTTCATCCACACCTTTCTTTCTCTCCTGCTCACTCACTTCTCTCTCCTGCTCCCTGCATGACAAGCACTGGATCACTGCTGCCTGGCTCCCTGCGTGACAGGTACTGGGTCACTGTTGCCATGGCAGATGTAATTTCTTCCCCTCGGGAGAGTAGGTTTAAGAATTGCTGAAGAGGCTCCTTTAGAGCGCTGAACACTAAAGAAAATTCCCGCTCCCACGTCAGGGCAGTGGGCAATCGTTTTCCTCCCTCAGACGCTTGGGGACACGGCGTCTGGCTGGGGGCGGGGGTGCCGGCCAGGGTCCACCTGTTGTGAGGATCCCTGGGGCACAGCCCGGGCTTTCCCTCCCCTCGCTGCCTTCCGGGAGGGGAGCTGGTCCTGAGGTCAGCCAAAGCACATGTGGGACGCCGTGTGCACAGCATCACCCTCTTCAAGGCGATCTCCCTGGCGACCAGGCGTGCACATTCCCGTGACATTTATGCGCAACCACTCTGTGCGTGTGGTGATGAAACACACCTGGGGGTTGCTGCCTTTGCTGTTTCAACATACATTTGCTGCCCCACCTTTTAAGCACAAAGGTAGGGGTGGGTCTAACAGCCCACCAGCAAAACTTCAAAGTGGCATCTTGAATGTAACGAGCAGAGTGAAGAAACACCACGCACAGGAAAGTTTGGTGCTTTGGAAGAAAGTAGATCGGAATTCTTCATCTATGAGGTGTCCCATAAAAATGTCAATTTTGGATGATATGACACGATTCCCCAAATTTCTTTTCTTTCTAAAATCTAGGACCAATGAAACATCAGTTACATCCAGTGCTCATCAGATGCTTCGTCTGTAAATGACAGAATCTCGAACCAAATAAATGTAAGCCAAGACAGTGCTCTGCCTCGGCACTGAGGAGTCCGGGGGTAGCTCTGTCTCCGTCTCCTCCCAGTGTGCTTCCCCATGCAGCCGGGGTCACGGCTGGCTGGCTGCCTGGAACTCACATCCCACCAGCCCGTCACCCAAGCAGAACGGGAACTTGGTGGGAAATGTGCTTTCTTGGTGGGAGAGAGAACCCCGAGGGGCCAATTCGTGGTCCAGCCTGAGTCACTTCAGCAGAGCGGGGCGCCCTGGTTGAGGTGCCTGGGTCACTCCACAGTAACATCCATGAGTCACAGGCTAAATCCGCTCGTTATACTTGTTAAGTAAAAATTTTACTTTAGAGCCGTTTTAGCTTCACAGAAAGATGGCAGATGCACGCAGGGTTCTCATGGTCCCTGCGCCAGGTCCCCGTTACCAGCATCCTTCCCGCTACGCTCGCCGCAGCTCCTGAACAGGTACTTTACTCATACCTGAAGCCCAGACTTTACTCAGACATTCTTTTCTTTTTTCCTTTTTCCCTTCTTTTCTAGGTTCCCAGCCAGGAAACCGCATTACACCAGTCGCCCTGCCTCTCTGGGCTCCTCCGGGCGGTGACAGCTTCTCAGACTTCCCTGGTTTTGATGCTTTTGAGAGTTTCGAGGAGGACTGGCCCTGTGGGATGCCCCCCCTTGGGGTCTACCTGACGTTCTTCTCACGACTGGAGGGGTGTGGGCTCTGGGAGGGAGACCACGGTGGTGCAGGGCCTTACTCATCACCTCCTGCCCGGCGTCCGGGCATCAACACGCTGCGTCCCCGTTGGCGCTGACCGTGACCCTGGCGGAGGTGGGGCTGTGGGTTTCTCCCGGGAGGTTGCTGTGTGTCCCCTCCCCACACTGCCCTCCTCGGGAGCACAGTCGTGCACAGCCCGGGCAGAGGGGCTGCTTGAATCCTTCTGAATTCTCCACAGGGGAAATCTGCCTCTTCCCTGCAATGTATTTGTTTATTCAACTATTTTTATTTATAGCTGAATGGACTCATGGATATTTATTTTATTCTTTGGGTTGTAATCCAGTACTACTTTATGTTTTTGCTCAAACTGTCCCCACCTTGACCATTGGGGGCTCTTGCCGTTGGCTCTTGTGTCCCTGTGACGTTCCTCTTCCTTCCTTCTGTCCTTCCTCTCTCTCTCTCTTTCTTTCGCACTTCCCTGCTTTCTGGGACCACAAGACATTCCAGCTCATCTTGTACGTTTCCGGCCCTGGTCTTAGACTCGGCCGTCTCCCCCAGGGCGTCCTGGTTTCTTCGACTGGAGAACAGTATTAGGAACCAACACCTGGTGCTGGGTGTGCGCACTGGCACTGTTACTGGGGTCGTTGCTTCTAGGCCCTGGCAGCTGACCAAGCAAGGCAACACCTGTGTGTATGCTGACCTGCGTGTACACACCCATAAATATTCTCACATGCAATCTCTGTATCTGTGTTGAGTCAAATGTGATCATATTGGTATCTTCCATGCTGGTCCACTGCCCCCCTCTTGCTTGTCTGTTACCTCCCACTCCCACAGTGAGACAGCTGGCCCACCCCCCGCCACCGTCACTGGTTCAATTCCAGGATCCATGTGCACAAGGCTGAGAGGCCCAGCCGGGGTGGGCAGGCTCTCAGGGCCTGGCCATCCAGACGCAGAGGTGAGGAAGGGCCAGAAGGGTGTCTGGCTGGGGTAACCGGTGTACTCTGGGAGCTGCCCGCTCTGAGCTCCAGGACCCTGGCCGCAGAGCCATCCAGGCTCCCTGACCTGGAGGCTGAGGCCCCACGGCGTTTGAGGAGTTAATCTGCTGCTGCGGAATCCACAGACCATCGAGCTGCTTCCATAGGGGGCCTGGACCGCTGCTCATTTCCTCCTCCCCGAGGGCAGAACGCAGTGGCTGCAGAAAGACCCAGATGACAAGAGGGATATTTTGATGAGCATGTTGTGCGCGGGAGGCAAGAAGCACGTACGGCTGGACAAACCGCCGGAGGCTGCGCGGGAATGAACATAGACACAGGAGAGGGACCAGACCGGCCCAGGAAGATCTTAACCCCAGGGAGGGCATATGAGGAACAGACTTTCCTCGTGCTGGAGGAGGAAGAGCAGGGGTTAGTTTTGAATTAAGCACTGACCCTCTCGATGAGAAGCCTGAGGTTGAAACAGTGACTTCAAAGCAAAATGTTGAAAGGTGGCCCTGGTCTTGTCCTTCAACCAAAGTGACCTGGCAAGCCAGACCAGGTAGCTGGGCAGGGCTTCCAGGGCCCCCCAGTGAGACCGATGCCTTTATAAGTGCTCAACGCGGGGCCTGCTTCCGGAACAGGTCTCCCCGGGTGGCACTGAAGCCCTTTCTGTCACTTTGTCCTCCCCAGAGGGCATCTGAGTCTGGGGCAGGCTACCTGCCGGCTGTGGTTGTCCACGCTGCGGCCAGGAGCCCTTCTGTCTGTGCTTCGCGGGGCAGCAGAGTTGGCCCAAGTATTTTGCTCAAAAGTAGCCTGACCCTGTCAGGGGTGTGGGGTGTTCCTGAATACCTGGCCCTGTGGGTCAGTGTTCTGTTGACATGTTCGTAGATTGCTGGGAGAGTGCAGAAGACTCTGCCCCCAACACTTGTCTGAACGCAGCCGAGACGGCGCCACCCCGCGGCCCCTGGTCCTTTCCCCATGGGGGAGACGTTGTGTCTTGGCAGAGCTTGCAAGTGAGGTCACAGAGCTCAGGGCTTGATCGTTCTGGGAAGCAGGTGTGAGTCATCAGAGATGGCTTCCCTCAAGTGTGTGCGTGTGTGTGTGCGTGTGTCTGTGTGTGTGGGCATGTGTGCGTGCACGCACTCTGTACAATCCTATTCACAGCGCCGTTGTGCACCGAGGGACCCCACACAATCCCTCTCAGGGACCTGCTGATTAGCTGGATCCCACGCACAAGACACAGGCAGCCTCCAACGCCAACTCCATGCAAACCTCGTCACAGCAGCCTACGAGAACACCCCAGCCTCCAACAGTCTAGAAATAGTCATTTTTACGATTTTGTACCCCAGACTGATTCTTTTAAGGGATGCTGTTCTCAGGAGCATGGGTTCCGTGTCGCTGTGTGTGATAAAAGTACCAGCCTATGACGCTCCCACGTGCACCCCCTGGTGATCAGGTTGGTTTTACACGTTGGCCTGCCACCCACTTTCTAGCTCTAAAAAAGAAAAGAAAACGGTGTGGGAAATGGCACAAAACTGGAGCCTCTGTGGAAACACTCCCCCGCGGAGCCGTGGTGTCTGCAGGGCGCTGCTGCCGGCGACACGCGGTGCGCTGGGGCGGGTGGGGATCACCATCGGCGTCGGTGGGAGACTTAGTCAGACGGAGGATTCATCACTCCGTGGAATAAATACCTAGTTATCTGACTGCCTGGGAACGTCTCCTGTGGCTGATGAGCGGTCCTGCAGCACAACGCTAATGAATCACCGTTACATCGTTTGGCCGCCTCCTAGAGCAAGGAGAAGCGCCGCCTTAGAGTAAACAAGGTGGAACCCAGAGCAGCTGCTCCGGAGGCCTCTGTGCTCGTGCTTTGCTGAAAGTGGGGGGCAAATATGAAAAACGGCGACAATCCGTGACCACGTCCCTGCCTGCCTGCCTCGCGTGGGTGTGAAAACGTCCACACCCTCTGGGCCCTCTGTCAGAGCAGAGCTACTCTGCAGCGGTGAGGGGGTGAGCCGTGGTGACTCATAAGAGGCAAAGGCCTCTCCGTCCATGGTCCTTACATCTCAGGGCCCCTGCGTGCGCTCCAACATGCCATCCCCCAGAAAGGAAGCCAGGGAGGAGTTGAAGATGAGGTCACTGTCCTAAGCCTCGGGCACAGGGTGGAGAGATGCTGGTCCTGAAAGGGGCAGGAGAATGTACCTCAAATGGAGTTCTGGATGGATGCTTGGATGTTGGATGGATAGGGGCAGGGGAGCTCGCATGGATGTACGTATGTACGGGGGACGGGGGACGGGAGGGGTGCGGGGGTGCTCGCGTGGATGTACGTCTGTACGGGGGGGTGGGTGATGGGAGGGGTGTGGGGGTGCTTGTGTGGATGTACGTACGTACGGGGGGCGGATGACGGGACGGGTGCGGGGGTGCTTAGACGTATGGATGGATGAATTAATACATAAAGATGTTTGGTTTTGGTTGGGCAAAAGTCAGCACATTCCATCACAAGTCCAGTGGGCAGGTGGACACACAGTCACTGGGCACTTGTTTTGTGATAGGCACCGTTCTGGGTGTTCAGAACACAGGGATCCTGCCTGCATGAGGCTTCCCTCTAGGGAGTGGGGACACTGTGGTTGTAAGAGTCGGGAAGGCCTCTGAGGAGGCGGCACTGACTTGGGGCTTAATGAAGACGGGCTGTCCCTGAGCAGGTGGGGCCGGGCCTTCCAGCACAGGGACAGCTGTAGTGGGAACAGCCTGGTGGCTGTGCGGGCATCCCCCAGGCTGGCAGGGCTGCACTGTTGCGCTGTGGGGCTGCCTGTGTGGTCCTCTCTCCATTCCTCTTTTCGCCTGTCCTGGGCACGTGGACATGCCACCAGGCCCCGTCTTCTGGCTTCTGGTTGGGGACTTAGGGGAAGGGAAGGCAGCCCCCCCCCCGTCGTCTCCGTGACTGAAGGTCACTGCTCTGCTCAACGCGGCCTGCTGCACGCGGTCTCCTTCCAGTGTCCTCGTCCACGCGCCCCCGCCCCCCGGTCCAGGGTGGGGACAGCTCCACTGCTGTGGCCTCCGGGGCTTCTGTCTCGGAGGTTTCCCTTTGCCCTGCTCCCCGTCCCCTATTATAAAGCATCCTGACCGATAAGGTAGTACTAGAAGTGGCCTGGAGTTAAACAGGTCCTCAGAGTGGGGCTGGGGCTGGGGTTGGGGGGGATCATAAACTCAGGATAGTCTCCCTGCCAGGGACACGGGACGTGGGGACACAGGTATAATAGCATCTCAGTGATTCCCGCCATCCCGAGGCGGCGGAACCTGGAGCGCAGATGGAGGTGAATCACTGGGGGAGAAGCCAGGTCACCGTGGTTTCCCAGGGGTGACCGAACAGAGTTCAGTCTCCAGGCTTCCTTCTACGCAGGGAAAAAGGGAAAATTAAAATGCCCTGGATGCAGTGAAGGCCCAGAGGGGCTGCCGTGGGGGAGCCTCCTGGCCCCTGCAGCTTCAGGACAACATTGCCAAGACCAGGAATGCGGTCTGGCTGGGAGGCTGATGAGTGAAGTGGCCAGGTCTCTGAAGCCCAGGATGTCACCCCCAGTAGAGAGTTGGCAAACTCTGGGCTATTTTGGGGGTCACAGCTGGGAGGAGTGCTCCCAGAATCCTGTGGGTAGAGGCCAGGAATGCAGCACCAGACAGCCCCCAGCAAAGAATGATCTGGCCCAGATGTGAGCAGTGCAGAGGCAGGAACCCCCGTGCTGAGATCAGGGCCCAGCGGGGTAAAGAGAGGGACCCGAGACGTGGGAGGAGGACAGGTGAGTGGAACGTTTTGAGCTTCCAAGTTCCCCAAGCCTCCTCCGCCTGCAGAGAGAGTCCCACCCCTGACTCTTTCCCCAGACCCAGAACACCCTCTACACCATGCCCCTGCCAAGCGTGACCCAAGCCCCGCGCTGCACCCCAGGGGAAGGCAGCAGATGCTGGAGACGCGTGGGGTGGAGACTCAGAACACAAGCCCGTGTGACTCACCTGTGTCAGATGGACCCCAGAGTGTGACACTGGGTTTTCTCGAACTCAGTCAGTGGTGATGTGGCTGTGGTCCAGAGCTGCATCCTTACTGGAGGAAGTCAGTCCAGCCTCCGGCAGCAGCTACATGGCTCTGCCTGGAGAACGTTTCTCTGTTCTGATCAGGAAGGAGAGTCACAAGCCGTCTGGACGTACGTGGCAGGGTGGCGGGTCCACACGGCTCCTCCACGTGGTGTTCCATCCACCAAGGCAGTCTGGCTCTCCCACTGTTCAGTGTGGCTCTCGACCACTGCCGAGTTACCCGTGTCCCCCAGCGGGGACATCAGCCCCATCCCTCACGGAGGGGCAGCACTATGTCCTCACGGGGATGAGAAGGTTGGCCTGCCTTCCCTCAGTCCTCCCGCCAGCACCACCCCTCCTGGACTCACGGGGCCTCCCCCGTCACGGCAGGATGCACACTGCATCACCTCCGACGGCCAAGAGGTCGTGCAGCTGGGAAGGGCTGCACCCCCAGAAGAGATCGCTGGAGACCACGTGCCCCACCGTGACCGTGGCGATGCACAAGCGATTCCACTGCAGGGAGGTTTCTGTAGGAAGACCAGCCCCGAGCAGCCTGAATGGCACCAGGAAACCAAGTGAGCAGTGGCTCAGACTCCGGGCCAGTCTCTCTGTCTCCACGTCTCCCTCCGCCCACACCTGTGGCCACTTAATGGAGAATCCTCGGCCTAGGCCTCCTTCAGGGAGGGGCCTACGAGTCTGCTTTGCCAGCAGGGAGTCATGGCCAGTGCGCTGCACTCAAGGTGTGACCCTAGAAGACATTGATGACAGGGTCTTGGTGGGCGGGACTCCACAGACGCACCTGGCTGTCGTCCATGCCACTCGAATGTGATGCCCAAGGGAGATTCATGGAGCGGGAGGCACAAAAGTGTCAGCCCTTCTGCTAGATACGTGGAAGGAACTCAGGTGGAAAACTGGTGATGAGATGGGAGACACTGGTGGGTCTCGTGGATGGACAAGGGTGACCATATTTGGGGCCCACATCAAGACCCACTGAGGCCCAGGGATGGTGTGACTGAAGTGGCTGTCTCCGTGGGCCACCGGCCTCTTGATCAGAGAGGCACCGTCCCATGCTCCGGCCACCCCTCCGGCCTGTCCTCCCCGGGGCCGTGCCCAGTCACTCACACTCAGGCCCTGAGCTCCCCTGGTCACTGTCCTGGCTGGACCGCCCCGTTCCTGCCTTTCCCCTGGGTGACTCCCGCCTCCCTCGGGTCTCAGCCTGGGCAGCCCCGCAAGGTGCCTGCTGTCCCGGGGCCCTCAGGTGCTTCCCCGGCACCTGCAGCAGGCCCCTGAGGCGGCGAGATGCCACGGCGGGGAAGGCCTCAGCTCGGTGCCCCCACCACCGGCCATGGTCAGAAGTGACGGTCAGAGGATGAGGGCGGCCTTGCACTTTGACCATCGTGACGACTGGAGCTAGTGTGTTCGTGCCACACACACTGTGCTTGGCTGGGGTGGGGACACCTCCCAAGAAACTGGTGTGGAGAGGGCGCGGGGGGCGGTGTCCTTTGGAATCTAGGGCAGACGGACAGAAGGACAGAGGGCTGCAGGGAGGGCTGCGTGCAAGGTGGGAGATCCTGGCAGAGCTGAGGCCGGGAAGGGGCTGCTGAAGAGGGAGCTGAAGAGGAGGCAGGAGATGGTTGCACAGAAGATCCACACCCTGAGCCTGCCTCTCCCAGGTTAAGCGCCCCCACGCCCGGCCCGGGAACTCCGTAGAGGCCTTGCGCAGAGCACCCTGTGACTTACGAGTGTCGTGGATGGTGGGCTCCTGTCTGCACCTGCCTTGTCGTGTTACATGCGAGAGTTTCGGCACACTCATGGTTGGCTTCTGTACAGAACACAACTCAGAAACTGGCTTTGGTTTTAAACAGTAATCTTCATTTTTTATCAAACTTGAGACTTTGATAATAAGTTCTTCCTTATAGTTAACTTCCAGCTCGTATTTATAAGTTTGGTAACCAGAGGCCGTTTTAATAGGCCTTGAGTAATAGAAGCATATGTTGAACACTTTCAAATATTTTAAACTGCGTAGTGTAGCAAACTTAATTTTCTTAGCAAGTGCTTCAGTGAATGAGTAACAAACCAACGTTTACCATTGATCTAATTACCTAAGAAATCAGCTTTGTAAGCATGGTGATTCTCAAGTTCTCTTAAATGTTTCAGTATCAAAAATACATTTAGTAAAATTTCTATTTAATATCCCAAGTCCAAATCAATTACTCCTGTATTAACTGAAAGAAAAAACAAGGCGGGGCTTCTATGGTGATGGACCAAATTATGAATAGGCAAAACTTCGACTATTCATACATCCCTTAACTTGAACGTATTTAGGCTCTGAGTTTGATTTCCTTAAAATTTCTGTACCTAATTCCAAATACGTCTGATGTTGAAGGGTCCTAGGAAGTGAACCCTAAAAGGCCACTGTGGACACGACGGTGTAGCCCCAGACTCCCTGGGGCGGTGGAGTCTCGCCCTCCTGCAGCTGCGTGTGGCTGTCTATACTGCCCAGGATGCCACGTGAGTTATTTGTGACAGCACGTTTGCACGTGTAGAACCCCTCTTATTCTATAAAAGGGGTGGTTTCATGACAAAAATCCTTTATTTTAAATCCTTGTTTTCACATCCCAAAGATTGAAACTGCTTATGACACAATTTTTCTGTCCACGCACAGAGCCATCGCTTCCCGCCGAGACGGCTGGGCTCCCCTCCAGTCTTCGGTGGACCTGCCTCTCCTGGGCGCTCAAGGTGTCGTCAGGAAGACTTCCAAATATGCGCAAAGTAGAGTGCGCAGTGACCCCGCTGCCTCCACCTGTAATTTCCATTCACGTGAGGTATTTAGATCTTACCTACTTCCACTGAGCTTTTCACATTCACAGAGCCCTGTGTTTCCTCCACAACCTTTCTTCTTCCACCCTTACAGACATTGAGGTGGCGTACGAGCCAGTTCTGGGCTTCCCTCCTGCTTTTATTTTTCCCTATTTGGTTACAGTTTCTAAAATGCAGGGAGGACTTGATCGTGGAAAATATCTGAAACATCTTAAGACAAGAGAGGAGAGAAAAGGGTATAAAATGGTGGACAAATGGAAAGCAAATAGTGAGAGGGCTGTCGCAGCCCAAATCTCCTAGAGTTTATTGAATTAGATGAACAATGTCTAAAACGGTAACAGAGGAAAAAAACATCCATCACACGAGCGTGATGAAACCTAAAGACAGTTTCCACTTTCTGCTGCGCGGAAACCTGCCCCTCGGCTTTGGGTAGGTCCTTCCCCTTGAAAACCACCACCATTTCTTTGTCTGGAGCGGGTGAGGCGGGGAGGTCCCGACCCTCTGAGGCCCGAGCCTGGTCTGGACCTCAGCTGGGAGATGCTGGAAGTGAGCAAACACGTGCAGCTGCGGGTGGGGGTGAGGCAAGTGCGGGGGGGGGGGGGGGAGGCGACGAGCGCGTGGAGCCCTCTGATTGGAGGGTTAGGAGGAGGGCGGGAGCGCATCATTGTGGGAGGAGCACCCACGGGGCTGCTCCTCCCCCTGCTCCCGTCCAGGCACCGGCACCGAAGAAGCAAAGGCGAGCCAGGGCGGCGCGCGCCAGAGCTGGATGGAGCCGCTCACGGCCGGGAGCAGGTAGCAGGGGAAGTGCGACCCCGCTCCGCCCCGAGAGAGGACTCCTCGCTGCCCCCCACCCGAGGCCCTCAGCGGACCTCCTCCTCCGACCCGCTCGTGCTCACGGAGCTCGGACCCGGACGCTTTTTCCGCATCTCCTTTCTGGGATGATTCTGTTTCATAGACTCTCAGCAGCCGCTGCCTCTCCGCCACGGCTTTGAAAGCTCACATTTCATCGCAGGGACCTCGGAAATGAGATGGGAAGTTGCCCCGTCAGCCTCTTGGGAGCAGCCTTGTCCCGTGTGCAGGGAAGGTTGCTCACCTTGGACACACCTCGTGGAGACTGAAAAGGCCGCCGTGGGCAGATCGTCCTTCACTGCTCGCCCGGCGTTTCATCCACCTCGACCGTCAGACACCGAGTGCTGAGCGGACAGGGACTCGGTCAGTGGCCACCCCTGCTGGACCCTGCCTCCTAAGCAGTCCAGCCCAGTAAATGGTGGCTGAGGAACTGAACACATGGAGCAAAAGATGAATCACTCAGGGACCCTAGAAAGCACAGTGCGGCTCTGATGGAAACCAAGCCACCCCCACTGTCCCTCTCACGGGGGCTCTGCGGCACGCGTGGCCCTGTCAGCATCCCTCACCTGAAGGGGGAGGAGGGCCGGCTCCAGGAAGGAGGGGCCCGTGTGCTGAGTGTCCCACCTCCAGGACCTGATGGTGGCGGGCAGTGACCCCGCCCCTGGGCCACACCTGCATCACCATAAAGGTGCTGGATTTACTCCTCTCTCAGGACCCTTTCAACGCCCCAGTCTGTGTCCATCTGTGAGTCAGCTGTCATTTGGGCCCAGAGTGGCCGGGCTGCTGGGTTTTGCAGGTGGTGGGGTGACAGTATCAGAAAGGTGGCAGAGCCAGACGTGGGGAAGTCTAAGTCACCTGCCTGATGACCTCGCCTTCACGAGGTAGTGAGGAGACCCTGGCAGGGAGAGTGACGCGGCCGGGGTGCACCTTGGACGGCTTGGGTTACTCATGGTTTCCAAAGGGGAAGGGGGGTGGGATAAACTAGGAGTTTGGGATTAGCAGATACACACTACTGTGTACAAAACAGATAAACAACAAGGACCTACCATACAGCACAGGGAACTACATTCAGTGTCCTGTAATGACCTATAATGAGAAAGAACATGAGAAAGAACCCACATACATAAACGCGTAACTGAAACACTGTGCTGCGCACCAGCTGTCGCCCGTCGCTGTGGCTCAACTAAGCTGCAGTTAAAAAAGAGAAGTGCCCCCCGGGGGGTGCAGGCAGTAGACACGCAGCGCTCTGAGGCGGGAGGAGTTCCCCGCCCTTCTCAACAGAAACGTGCGGTTTGAAACAAACTAGCAAACCAACCAACAAACGGCTTCCAGCCCAGCAGGTCAAAGCCTGTTCCTCCTGGACTGGGGGTGGGGAGGCCCTGTCGCCATCCAGGAGGTGTCTCCCATCCAGTCACTCTCTCAGGCCACAGTGACCTGCCTTCCTCAGGCTCCTTGATGCACAAGGGTAAGTGTGGGACCGGGACACGGGGTAAATTCTGGGTTCCGCAGGCGCCCCTTAGGCTATGCAAGGGGACACAGTCACCCCATTTTACTGTCAGCCGTAATCCTCCCCGACTTCTCCACCAAAGACCCCTGCAGCAGGGACACTCCCACTGCAGCAGAAACTCTCCCACCGCAGCAGGGACCCTCCCACCACAGCAGAGACCCTCCCACCGCAGCAGGGACCCCCACCTCGTGAAGACAGTGGGACGGCTGCGCCTGGACCTGCAGCCCCAGAATCCAGAGCAGGGAGGCTCTTCACTTCTCACCTTCAGGCTCTTTTTCCCTGTAGGACGGGGCTGATTTGGGATCCCTGCCCTGGACTCCGTCCTGTGTCCCACCCCGTGTCACCTGGGCTCTTGACTGCCCCAGGGTTCCTGTCCTGATGGCCCCAGAGACCGCAGCTCCCAGTCAGTCGTCCTGTCCTTGGTGGGGTTTGTTTGGGGGCCGTTCCCCAAGGGCGGGGCTGGAGGAGGGAGTGGCCCATGTGGGGGGACCCCCTGACCCCCCCACTGGTGACAACCCGCTTAGACTCATGAGTGGCAGCTGCTTCCAGATGGTACATTTCTGCTGCTTCTCTGCAGATCCTGCCCGGCGGGGGGCCCACTGCAGAGGATGCGAGGAGCCCTCTCCTGGGATAGAAAGGAGTGTTGCCGCCTCAGCGCCGGGAACGGCCGTGCTGGGGACGCCAACCGCCTTGCCGACGGCGCCCCGGCTGCCCCTCAGCACTGCCCAGGCCCGAGGGTCCGCGTCCCCGGCGCTTCCACCACCAGAGGCGCGGCGGGCCGTGTGTGCGGGACCGGGTCCTGCACCCCCACAGGGCTGGGAGGCCCGGTCCCTGGGCCAGGCTTCTGCGGGGTCCGCGGGCACCCAGCCCACAAACCGGGCTCCTCTGGCGCAGCGGGGCTGTGGCGGGCAGCTTGTCCGCTGGAGGGTGTAGTGTCAGCTTAGTTTTGTGACCAGCACGGGCGTCTGTGCCACACGAAATTTCACCTTATAATTGATAGATACGAAAAACAGCCATTTTACTATCCTGGCCTGGAAAAGAAACGATAGCTTCTCACGTGAAGTAGGCTAAACTAGTTCAAGAACTTCAGAAGTCGATATTTTAATTCAAGCAAAGATATTTGGAGGGATGCGTTTCAGAGCTGGGTGAAGCTGAGGCCAGGAGACCCTTTGTGAGGGCTCCGAGTCCTCAGTACAGAAAAGTCCTCCGGGCCAAGCAGGGTTCTCAGCGCTGGAGGCCCACGGGCATCTGCCCGGGGGATTAAGGCGCCGATGCCTGGCCCTTCCCTAGACCGGAGGAATCCGAATCTCCGGGGGTGGGCCTGGGCGTCTCTGTTTTTAAAACGGCACCAGGGTGCTGAGAGCCTCCTGACTGCTGCAAGTCAGAACCGCCTGGTCTGGTGCCAAGGGCTCTGTGACTGGGTCTGAGCTGGTGCGGGGGGCAGGGTGGGCGTTGCTGGGGAGAAGCGGGGGCCCCTTGAAAGGTGGGTTCTGGCCTAGAGCCAGGCTCCACGGGAAATACCATCCTCTCCGCCCCACCATCAGGTGTCCCCAGGCTGCTGACGACCACGTGAGCGGGTGCGTGACTGGTGCACCAGGAGGTCACACCGCTGACGGACGCTGGCCAGGCTGATCCCGCAGCTTCTCGAAGGGGACAAGCTCTCATCAGTTCCTCTTCAATGAGTCACTTGCCAGCTGCCCCTGAATTCACTCGTCTGCGCACATCCGCGTGCATGGCAGGGATGCGGCGACCGACTGCTGGTCCCAAAATGGAAATGCAGGTGACAGAACTCCATCAAAATAGAATAGGCAGTTTTCAAGACCCCACACTTTGAGGCTCAGCTGCGCTGGGCCTGCACTCAACGTGGCCTTGAGTCAGTGACCTGACCTCGGAGACGTGACTCAGTTGTGCGGAGGCAGGGGCTCCGAGCCCCAGGGCTTCTCCCTGCGGGTGTCCCTGATCCGATCACACTCCACCGCCGTGGACTATACGCTGCTCAGGGGCTGGGACGATGTCTTACTCATCTCAGTCATCTTCACAGCAGCCAGTGTGATGTCAGACACAAAATAGGCACACTTTTTTTTGAGGAAAGAGTGAATAAAGTCAGTGACGTCTGGGAGGCAAGGGATGAAACCAGCCACCACGAAGTGACAGGAGGCACATCTCTCTGGGACTCCCGGGCCCCATGACGACCAGGGAGACAGGCACACGCCAGCTGGTGTTTCCAGTGCGGTGGCGTTCCCTCCTCTTCGGAGTCCAGCGGGTGGGGGAGGAACAGGGGGCAGACGGAAGTCACATCTGCAAGTCCACCAGGAGCGGGCGGGTCACACGGCTGAATCCCACATCTTGGACTCTGTGTATCACCCTTGCGCAGGGCGACAGCAGACGGGCCAGGGCGCGGTCTGAGCACCCACTCAGCCGGCAGTGTTTTCTTGAACATCAGGACGTGCTGGGCGCTGAGCTCAACCCGTGACCAGGGTTGAGTGACCACTCAGAGAATAGCCATCTAATGCGGAGACAGACCCGCGTGCACAATACCAGCTCCATTCAAGGGGTTGCCACGGCCATGGGGGCACCAGGACTCTGAGCAGAGGCACAGACCCTGCCTGGACGGGAGCCGCCCACTTCCCGTGGGCTGTGCAGACCCAGGGCTACCGGGCCAGAGATGGGAGCGGTGTCTCTGGCCTCCGGCTTTCTGACCGCTTAACATTCTGCTTAAATGGTGCTGAATTTAGGACAGGGAAGAAGGCCTGCGGTGGTGTGTGCGTGGCTGTGTGTGTGTCTGTGTTTGTGTCTGTGTGTGTTTGTATCTGTGTGTGTTTGTGTGTCTCGCTGTGTGTGTGTGTGTCTGTGTTTGTGGGTGTCTGTGTTTGTGTCTGTGTGTGTGTGTGTGTGTTTCTATGTGTGTGTTTCTAGTGTGTGTGTGTCTGTGTGCGTGTCTGTGTTTGTGTCTGTGTGTGTCTGCATGTGTGTGGCTGTGGGTGTGTCTGCGTGTGTTTGTGTGTGTGTGTCTGTGTGTGTCTGTGTCTGTGTCTGTGTGTGTGTGTCTGTGTGCGTGTGGCTGTGTGTGTGTGCACCTTTCGAGCATCTGTGCAGAACTCGGAACCACAGAGCTGTCGCAAGAGAGCCCTGGACCCCGGCTTGTGGGGAAGCAGGGTAAAACGTCCACCTCAGACAAGACGACCCAGAGTGGCGCTAAGCTGCTCGTCCTGGGCGGTGAGCACGAGCGGGCTTTCCATGGTCCCTGACAGTCTGAGGATGCTGAGCGGGTCTTTCATGGTCAGCTGAGTCATCTTTGCTGCCTAATCTGTGCCCTGTTCACATCACGTTCCCGATAAATTGCTGGAGGAAAACAGATGAGCGTAAAGCCCACACGTGCACCAGCCCTACACAGGGGCGGCCGTGGCTGCCTTTTCAAGTGTCTTTGTGTTTAACGGCAGACGTTTTCTTATTTTTAGCTTTTAATTGCATTCATCGGAGCGCTGACACCAAAGAGATGGCTGTGACGCGTCCGCATGGAGGACGGGGCGCTTTGGGACGGACGTTCACGTTTGCTCCTGAGATCTGTCATTTCTTCCCGTTTTCATGTGGCCGGAACCGGCGCCTTGTGGTCTTTCTGAAGGAGGGATGGAGGTCAGAGTACTTGTTAGTGTCACACAGAACAGAAGAGCGCCGGGAAGCGAAAAGAGGATCCTGCTCAGAGGCCCAGCTGTGCGCTAGTTGCCGCGTCCCCACGGCCGGGAGCTAACTCTGGTCAGCTCAAGCCGGCAACCATCCCGGTGGGCGTGGCCCTGGCCACCTTCCCCTTTAGACGCCTGTGGACAAAGGTGGGGACTTTCTGGAACATCTGCTTCCAGTGAACCCCATTCAGGTTGGGCCTTCCCAGCGCAGGCACCCCCATGACAAGTCAAGTCTCAGCACAGATCCTGACAGAGCAGGGGATGGGGTGCCCTTCTGGCGACGGGAACGAGGCAGGGGTTCCTCCTCACACACACGGAGCAGAATTCTCCAGTTTCAGAAGTCGGAGAGAGAAAGTGGGCCCATCTGAGATCTTTGCTTCTGTGAGCTCCTGAGTTCTCCACGAGGTCCTTCCTGGGAATGAGGCCTTGCTGTCTGACAACCTCTTAAAACAACCTCAAATGTTATTTTTACTGGACCCACAATAAGAAGGAAACTGGGCCCATGGGGTGGGGGCTGCTTTTGGCATGGGGGGGGCACCCTGCTCCCGTGGGAGGGCCTGGGGGCCTGGGGACCTTACAGAGAGGCTCATGGGGGTGATACCCCCTTAGATGTGCCACTAAGTCCTTGAGTCTCCTTTGTGAAAGGTTTTCAAGAGGTAATGTCTGTGGCAGAGATGTGAGCCTTTGTACCGAGACCCATCCAGGTGGCAGCTGCAGGGGGCAGTGATCAGGGTGATAATCGGTGTGTGGAAAGCAGGTTGGGACAAGGTCCATCCACCCCTGTTAACAGACAGCGGCATCTTCCTTCTTTCTGCTGAGAAAAATAATCCATCACAAGAAGCCTCCCATGTGACAGAAATCTCGTTCGTAGGCAGACGGAAGAGCAGAAGATACCCACCGTGGTCTTCTGGTCCGGCTGCAGCGTGTGAAGAAAGACAGAGCCAGTGACCTTAGGGCATCAAGTCTGGTTGTGGTTAAAAAGAACATATGTCAGGGGAGCCGCCTGCTGTGCACTGGGGGACCTGCCAGGTGTTCCAGTCGTGGGTACCAGCCTGATCCTTGTTTGCAATGATGGAAACCACCCCTCAGTGAATAACCAACATGCACAGAATCCAAGGGAGGCTGGAGAAACGGGCTCAGAAGGCGGCAGGGGCCAGGCAGCCTGGCAGCTGGGAGCGCATCACATGGTTCCTGGGGAGTGTCTGCTACGGCACCGCTGCCTGCAGGCATTGGCTGTCGTGGCCCAGCTGCCTCGGGACACATGCCTGTCCCCTGTGGCGCAGGGTTCAGTGCTGGCTCGGCGGAGCTCAGCCCTGAGGGTCACTGTGTCCTCGTCGGGCTCTGTTGGTTCTGCTTGTCTGTTTACGAGTGAAGCTGGCCACGGGAGAAACAAGAGATGCCCCGGGGATTCCATGGGTACCAAACAGTCTTTCCTCCCCTCTTGTGCATCACCAGCTCTGAACGCCCACGGCGATCAGGGTCAGCGACTCTGGCCAGCATGGCCCTGCGTCTCTCTGCCTGTCGGTCTGCAGGTGTGCGGAGCCCCTGTGCCGTGGCTGCCCGGCCTGTCCTTCGGGGCCCGTCATCCTCTTTCCTGCTCTGGCCACGGAGCCCAGGGCTGAGAGAGCACCCCCTTCCCCCTGCCACCAGCCCTGTCCTAAGAGGACGGCCATCCTGACCGGTGGTATTGCCCTCTTGGGTGCATTTCTAGGATTCCTAGGGAAAAAATTTGCCAACCACTATGACACAAACTTGTAAATATTTGCTGTGGAAAGAGCTTTTGAAATCAGTAGACAGACCTTACAAAGACAGAGTGAAGCTGGGAACCGGGGGCCGCGGGGACGTGTGTGCCCTGATGAGCACCCCGCCAGGAACCCCGGCCTTTATCTGTCAGATTGGCAAGCCAGGAAGAAGTTTAGAAACTTCTTTAAAGGCTTCAAGTGTCTTTCCCGCTGCCACCTCCCCGGGCCACCTCCCCGGGCCACCTCCCCGGGCCACCCCCGTCACTGTTTCTGTAATGGGCGTCCTTTAGTGAGCTGTGCTGCTGTCACTCTCAGAACAGCTTTCACGTCTGTGCACTCTTCATGGACGGGGCCAGGG
This sequence comes from Camelus ferus, assembly GCF_009834535.1. Lineage (NCBI taxonomy): Eukaryota > Metazoa > Chordata > Mammalia > Artiodactyla > Camelidae > Camelus > Camelus ferus. The sequence goes on from NC_045696.1 coordinate 3,020,036, forward strand.
TGACACCCTTGGTCCACAACAGAGCAGATCATAGTTGGGAACAGGACAGGTAACGTGCCTGCATGGAATGGTGCGTATTGGTGGGGCTAGAAAAATGATTAGTGACCCATGCAAAGTTGAACTGACCATGGGCCAGGTGTGCCCGCTCGTGGGTGTGTGTATGTGCGTGTGTGAGGGAGCCCACGCCCCGCCCTGGGACGGTGAGGAGGCCAGGTGAGCAGGAGGCAGTGCGGGGATGGGCCGTGGGAGTCCTGCCCTGGCTCTGCTCCCAGCTTCCTGGGGGTTCTGAGCAAATCATTTCATCAGCTTCTGCATCTGAAGCCCCTAGAACCACTCTCAGCTCAGGTCTTAGGTTCTGTGGCCATCAGGGGTGGGGTGGCTTTGGGACGAAGCTTTGCCAGGGAAGGGCTGGTCTGGGGGTGCCTGCAGAGCTGGCCCCTCGTGTGGCCCCACTGGTCTGCCGGCCGGGCTACACCTCAGGCCAGGTCTTGGCTAAGACCAGTCGCTGTGGGCGTGACCTGTCATGTGACACCTTCCTCTCTCCTGGAGTTTGCCAAGCCTGCACAGGAGGGGCGTGAGATTTTATTGTGAGGGACAACACTGGGGTTAGTTGGGAACATGGAGCATTTTGGGTGGAGGACAGGCTGGGTGAGGCTCTCCAGTGGGCACTGGGGGCCCCGGGAAGGCACGGGGTCCCTCAGCACAGGCTGGGTGCTCAGAGCATGGGGAGGTGGGCAAACCCAAAGGCAAGTGGGCCTCTTAAACGTCTCCTCCTGGGCCCTCGTCGTGCTTGGAGAGAGGAAGGCAGGCCCGTCTCTGCACCCTGATCCTATGACACAGAATTCATGCGGCCTCAGTGTCTCAGCCCCACAGCGGGCTCTCGTGGCCCGGCTGTCCTACACGGGAACGTACATTCCAAACGCCAGACAGCCCACTTCCGAGGGGCCTGTGGGACGTAACCCAGGCAGAGCGTTAGGCAGCGTGTACTCAAGCCTCTGAACCTTGCAGAAAGTCTGACCAAGTTCTTCCCACTTGTGTGCAGAGTCTAGGACAACATAGTCAGGCTGCCAATGGGAGCATATTTGGAGCTTTGATCTCTTGCTGTCAGAAGAGTGAATTATTGTTAAATTTATGCCGAGAACAGGAGTGTAAAGACTTCTGCTGCCAGTAATAGTGACCTAACCCTCCCTCTGAGGACAACGAGATACATTTGAACAAAATATCTGAAAAAAATGTCCTCGAATGCTGATGGGCTAATGAGTGGTGAAAACTGCGGGGCCAGCAGCAGGGGAAGATGGGAGTTTGGAGCGGTGAGCCCAGCGTCTGGGTCAGCTCTCCCACCCAGGGCGCTCGCCAGCCTCGGGAGGGGCCCCTGAGGGGCTGGGCAGCGCTTTGTGCCGTCCGCAGGAGGAGGGACAACAGGTAGAGGTCAAGATCCTCCAAGCCTGGGGGTCTTGGCAAACCTCCTTTGGGTTGGGGCTCTGAAGGGTTGCACCCAAGGCAGAGAGTGAACTGGAAATAAACAAGCCCTCACAGAAAGTTCAGTCCGGTTTTTTAGACACCAGGATGTCCCAGAAAAATCTCAGTTCGTAAAATGAGATTAAAATGATTCCAGATTGCCAATACAACCAGGTGCCTAGCAGCCACAAAAAATCCTCAGACAAAGATTTTATCGTCAATTATTTCCACAAAACATTTTTCTCTGAATGAGATGTCCAGCACACAATCTAAGTGAACACACGAAGAGAAACGACAGTCTTACAAGAACCAGCAGAAACAAAGGACAATAAAATTAGACCCCACCCCCCCCACCCCAGGGGGGTCTAGATATTTGAGTTAACCAAGTAAAATGTTAAAATAAGTGAGAATTGAAAACTATAAAAAATGACATAACACTAATGAAAATACCCAGATACAAATGTGAGAACTGCAATAGACAATCACTGAAATACAAACTCAACGTGCTGGTTTAACAAAATGTTAGATTACCCACTGAGAAAATCAGTGAATCTGAAATGGGTTAAAAGCAATTATCCAGAATAAGGCATGGAGAGACACAGGATTAAAAAGTAAAATTGAGGGTAAAAGACATAAAGGTTACTGTGGAAAGATTTCATAAATATTGACAGAATCTGAAGAGAGGGGAAGAAGGAGTTGGCAGAAGCAATACTTGAAGAGATATTGGCTGAGAGTTTTCTCTGTTGAAGAAAGGCATTTAAGACTAAACACGTTCCTCTAGATGCTGCTTTGTTCCCCTGGAATATCTGCCCTTGTAACGAGGATTTGCAGCCTCTTCCTTGGGTTGTACGTTGATGGAGGAGATACCCAAACATTCGAAGGGTCGCTAGACACAGGGTAGAGCTGACGCGGGTACCTACGGACCCAGGCCCTCAGGTGGCCCCTGCTGAAGTGGGGGATAAACAGACCGTGTAGTCAGTAGTTGTGGCCAAGGACTGGCCTACAGCAGGCCCACTGTGTCCCTGAACCCCTGTGGCCGTGTCCCCAGTCCCTGGATTGTAGCTGGGATAGGCAAGCTTGGCAGTCGGTGCCTTTGGCCTGTGGGGTCAAAGCAGCCACAGTGGGACGTGACAAGGGGAAGCGCCCTGACCCTGGCCAGGACAGTAAGTAAAACACACGACTCCATCCCCAGGGTGGGTGGAAACCGGTTCCGCACCAGAGGCTCCGAGGACGCAGGGGTGGCGGTCTCCAACCCCCCTCTATTTAATTTCTATCTAATTTAGCAGCCTCCCTGCAGAAAGCAGGAGAACCCTGAAGAGTGACCACGGACTCCAGCAAACGAGACGGGAGGCGGCCTGGCCCAGCCGCCCTCCAGCGAGGTCCTCTGCCGGAGCAGGTGAGCACAGCCTCCGGGGCACGGCTGCCCTCAGGGCGGGCCGAGCGCTCTTTTCCGTCCCTGGGAAGAAACAGTCTGCATTCACGTGGAAGGTGTAACAGGATATATTCCTGCTCTGCCTCGGGGCTGCGACAGAGGTCTGGGTGGCCCGGACATCCCGTAGAACATCACCTGGTCCTACCTCACTGATAACACCGTGCCCCCCGGGGGAGAAGCCCAAAGAGGCTCGCACACTGGAAGTCTCCATGAGATACCTGAGCCCCAGCAGGTGGGAGGGAAACCCTAAGACTATTCAGAGAACACCACGGTAATCCAGTTCTCAGGGGGGCCCTAGCCAGGAGCAGGCCGCCTGCCTCCCCTCCAGTTCCTGCTTCTGGCGTCCCACCCAGACGATGCCCGGTGGGCCTCTGGGGACCCCGGAGGCTGCGCGTCCACAGCTGGGAGGCCGCTGCAGCCCACATGCTGCTGACGTGGACCCCGGAGCCGTGGGTCAGCGCCGAGCAGGGAAGGGCTCGGCAGCACGCCGGCTGAGGGCAAGCAGCCCCGAGGCTCGGGCCTGACACCAGGCAGACCGTGCGCCATCGGGGCATCGGCAGCGGGAAAAACGCTGGGTGATCTTTACAGCAAAACCACCATACAGGCCCCTGGGATCCTGGAGCAAAGCCACGCCACCTGCAGCAGAGAATTCTGTGCCTTTTGAAACACCACTGCTGGCGTGCTCCCGGGCCCCAGAGAGACAGGCGCTGCCCGCCCCCCAGGGCGAGCTGGGTCCCGTCACGCCCACAAGCTGCCCGGCTGTGGGGCTCAGAAATAATCCGTCCCGGATGGAGATGCGCACCTGGGACCAGCAGGAGCAGAAGCGGAGGGCCCGCAGGCCCCGGGCCCCCAGCGCAGCCCCAGCTCGCACCCAGGCCCTCCGCAGGGCCCCTCCCGGGGAGCAGATGCAGGGGGCCAAGGCCCGCCGGGCTCTCTGGTGGGTCCAGCCCAGCCAGGACTTCACGGCCACCTCACTGCAGCCTCACTCAGGCGCTTTAAAGAGAGTGAGGCGGGAAAACCCTCCCCACGGGCAGGGCTGTGGGGCCACCCGGGCCTCCCCTCTGTGCCCCAAGGTTAGAAGGGGCTTGAATCCGTGGGCAAAGGAGGAGGACTGGTCAGCTGGGCAGAGCCGGGGAGGGATGTGAGGAGCAGAACAAGGGGGTCTGAGCGGAGGCTGGTGGGCAGAGGGGACTGAGCCGGAGCCTGCAGGTCTGGGGAGCCGCGAGGAGCAAGGAGGAGCGTTCTCAGCAGCCCGGCAGGGAGGGTGGGGGCCAGCCTGCATCTGCGGGCAGTTCCTGCCTCAGATCTCCGCCGGGGACCAGGCCTGTGGTCTGGTCTGTGGGGCGGTCCCTCTCCTCCCTCGGCCGTGTCCTTCTCTGCCTCGCCTCTCCACGGCTGTCGATCCCAAGGGAGCTCCTCACACACGTCCTGTGTGCTAACCCTGTCCCCGAGTCTGCTCCGTGGGAGCCCGCCGGGACGTGGACCACATTCCAAGTGGAGAGAACGGGGCGGCTGTGCGTGGCTCTGATGCCCGCACACCCGCCTGCTGCCCGTGGCCCGCTCTCCTCTCACCTGGGCCAGCCCCTCCTCGACACCCCAGCTCCTGCTCAGTCCTGGACCAAGCTCTCCTCCGGCTCTCTGGGTGGTGTGGGGTGGTCTCTGAATCGGGGGTGACGCCCAGTGGTCCTCATTGTGTCAAGGGGGACGCTTTTGGATCTGGAGACTGATGAAAAGACAAATGACCTCCCCATCACATTTAATACAGAATGTTGGACCCGGGATGGGATGACAGTGACCAGCACATCCGTGGGAAGGGGGTCTCAGGGCTGAGCCGCCCTGGAATCCCAGCGGGGTGGGAACCGTGCCTCCACCTGGCCCTGATTCTCCCCCCACCCGGGAAGGGCCCCCATCCACCACGGTTCTCCCTTTGCTGTTACCCTCGCCGGCCACATCTGAACCGGGCCTGGGGGACCTGCCCTCCCGGAGGCCGAGGGCTTTCTTAGCCTGTCTGCTGCTCTCAGGAGAACGGGGCCGCGGGGGATTTTCAAGTTTTCAGTCTCAGATGCAGTTATTGTATCTTTATTGTCTGTGGATTCTGTGTTTTTGAATTTGTCTACTCTGGAAAACTTAGTTGTAACCTCAAATCAGTACCGAGGAGCTTAGAGGTCGTTCTTGGATGTGCAGAGGGTGGGGGTGGGGCAAGGAGTCTGAGTGATCGGACAGGCACGTCCCCAGCTGAGGATGACAGGGCGACTCTGCCTTCTTGTTTCAGCTCATGCTGCAAACCAGCGTCCTTTTCACGGCCTATTAAGTGCCATGCTCCTCGCTCTTCTGTGCTTTTTGCTAGTGAATCTGCTGTTTAAACAGCCCCAACCACCGCGGGAAGAGCTGTCTGGGGTCCTGAGCACAGGGGGTCTGGGACGCGCCCTCCAGAGGAAGCACGTGTTTAGAGCAGCGTCCTCGGGGTGAGTGCAGGGCTGCTGGCCTGAGTTCAGTGTTAACTGACCAACAACCTATTAAATAAGTTGTCTTTAAACAAAACCCTCGTCAAACAAGGTCACGTATTGATTGATGGATGAAATGCTGTGACCAGAGGCTGGCAGGACCCAGCCCTGTGTTCCCTTCGCCGCAGTGGCTCAGGTTCCCTAATTCTGGGTGCACAGCGGCTTCACGCAGCGTGACTCCTGCACGTGCCGGGACCTGACCGTGTTCTTCCTGGTGTGCAGCTCCCCGGAGGGTCGTCCTCTTACTGCACTGATGGAGAGAGACATTTGTGGTCTCTGAGCCCAAGAGCTGGCGTGGGAGAGACAACCACGTCCTCTTTCCTTGTGTCCACCCGGCCTGAACCCCGGGTGTCGCCTGGATCCGTCCAGGGGTTTCAGGAACGGCCGCGAGGCGGCGCCCTGACCTCATCCTGGGACATGGCTGGGTTGTGTGCAGCTGCTGCCTCGGGCGTTTCTCAGTTTCATCACTTTGCTGCTGGAGTTTGAGAATCAGTCTCTTCTTCCTAATCCACCAGCTCCTGAGTTTGCTAACCCCACCCCTTTCGTCCCTGTTTACAAACCAGGCCATTCTTTTCTGAGCTCATCAATTTGTTCAATGCCTGTTCAGCGAATCCAGCAGCAAGCAGTCACCACACACTACTAAAATCGCTTCCACCCGTGTCCCCGAGAGCTGCGGTGTCCTTGGGTGTAGGGTTGCCTCCCACGGTTCACAGGCAACAGTTTTGCCAAGCCCACCGGGAATGACCTCCTCCCGCCCCTGAGGGGGGTCTCCTCACCGCCCTGCCTCCAGCCCTTCAGTGTGTGGGATACATGGCTGGGACCACCTGGGACCAGGTCGCATCTAAGTCGGGCGTACAGGGCATCGGGTTCTCCACGTCACTGGCTGCCATGGCAGAAGGCAGACTCCTCAGGAGGGTCCCACGCGGGCAGCTGAATGCTCCAACCCAGAAGGGACATGCGTCACCCCCTGTCTTGCAATACTTTGGCCAAACAGGCTGGGACTGGCCGTGCAGCTGCTGTGTGTGCTTAGAAGTGGTGAGGATCAGAAATACTTGCTAAGAGAGGGCTGGTGGCAGCTACAGAGGACTCCAGGGATCCAGGGGAACGGATGCATTGTAAGCCTGCGTGGTGTGGCCTCAGGGCGGGGAGGACGAGCCCACAGACGGGCTTGCCCAGCGGGCAGGGGCCAGCACACACTGTCTCGTGGTCCAGCCCTGGCTGGCTCGTGCCAGCTGCACACAGGATGGTGTCACGACGGGCTGACTCGGCTCTCCGGGTTGAGTGAAACCTGGCACACACCGCTAGCCCACCTGAAAGCCCTTCGGGTCCGTGCACGGGTCCTACCTCAGGGAATTTTGTTCCCACTTGAGTCCAGAGCCTCCACTGCTCCCCACGCTGCATTTGCAAACGAACCTGGAAGCTTTGGAGAGAGCTGATCTGTCCTGGAGGGTGTCATTAGCACCGTCAGCTTGTCACTGATTTGCAAGCCCCCCAGTGGCTCCTGGTCCCCGTGAGACCTCGCCCCGGGCTCCTCTGCGTCATGGGCACTTGGTCTCCTCGCTTTTCACATACTTCGGAGGCACTGATTTATCACTTCCCCTGCTTGGTGTTCCGGAGACATTCATTTTTCATTTCACGCTGCAGTTTCTAAAAATGAGCTTAGTGGTGACTTGAGTTTCTTACTCATTCCTCTTCCAACACCAGGCGGCTGGGTTCACGAAACCCTGCAGCTGAGGAGGTGAGTGGGGGCCCAGGTGAGCTCAGGTCACCAGCGCCCTCCGGCCTGGGGGCACCTGTGAGACCACCTGCAGACTGAGGCCACCGCAGAGGCCCGCGACTGAGGGCTCCCAGCTCTGATCCTGGTGGCCGAGCTGTGGGAAGTCACTCGGCCTCTTGGCCTTCGTGTACTTCGTCTGGATGGCGGACAAAGACAGAACAGAGCTGAGCAAAATGGCTGGTACAGGCAGTGAAGGTGTCTGGGTGCGATGATCCGATTCTGGAGGTTGCCTACAGATCGACACCGTGAGAGGGAAACGGACAGGCACCGTGACAGTGGCTTGGGCGGGGTGGGGGGCAGGCGTGCAGGGCTCATGGCGTCGTCTTGTCCATTTTGTGTGCGCGTGAAAACTCCCCTCATAAGAAGTACAGAAAAAATGAAAATCACGAGGACGTTTGCTCCAGCCTCTCTGGGAAAGGACAGACGGATAGTGAGCTGCAGGCAGACTCGCGGACGCCAACCCCGGCTCAGCCGGGAGGGAGCTAGCGCAGGTGGCCGCTCTGGATCTCAGCCCCTTCGTTATTTCATTAAATGAGGGTGGAGAGACAAGGGTCGGGGGGAGGGGTGGCGGCTGGCAGTGACAGAGCCTCCCCGTGGTGGGGGAGAAGTCCCCTGCCCGGTGGCGGGGGCCCGCCCTCCTCACGCCGGCCTGCAGGCCCCTGCCCCTCGCCAGGCTGACCACCGGACACACAGCGTTCCCGCTTCAGTTTCTTGTGTCTCATTAAATGTGACAGGAAAGCAAAGGGCCTCTGTGACAACCCAGCCCTTGAGAGAAGCTCGGCGGTGGGGGTTGACCTGGGGGCCAGGGAGCCCCTGCAGAGGGGCCCTCCTGGGTCCTCCTGAGACTTGGCCCTGGGAGGCCCTCTCGTGGCAGCGTGAGAGTCTGGTTTGTATTAAAACAGAACAAAGAAAACAAAAAAGAGGGGTCTTGGCCTTTCAGACCCCGGGGCCCACAGGTCCGATAAGCCCACCGACCCCTTGGCCGTGGGGGCCCCCGGTCGCCCTGCTTTGGGTGCAAGGGGCTCTGCAAAGACCAGGGCGCCCCCGGGGCGGCCAGCAGACGCGTCGCTGAATCAGCACTTACGAGGGACAGTGGGACAAGCGCTGCCCGGCGGCCGGGACTCCTGCTGGCCTCCACTGTGCTTTTCTTTGGGCCTCAGTGTCCTCAACAGTCAAGTGACCTCTGACGTTGCTGTCAGCTCTGAACTTGTGATTATGTGACCAAAACTGAATCCGCCACTCTTCTGCCCAAGACGGCCCTCCTTCTGGCATGCCCACCCCTGACTCCTCGTCCCCTGTTCCCCAGCCCCCAACTCCGCCTCTGTCTGCCCGCAGCAGCCCTGGCTCCACCTCCAAACCCTCCACCTGGTCATTACCAGCGTGGGCACCATCTCCCGAGTCCCTGCTCCGAGGGCCTGCTGGCTGCCGCCTCTGTCCGTCCAGCACTGCCCTCCCTCAGGTCTTCAATCCCGGGCCGTCCTGTTTCACCCGTCACCCACCTCTTCGCCTGCCTGGGCCCCCCCCAACCCCAGCCCCCCTCCCGCCTCCCCCTGCGCCTCTCTGGCCCTCCGGCCTGGCCCCGCCAGTCCCAGTAAAGCAGCGTCCCCTGTTGCCAGGGCTCACCGACCGTCCCGCCAGCTTCCGTGGGCCGCTGGACGGTTTGCTCTGGGTCACCACCGAGTTCTTGGCTCAGCTACCCTCCCTCAAAGACGACCGACCGATGTACGTAACGCCCCCCCCCCCAGTCCCCTCGCTCACCCTCCCCCAGGACTGGCCATCCCTGAGATGGCACTGCTCCTCCGTCTGCTGCTGTGGGCCGTGGCCCCGCAGCGTCGACTCCTCGAGGCCGGGGGCTGTACTGCCCTGCTCGTCACCGTCTGTCTGTCTTCCTCCAGGGCTTGGCAACATCGTGTGGAAGGAAAGAATGACACCAGTCTACTGGTCAGGTTTGACGTCTCGACTCCAGGCACCCGAGAGGTGTCTTCATGGGGTGTGGTTTCAAGGCTGGGGTTCTGAACGCAGAGCTGGTGCAGATGGTGACGTCGGACGTCCCCGAGGGCGCGGCGGGGTCCTGGGCTCCACAGCCCTGCTAAGCGTCAGCGTCTTGAAAGCTGCGCTGAACCGCGGCTGCCCCAGAACCACTGCCCTGCACGGACAGCGCTTCACTTTCTTCCCAGTGTTGACCCTACTTTCAAAGTTAACTTTATTACTTCTGATGATGAAAATAAGACGTGTCCCCTTAAAACACGTAGGAACTAGAGGAAGACATTGTACAAGCCAGGGTTCTGACAGGGAAAGAGAACCAGCAGGGGACCGCACCCGCACACGCAGGCACGCACACACACAGACACACCCACGCACGCAGACACACACACCTGCAGACACACGTATACCACACACACACATACACACAGACACACACACATACACACACAGACACGTCTACACACAGACATGCAGACACACACAGACCCACACATAAAGATCCTTATTTACATAAAGAGGTTTATTCCAAGGAGTTGGTTATGCATTCGTCTCAGCCGGCATGTCCGCAACCTGCAGGGCAGGTGGCTGGAAGCTCTGGGCCGGGAGCCGGCCCTGCAGTCCACGGGCCGAGTCAGAATCTCTTCTTCCGCAGGAAAACCTCGGTTTTGCTCCGAGGGCCTCTGGACCGATTGAGCCGGCCCTCCTGGGTTGTGGAAGAGCATCTCCTTTACTTCAAGTCAGCGGACTGAGGTGGTCCTCACGTCTACCAAGGGCCCCCCAGCAGCACCAGGATTAGTGACTGGCTGGGCACCAGGGACCAGCCAAGCAGAAGACCAACCATCAGAGGCGTGGGTGAAGTCCAGAAGGACCCTGCAAATCGGAAAGAAAAGGACCGGCAGCCCAGCGGGAAAAGGGGCAGAAGCTATCCCGGAGCTGGCACAGAGCCCCGGGGCAGGGGGCGCGGCCCACACAGGACAAGACGCCCCCCTCCCCGCTGCAGTACAGGGAAGCCGCTAAGGTCAGAGTAAGGTCGACTCTCAAGAGCAGGGGGGGCCCGGGGCTCTTTCTGGGGTGGGGGTAATGCTCTGCCTCTTGCCCTGGATGCCGGCTGCGTGGGGTGGAGTCACAGTCACGGAGCAGTCGGTGGTCGAGGCGGTAAGGGGCTCCCCAGGGCCGGGCCTGGTTCTTGGTAGTGGAGTGGAGAGAAGGCAGTACCAGCTCTCGGGCTTTGGGGGTCAGACAGGTCTGTGGGGTAAATGTTGTGGTCCCCGCCCTTTGGAGCAAGCCACCCGCTTCTCCTGCGTCCACTACAGCACCCGGGCTTTCTGGTGCAAACAATGCGGCCGACGCGGAGACCTCAGGCACCTCGACTTCGCGGCAGGAATACATGTTTTGGTCAGTTACCTGATTTAGGCTGTAAGCTTACTTTGACTCAAGGTACTAAATATAATTAGCTTAGGTCGGTCCCTTTAAACCCTGGTGGATGTTGCACACTTACAAACGTGTAATGTGTCCTGGCCGGGCCGTGAGCTGTTTGGTGCCATTAGGATGTCACTGATAAGTGAAACCAGTGGGAAGAGGAGGAAAGGGTGCTTAGGAGACACGTACCGAGGCCTCTGCAGCCGCTGTGCTGAAGTTCTGGTGGCTCTCTCTGCATCTGTGGTTCCTAAGGGAGGTTGGAGGGGGACAGTGGAGCCGGCTCGGGGGGCTGGAGCCGAGGCTGCCCCGGGACCCTGCCTCCTACGGCCCCTTCCCAGGGAAGAGGGGAGAATGTTTTATATCCTAGGACCTTGAACTTTTTTCTCATTTTTGGACAAGGGGCCCACGTTTTGAACAAGTTGGCACTGGCTGCAATTTGGCCGCCCGCACTTCCCAGCCGGGAGGACCCAGGGCCCCCCTGGGAAGCCAGGCTGCTGAGGCTCCTTGGGGACACCCCACGTGACCCGCTGTGTGAGCAACTCGCAGTAGCCCTGCACACCCACCGCCCGGCCCCCAGCCGCATGGCCACGTGGCTCCCTCCCTTGCAAGGTGTGGCTGGCAGGTCGCTGGCTATGGTTCACAGTAAGATTAGCAGGGTCGGGAGGAAGCGTTCACAAACTTCCGCAGCAATTGGCAGAGTGGTTTTATGTCTGTTGAATCTAACAATAAAAAATCAGGGCTTGCATGTTTTTCCCAGTTCATTTTTTTCTAGCAATCTATTTTTTATTGGATTTTACAAGCTGGCGATTGGAGGGGCTCTTTCTAACGGACAGTTTCCAGGACCGATTTTTCGTTCCTTTGTGAATGAAGGGCTGTAGCCCCGCCTTGGCTCTCTCACCAGTGCCACAGGCTTGTGTTTCAATCACCCTGGGTGTTTCTCGTGGATTTGAATAGGAAGGTCTGACTGCCACGTAAATTCATGAAGGGCAAAGCCACATTCCCGGTGACTGCAAGCACGCGGGCTCTGAAGCGGCTATTTGCAGGAGGAACCTGTCTCAGCCGCTGCTCAGGATGAAATGAAGATGTATTTCTACACTGAACTCATATACTTTTTCTGTAAGAGTCACAATGAAACCTTCCATTCATGGACAGAGAATGTTTCAGCTAAACTGCTCTAAAAAACAGCCCTGTGTGCACCCCCTTTTCTGCAGGGCTCGACTCCCCACCTCACAGGCATGGCCGGTGGCCGCCCAGCAGGCTCAGGGCTGCTGGCCCCCTTCCTCCGGGGGCTGTCGAAGATTTTCTCCTAACACTTTAGTTCCCTGTGTTGGGAAAAGCACCATCACCTCCTAAACGCTTCCTGCCGCTGAAGCACAACAGACAGGTGGCTGTTCTCCAGGGAAGGTGCAAAAATGGACTGGGTCAACCCAAGGCCTTCCCGGGCATCGTGACTACCAGCTCCGGCCCAGAGGGAGGAGGCGGGAGTGGTGGTTCCGGGTTTCATTAGAAAAGAAGTCCGTGCGTCACTGAACAGTGTGATTCCATAGCTCATCCCGCCCTTGTTCCTGCTATTTAACACTGAAAGGACAGAGGCCGTGTGGGAGCAAGGGGGCTGCAGCTGCAGGGAGGACAGAGTGGACGCCCCCCACCCCCACCGCCCGGAGGGCCAGCGGCAGAGGAGGAGACACAAGATGCAAAGAGCAGGAGGAAGAGGAAGATGCAGCCGGGTGAACCGTGCGTGAGGAACTGCATGGAATCCGCTCAGTGTTGGTGGAAATTTCACCCTCAGCGACAGGGCACTTTTCAAGTAGGCAACTCACTCCTGTAATAAAAAAGGCCTCCTTGCAAGGACACCTGCGCTCAGAACAGCCCCCTCCGGAGAGCAGAGCCGCGCCCTCGGTGAGCGGGGACGGCCGGTGAGCGGCGGCCGCAGCCGGACGGCAGCGCCTGGCCCCGCGTTTCCTGCCAGCGCCCGGAAGTGGTCACCCTGGGCACCCATCTGAGAAAGACTAAGAACACGTGGCTTTATTTGGAAGTTTCGTTTCTGAACGTAATGGAAACGTGAGCAGAAATAACCAACGTTCTGCTAGAGTTTTTTTTTTTTTTTTTTAACATTTCATTTCAAAGAGCAGGTGTTTTTTTGAGGCAACAACTGAGAAAACAAGTGGCCAGAGGACAATCGGAGTTTGTCTTAATAAATAGCAAGATGCCACTTGGGTTTCTTAAGCTTCCGTAACACCGCACACACTTCGAGAAACCAATCTGCACCAGGGCCGTGGAGCCAAGGACAGTCCCAGGTCTGTGTGGGGCCTGGGAGGAGGCAGACGGCCGGGCTGGGCCGGGCTGGGCACCGGCCACTCCCAGCCCCAGGCTGGCCTCCTTGTGTCCTCCCCGCGACCCCGCATGGGGCCAGGGGCGTCGTGGCCCTTGGGGTTCTGGTGATAGGAACCTCGGGGTGTCTGGGGCTGCCGCTCCATCCTCCAGCCCGTCCGCGGGCTTGGCTGGCTTCACCGCAGTTCACTCCGTACCGTTTCCAGGTGGCTGCAGGGCAGGAGGAAGTGCTGGACGTCTTCCAGGTGAGGCGATGGGGGTTTTGATGGCTGTCTGTGTCCTGGGTCCTTGGGGAGGTGGGCTCTTTGCTGCCTGCGCTCCCCCACCTGCAGCGCCCCCCGCTCTGACATTCACCCCGAAACCCCCGGGGGAGCGAGGCTCACCTGAGTGCCGCCCACCAGTCCGGCCGTGTCACCGGCCGCGGCAGAGCTGCTGCCCGGGCGCCAGGGGCCCGCTCGTCGGGCTGCGGGGCGGCGCCACACTGCTCACCGCCTTGCTCACCGCGGCCCTGAGCCCCGCGGCTCGGCTGAAATAGTACCAGTGCTCCCGAGGTGGCTTTTGTGTCTTTTCCAGGTGAGTGTGCAAAAGGCAAAGGTAAATCATTCTTTTCAACAGAGGATCCTTTATTTGAAAACTTTTCCTTGAAAGACAGTTTGTGAAGGACGGGCCCAGCCTCCCTCCATGGGACTCGGTGGTCAGTGCTCCTTAAACCTGGAGGAAGAGCACAAGGCGGCGGCTGTCACTCAGCCCGCGGCCACGCAGGCGCAGGTCCCCACCGAGTGCCGGTTCCCGGGACCTCCCGCCCCCCCCCCCCCAGCCTCCAGGGCACACAGGGGAGGAGGGGACACAGGGCGGGGCAGAGCCAGGCTGGGCTGGGGGCACTCTCTGTCTGAGGAGAACAAAGGAGGCAGCTTCCCTCACATTTTTTCACTCAGAGTTTGAGGAGAGACCGCCGGGACCACAGCCAACCCGGGCTCAGTGGGAGAGGAACACGGGGGAAGGAGCCATGCGGGGACAGGGACCCCGGGGAGGCAGGCAGGTGAGGGGCAGGACTTACGGAACTTGGTCTCCAGTCGCCAGCCCTGGGCAGCTCAGCTCCTTGTGTATGAGGCGGATCAGGAACTGCACCCAGAACAGAGACGAGGCCCTGAGCGCCTGCCCTGCACCCGCAACGCCCACTGGGCTCGGCGCTCACGTTCACCATGTCTGCAGATCTCCCGGGTCGTGGGGGGATACCTCTCAGAGGGGCCTCTTCTTTAGAACATCAAACACTGAAACCCTAAAGCTGAGCGGTGGGAGCCTCGCCCAGCCCCAGGGCCTGGTCCCCGAGCAGCGCCCCGCTCACTAGGTCCCCTGCGTCACCCCCGGGGTCGTGCTCCCGGAAACAAGGCCGTTAGGACAGACTGCAGCCAGAATGACCTCTGTGTTCAAGTAATGTTTAAAATGAAACCAGTCCAATCATAAAATGTCCAAGTGGGAAAGACAGAGAGTAAGGACAAGGTGGCCCACGGTCATGGTGACACGTGGGAGCTGCCACGTGGCTCCGAAGGCCAGGCGAGCGCTCACCAGCCATCAGCACCAGGAGGCTGGAGGGCGGTCGTGGGAGCAGCTCTGTGTCACTGGGAAGCTCCTGGGAGAGCGCCCCTGCCGGCCCAGGGCCTGCCGCTCACCCCCAGGGCCTCGGAGTAAGCCCAGAGTGGCCCTGCCTCCCTGTCGGGGAGCAGTCCTCCTCCCCTTCTGCTCCTTCCCATGCTGAGGGGCTGCGTGCAGACAGCGGGGAAGCATCGCCTGGTGTCACTGCAGCTGTGGACCTGGTCCTCCCCCGGCACGGCCGCAGCCCCCAGAAGGGCTCCCCCACCGCGTGCAGAGCCTCGGGGCTCCTGAGGGAGGTCTGGCTCTGGTGGCCCCGATTCTCAGAAAGCTGCAGGTACCCTCGGGCCCGAGGGAGACCGGGGCCAGGAGAGGCCCAAGGCAGTGGGGCTGCCGAGCAGAGGTTTGAGGGGCCGCACAGCGCAGGCCTCAGCTCTGCAAGGCAGACACGTGTCCTCAGACGCGCGAGGCTCAGGGGGAGCGTCGCCCTCGTGTGACGGACGCCGTCCAGAAAGCGGGCGCTTCTCCCACGGGGAAGGCACCGCCTGGCTGCGCGCGGGGCCCCTGCAGCCACGGCCACAGAGCGGGCGGGGGCCTGTCCGCTGCTGTGAGCGGTGCTGGTGGGAGAGTCACGTTGCTTAAATCAACTGACCACGTGGATGTGAACCTCCAGCTCCAGCTGCCCGTACCGAGCTGCCAAGGCCAAGCTGAGCTGGTGTCCCCTCAAACAAGTTCCACCACGTGCAGTGAGTGACCAGCGCTCGTGGGGAGAGCCCATGGTTACAGGAGGCAGATCCCAGGAGGAGGGAAAAGAGGGAGGAAAGAGCGAGTGTTCCCTGAGGGCCTGGGGGACACTGAGCAGCAGCGACACCTCTGAAGGACAAGGTCTAAGACTTGACACAAACGGCTGCCTGTGCGCAGTGCCTCCCAGGGAGCGGGCCTGCCGCCCAGGTGCCCCCATGGTGGGGGCTGCAGCCCGTGCTGATGTGAGCTGGAGGGGGCTGCGGACTGGAGGGCACGCGCCCCGGTGCGCAGGCCTGACCCGCCGGCTTCACTGAGGTCCGCTTCGGACTGGGAAGGAGAGGAAACCGGTCAGGCGACCGCGAAGAGAAGGCGTGCCTGGTCTGCAAGGCTGAGGAGGCTTGTCCTCCCTGGCTCCGGCGGGCCGCCTGCCGACCAGGTGACCTCGCCTCTCGTGGTGTGACTGGCTTCAGTCTCTCTCATCTGACCCAGCCAGTCTGAAGGCCTCCAAGTGACTGTCTGCCTGTTATACAGTTTTCCACTCTTTTCCTTTTGTCCCTTCTGATTCTGACATTTCAGCGTGTGTCCTGTAAACACCTGGAGCCAGGTCTTCGCAGCCGGTCCGCGGTCTGCTGGGACCACGAGCCAGCCGGGCCACAGTCCCGCTGGGCCCTCCCCGTCGCACTCGCCCGCCTCCTCCACGTGGCTCTCGTCCTCGGCTCTCTTCTCTTCTACTGTCGCTTCTGGCCCCGTCTCCCCAGCTTCCCGCTCGGGATCCCCCCCGGACGGCGCTGCACCAGCCTCTCCGGGCCTCCGCTCTCCACCTGCTGCCTAGTGTTTCCCGTCTTCCTGTTTCTGGGCTGCACTCCGGATCGCTTCCTTATGTCCACCTCTCTCCAGCTCGGTCCTCTTTACTTCTTGTTCTTTTTTCATGAAGAGTTCAGTCGCTTCTCTGACATCTCCATTATGCTGGATGTGTTTATTTTTACAGCTCATCTGATAACCCTCTTACCTGCAGCTCTGGGGGGTCGGATTCTGTCTGCCACCCCATCACCACAGCCTGTTTCCTACTCTTTCCTGACCTGGGGTTGGGGCTGGGAGCTCATCCTTGGGGGCGCTGTCGGCTGTGGGACCCTGTGCAGCTGGGCTGAGGTTTGTCCCTCTCAACTGGTTTGGGATTTGCTTCTGCCTAAGAACCAGGTATAGCACCACTCCAGGATCAGTTTTACCCGATTTTGGTACATGTCACGTAATATTTACGTAACGTAAGTTAGAAGTGAAAGCTCACTGTAGGCAGGGGAGGTCCCCCGCCCCTAGTCTGGCGATCGGGCGAAGACCCCAGTTCCCCTCTGCGCCAGGTGCAGCGGCTCCGTGCCAGCGCACGCAGAGCCCCAGGGGCCTGCCTCGACGAGGAGGCGGGTCTGCTCCTGCGGCCCAGGCCCCCGTCTCCTGCTCCTGGGCCCGCAGCTCCCGAGGCCGACCCCTCCCCGGCTGCCCCAGCAGCAGTGTGGGGACTATTTCATGTTGCCTCCAGGCTCCTGGGTCCGGGGGCCACCCCTCCTTTCTTACAAGTCTGACTGTGCGTTACAAGGAAGGTTAATGTATGTGTTACCTGCTGCTCCTGAAACAGGAGCGGTTCTGTCTTTAAGCAGCCACCCTGATGGAGGCCTCACCGCTACCTAGTGCAGGGGACCGGGGACTTAACTGGGAAACCGCTTTCAAAACCTAACAGGTCCGCACGCTGGGAGTTGGCGTTTGATTCTGTATGAAGTCGGGGGAGCTGCGTTGTAGGGCTGCCCGGACTTCAGATACAAAACTTTCATTTAATTGATGGAGCTGTTATTTCCCAAATCCTTGACTCTCTGCCCTGGAATCCAGGTTAGGTTTTCCCGGGGAAGAGAGAGGAGGCCTCACTTCAGGTCTGGGGCCCCGTGCGTGGTGATCAGCCAGGGTGAGGCTGTGGTGGCCGCTCTCCAGTGGCCGCTGCGTGACTGTGCCATCAGGACCGGTCTTCTCCATCCGAGGGAAACCTCCCATTGTCTCACACAGGAGGGACGGGAAGCAGGACCCAGGGAATGGAGGGGCCTGGTGCCATGTGGGCAGCCTCAGCTCCACCCCTCTCTCCTGGCCCTTGGGGCACGGGCAGTCAGGCCGTTCCCCCCGTGTGGCCGCTTGGGGACAGGAGGATGTGGGGGCAGGAACAGCACTGTCTAGGAAGTCAGCTTCAGGGCACTGTCCCCTTTAACTCCCACAGTCATCCCGTCACCGGGGCCAGCACTCTGCCCACTTAACACGTGGACGCTGTGGAACAGAGGGGCACTCGCACGGGACAGCCAACAGGCTCAGGGTCCCAGGCAGGGCACCCCCGTTTGTGGCCTTGCCACCAGTCTGCTGGGAACCGCAGGGTGGCAGGCTGACCTGCTGCTGCTTCGGACGTCTGTTTAGACCAGAAGGAGAAAGGGCCTTGGACCTCAAACATTTAGGGTCCCTGGGTGTGTGACAGACTGGACTCCCTGAGACCTGCAGGAGTCCGCGGGAGGGAGCGGTGGGGCAACAGTCACAGAGACACTCACGGGAGCTGCTTGCGCCGCCAGCGAGCTGCTTACCAGTAAGGCACAGGCGTCTGCGAACATCAGCATGTAGAACACGTTGCTCCATCCGGACGGGGAGATGAGCCCGGCCAGCAGCGGGCCCAGGGCCGCCCCTGCAGCGAGACAGATGACACACGGTTCCCGGTGAGGAGGACTCTGGGACGTGGCCACCCGAGGCACCCAGGCCCGCAAACACACAGCGGAGCGCCACGCCTGACTCAAAACGCAAGAAACAAGCTAACCGGGAAACCCGCGTTCTCAGCCATCAGACTGGTGAGGGGTGAAAAGCCTGGCACTTGGTGCTGGTGAGGGCAAAACTGGAACAAGGTTTTAGGAAGCCGATCTAAAAACTTGTCGACATTAAAATGTTCACTCTTTTGCTCCAACAATCCCATTAAAAATGGTTATAAAGTAATCTGAATCTAACGCACAGTCTTAGATATTCCTATGCTATAAAAATATTTAGTAAAATACAAGTGAGGCTTGTGGATACTAATATTGTATCAACGTTAACTTCTTGCTTCTGACAGCTGTGCTGCGGTCACATCAGGACTTCCTTGTCTTCAGGGAACACACACTGAGTACACAGCTAATGGTAAGGGGCACAATGTCTGCAACTTACTCTTACGTGGTTTGGGAATAAATGCATGTGAATATTCATAGCATATGTGTGTGTGTGTGTGTGCGTGTGCGAGTGTGTGTGTGCGTGTGAGAGAGAGGCAGGGAAAGGGGGAGGAAGGGGGAATGATAAAACAAGTGGGAATTCTTTGTACTATTTTTGCATCCATTTTGTGAGTCTCAAATTATGTCAAAATGATGTCTTAAAAAAACTATAAAAACAAAAGAAAGCAAATGTTCCTCAAAATACCCAAAGACACTTGTTCAGGGATGTCTGTCGCAGCAGTGGGGCTGTTTTCCCACGAGGGACTGGAATGAGCCGTGGTGCATGTGCTGGGCAGGCCGCTGGCAGTGAGAAGTGTGAAAATTCACGCCGAGTCATGCACCGAGGTCTCACCTCCGAGAGCAGGGCCAGCACGGCCCCTCCTGCTTGCGACGCGCTAACGCTATCCGCAGTGTTTACAAAGGGCACATACTACTTTTATAATCTGAGAAGCATCTGCGTGTTTTTTTGTAATCACAGAAGGACTCCCTGGTAAACACAGTAGACTGTTCACATGTGCTTAGCTCTACAGCCCCTGAGCACCACAAAATGGACCATAACTGAATAAAAACTAAAACACGCAAAGGGCACCTGAGGGAAGGCACTGTTTGTGTGGATGAGATCTAAAGGGCACGACTGATGTGCTCTGGCCCTCCTTGCCCAGGGCCAGGCTGCCCATGGCATGAGGCAGGGGAGGGTGGGCAGTAGAATGAAACAGGAGATCTGGCTGAAAGCCTCTTATAATGAACTATGAGACGTGCCCCACCTCCCCGACCCCAGGGCCCTCCTCTTCCGCATCACCCCCCCAGGACCACCCCTCCCAGACCCCAGGACCACCCCTCCCCGACCCCAGGGGAGCAGAACCTTAACCATTGGGAGAGTCTGCACCAGAGGCTTTGGGCTCAGGGGTTCCGAGCTCGGCGCAGGATGGGGACGAGGCACCGCCGAGCACGGGGAGCACAGGGAGGGACACCAGCTTCCACCAGGCAGCCCCTCCCATGATGGCAAGGATGCTGGCAGTAAGGTGCACACCCCCTGTGGGTACTGGGGGGGCTCCTCCTCCAGACCCGAGCCGGACCCCAAAGACATGCAACTGACATGCCTCCCATGCGGAAAAGGCTTCTAGTAAGTGCTTAGCGGCTTAGTCTTAAATGCAAACATATGAGGGGACGGCCGAGATCCACCTGCGTCTGAGGAAAGCCTCAAGGTAAATGTGAACAAGCTGGGAGGAGGGGGACCTGCAGAAAATGAACAAACTGGGGAGAAGAAAACTCCCAGCAAAATGCAACACCCCCAGAGAACTGACGGGAAACCAGGCTGAACCACGTGAGACTCCCGCTCCTGCATCTGAAATCCAGTCCAGCATCAGCGACTTCTCGTGACTTGGCCTCACACACACTGATCCGAGAAGAAAGAACAGGACGCACTCAGAGGGCAGAGACACCAATGAGCATGAATGATGGCAGCTAAAGTAAAAGGCTCAGCACGGAGGCGGGAAAGCAAAGCCAAGAACGTCTCTGAGAAAGCTCAGGAAAAGAACAAAGACGCAGGCAGGCAAGGAAAACAGAAAATTGAAGGATTAATCCAGAGAGCTACACCTCTGACTAGTAAGTTTTCCAGAAGACAAAAACAGGAAGGGAAACCTGTCAAAGAGAAGACAGGGCGCACGTCCCAGGGATGGAGGGCCTGTGTTTCCAGACGGGGCGGGACCCCGGGTGCCCGGCGCGCAGGGACGAGGGGGAGCCGCAGAGACAGAGAGGTGAGCCTGGAGGTCTCCCAGGGAAGAGAGCAGGGGCGAGAGGTCAGAAGCGGAGGCCTGGCCGAGGATGACAGTGGGGCTCTCCGTGGTGGAGATGGGAGCTGGATGACACTGGAATTCGGAAGAAAAAGAACTTTCAACCAAGACCTCTAGATCCAGACAGACTATCCATCAGGCGAGAGCTGAATCCAGACCCCTCCCCAGCGCTCCCGGGCTGTGCCCTGCAACCCACTACTCAGGAGGCCACGAGAAGACGTTTCCCACCAAAGAGGAGTCATGAACACGGGATCTGGAGAGCAGGGGTCCACCGCGGGGGAGACGGAAGGGATTCACAAGCTGCGGCGTGACAGCAGCTCTGGGATGAGGGCCACGCAGCAGGTGAGAGTGAAGCCGGGCAGCACGTGGCTGCGGTGGACAGAAAGGCGCAGCTGTGACAGAAATGCCAACCAAAGGGCAGGTGAGGCATTCGATATTTTGGAGAAAAACAAAAATGTGCACGTTAAGGATGTGTAGTTAAGGTTTATTTCTTGGCTCAAGAGTGAGCGACATTAAAGAGACAGGGTGGTGAAGGAGCCGACGGGGACGGAGCAGGGGCCGCACCTTCCTCACCAGGAGGACAACACGGAAGGTCAAGAAACGTGTGACCGTGCATGGAGGAGACGAGAGAGCACAGCCGGCAGTGACAGCTTCTAGAAAGAGGGGCTGGGGGGTGGGGGCGGGAATGCCATTCTGCATTATGATAAGTTTTGACGTCTATCTGGTTTCTAAAGTTACGTTATGCTTTACTTTGATAAAATGAAAATGACCTTGAAGAAGTTCTGGGCTCTCTAACTGCTCTGCATAAACATGGAGCCAGCAAGCCCTGCGGCCGCGGAGGCGCGGCTCTAATCCCACAAAGGCGCCCAGCAGATAAACCTGTGTCACCGGGACCGGCTGGCCCTGGTGACTTGCGAGAGGGCCCTGGCTTATTTACAGGTAGTCAAGCTTCGCCTCCATCGAAACCGGTATTTCCAATACTTAGTAAACACAGCGGGCGAACTCCCCGGTGGACAGCAGCCCTGCGGGGAACTGCGCACGTTTCCACCCGAGCCCGGCTTTGCTTCCGCCAGCTGGGCAGCGCTCCCGCAGAGAACCAGGCCGTCTCCCCGACGGCCGCCGGAGAGGTCAGAGAGGCTGAGCCGCCCGGCTTCCGTGGGGGTGCTGGGAGCCGTGCCCCGCCACCGGCTCAGAGCCCGCCCCGTTTACAGACGCAGGACACCCCGAGCCACAGACTTCTGCTTCCCTCTAGCTCTGAGAAAAATATCAAGAAAAATGTGTTTTTCCCTAATTCATACTTTCCTTCATTTTAACCCCCACTCCTCTGCTTTAAAATGCAATCAGGGCCCCCAGCCAAGCTCCAAATTTGCTTTAAGAAAAGGGTTTCTCAGCGGGAGCTGGACTGACCCACAGACAGGCCTGTGTGGGACAGAAGCAGAGAGAAATGTCCTGTCCAGAGCCCACGAGAACCGCGCTCGGCCCAGGGCTCCCCCTGCTGCGCGGCTTCCAGGCCGGGGAAGCTTCTTGCTAACATAGTGTGGCACCAGCAGGGACTGGGGTACCCGCCACCCCAGGCGGGCGGGCCTGTCCTGGCGAGCCGGGTGGGCAGTGGGTCGCCCAGGGCCTCTGTGACCCGAGCCCTCACCCGGGAACCCAGTAGCCGGACAAGAGACCAGCTGCCTGGCCTGTGGGCGAGTCCTGAGTCTCAGGGCTGCCAGGTAGTTCCCTCCTCACCCTCCTCCTGAGCATCTGCTCTGTCCCGGCCTCCCCCTTGTGCTGAGAACACAGCAGAGAACAAAATCGCTCCTGTCCTTGCGGGGCTTCCACTCTGCTGGAAGCTGCAGGGAGAGAGGACGGCACAAGACAGGAGGATGGTGCCTGGAGGACAGTGGACCAGAGGAGAGTCCCTGAGCCTGCGTGGGGAGCGTCCATGCACCCAAACGGGGTGGGTGAGGGGTCCCAGTGAGAGGCTGATACCTAGGGTGAAGACTCTCTGTGGGTGGAGCCCCTCCCTCAGCATGGGGGTGGTGGCGGGAAGCGAGCTGAGGCCCATGGGGACCAGGCGCGAGTTTCGGGGGAGCAGCCGGGAGGCCGGGTGGCGGTAGCAGGAGGAGAGCAGGGTTGGGGGGAGGACTTCAGTCCTGGCATCAGTCAGACAGCAGTGGGTGTCTAGAAGTGGACCGGGGCTGTTTCTACGTGGCTCGGATGATGGGCCTCAGGAAGACAGGACAGAGGCATCTCCTGGTGCAGAAGGAGAGCCTGAAGGCCAGGCTTGGGGGGACCTGCACCACAGACCCGCCGTCGTCTGGCAAGCGTTGGGTTTCCCTGCTCTGAGCTGCTCCAGACCCAGGGCCCTCCCCACCTGGCCTGCCTGCTCTCTCACTGCCTCCCTGCGTCAGGAGCCTGGGGCAGCGGGGACACACCAGCATGCCACCCAAGAGCCTCCCGAGCAGCCGTGGGGGCCACAGTAGGCGGCCCCCCGAGCTTCAGGTCCCACGTCTCCAGAGAGGGGCCGGCACACAACACAGGGCCGGGCAGGCAGGGCTCGTGCAGGCAGAGCCAAGGGCCGTCCCAGTGCACCTGCTCCTCACGTGAGGCTGGGGACAGTCAAGGACGCCGCTGTCAGCCTTCAGACTCACTGATCAGGACAGGCTTGCTGGGTACCAGGTCCCGGCCACCCAGCTCGGGGACGGGGAGGGGGTGAGATGTTCATTTCACCCCCTTTCTTTCCTCCAGCATATGCTACTGTGTCCTCTCCAAGACCCTTCAGGGGCTGGAAAGATGGGCATCTTGTATGCTTCAGGACCCAGCAGTTTACCTGTCATTCATGTTTGAGTTAAGATGCTGTCCTCATTGGAATAACAGTGACTAACAGTCAGTGTCTCAGTGGCCCGTGGGCCATAGTTCGCCAATCACTGGCTCAGATGAAAACCCTGCGGACGGTCCTTTCACACCAAGGAAAACCTGTCCTTCTGGCCACACGCCCATACCTCCTCTGGAGCCATCCGACCAAAGAGGACCAGAGTGCCACCTGCCTGTGTCCCCTGGGTTTCGACGTGCTTTTGATCTGCTTGTATTTTAAGAAGGCCAGCCGGTCCTAGAATCGCCAAAGCAACCACGACCCTGGGCATCCGTTAATGAGGACAATTAGGATGTGCTGATGCGGCCTCCCCTCCGACCACAGTTAACCTCTGAGGCTAAAAACCCCCACACACCTACAGACCCAGTCCCATCGATGATGGCAGTCACGGTGGCCAGAGCATGCGCGTTTCCTTTCAGGCTTTTGTGAGTCCCCTGGAGGAGAAAGAAAGCCAGTGTGAAACACGTCCCTGCAACATCAGAGCGAGAACCGATCTGTGTCTTCTACGTGACAATTTACCCAAACTGCTTCGCAAAGCAAGGCGTGGGGTACTTCCGTCAGAAGATTCAAGCTCCACACCATCCCAAACGTGCCTTGGAAAAGTATGCCAGGTTTCACGTGTTTTTAATATTTAAAAAAATGAACAGAAATACTTGTCCAAATGTATTCCAGTTAAAAGAAGTCTTAAAATTCTCCTCAATAAAGAAATCTTTACTCGGCACAGCCACCCTCTTCACAACGCGGAGATCAACGCGGAAACCACAAGGTGAGTGGGGCTCATCGGGTCCCTGGCCGGGCCGGCGTGCGCGCCCGCGGCCACGGCTCTGCTGGGGATGCTCTCCGGCCACGCGCGCGGCAGCTCTGCAGCGTCTAAAAATCAGCCCGTGGGGCGGTAAACGCCAGGGAGGATGGGCGGGTGGGCGGGGCCCAAGAAACCAACGTACAGGGCAGAAGTTCTACGTGAAAAACCAGCAGGAGCTCTGGTTTTCAAAAAGCCACACAGATCAGGTTGAGGGAGAAACACAAACTGAGAACAATAAAAGGAAAAGCTAAATGAGGAAAAATAATGCCCAGAAGCCTAAAACTATAAGAATAAACCAAAGCTTGTAAAATACGAGTGCTTGTGTGTGCGTGTGCATATAGCATAAAATAGAGCACGTGGAAGAACCCCCTACAGTGGGTGAAGCGCCCCCACCCCTGTGCCCTCTAACCCCACGGGGCAGACACGCCGTGTGCGCTCCGCCCAGGCTGCGCGCGCTCACCAGGTCGGCGGAGACAGCGGTGGTGATGAGCGCGTACGGCCCACTGACCAGGGCCCCGCAGAGCAGCAGCATGGCTGTAGAGAACAGACCGGGGAGAGAGGGGCGGTTAGCAAGCACGACAGGGCCCCCGGGAGAGCCCCCGCAGTCTTAGCACCCCGCATCACACGTGGGTGCTGCCCTGAGTGGAAGGCAAGCAGGTGCCGGTCTACCCTCCTCCCCAGAGCGGTCACCGCTGGGGCAAGAGTCACAAACTGCTCCTTTAAACTTGCCCCAGGGTACGTTTTGTAAGTTCAATCACGCTTTCCCAGAGGTTCAAGCTATGTTCAGAGGAGCCGGTACCCCGTTTGCTGAATCTCAATGGGCAGCAGCTGTTGTCACAGAGAGGGAGCGAGAGCCTGGGGCACCGAGCACAGACGTGACCACAGGCGTGGCCAGGGGAGCGCCTGCTCCTTGTCGTCCGGTGGCCCTGGATGCTGACGCCAGCCACGGTCTCACCTGCAGCGGAACGGCTTCCTCTCTGCACTCACTGCTGCTCACGGCAGCCCCCAAGGGGGCCCCGGAGCCCCAGCGCGGCTGAGCTGCTCACGGGCGGGACAGCCCTGCCCGTTTCTGAGATGCGGTCTCCTAGCCTCTGGCTCACTCCCCCAGCCATCCTCTGGTTCACATTCCTCTGTGCAGAAGATTCTGGACCCAAGGGTCATAGGAAACTCCAGGATCCTCTTGCACCCGCAAGCTGCCCCCTGAGTAACGTTTCATGGGATCCCACACGGCCCCCTCTGATCCCCACTGCTGCCTTGTCAGAACAGAAGAAATGTTCACTAAGTGTCACAGCCATAATTCGATAGCACTACTTGCAGGAAGTTGGAAATAGTCCTCCAGCGTGATGCCCAGAATGGCGGCTGCCAGAGCCAGCTGAGAGGGCCGGCTCCCCGGGGCTCGGCAGGCTGGAGGTGCAGCCCCGCCTGCTGCCCGCTCCTCACCAGGGGCGGCCAGGGCGCATCACCGCCCCAGACCAGGGGCCTGCACTCTCCCACGCTTGCCCTTAAACCTGCCGACTGTCAAGCCTCAAGTCTGGGAGCAGGAAGTCCCAAAGCCCCACCCAGAGGGACTTGGCAAAGACTTCAGCTACACTATACCAGCTGCATGCTTCTTGCTGATTTTTTGTTTCATTTCACAAAGCTGTGTGGATGAAAAAATGCAGTGTGAAAGGAAGGAAAGGGCTCATCAACTCACCTACAGTGGCTTCCAGACCCATTTTGCTGATGGCGGAGAATACGTACAGCTGTGAATAGGGAAAAAGAGGGTAAAGACAACTGGTTTGCTACGAGTGGCTGAGAGATTGCCAGGAATCTCTATTTCTGAAAAGTGATTCTCAGGCAGCCAATCAGAGAGTGGACACCCTCCAAAAAGCAGGATGGCCAGGCCACCCCAGCAGACTGTCTAAGGACAGGCGTCGCAGAGAGCTTGGCACACAGTCCCCAGCCTTGCCCCAGACAGGCAGGGTCTGATCGCCCACGATCTAGGGAGCTCTGGGGGCGCCTCCACTCCGAGGTCCTGGAGTGAGGCCTTGTTGGGGCCGCCCCGCTGAGCTCTGCGTCTCTAGAGTCTACCCGTCTCCTCCTAGGCCGGCAGACCCAAACAGCCGCGCCCACTGAGGTGGGGCCCTGGTGGCAAAGGGGCCACGCCCAGCACGTCATCAGCCAAGGTTCTTTGAGTGTCTGTTCTGGGCAGTGTCCATGGCTCCAGGACGGCTGAAGACTAGGCTTTGTCTGGGGACAGTCAAGGCCCAGGGGAGTGGCAAACGGGCAAATAACTACAGTGCAAACGGATGAGCAATCCTACGGCTTATGACACGGCTGCTGTGGGAACGGCCATGATCTGTGATTTTCCACTTGATCCTCACAGTCGCACTGAGGTTTTTCACATGAGGACACCGAGGCGCAGAGGGAGCTACTAAATACTTAAAATTAGTGGATGGGCAGGGTTGGTGCTGCCTGGGGAGGGAGGGAAGACAGCAGGGATCCTAAAAAAGTGCAGAAGCCTCTTGAGGGAGGGGAAGGGTGTCCCAAAGGGAACAGAGCACACGGGCACACGAGAAGCCAAGGGTGAGTGAGGAGCAGCGCGGTGCGCGGTGGGCGGTGCGCGGTGGGCAGCAGGCAGGGGGAGGGGGGTCCAGCGGGAGAGGGGGGGGCACTGAGCACTGAGTGGGGCGCCGAGGCCATCGCTGGTCCTGGAAACCAGAGCCAGGAGCGGAGCAGACGGGAGGGTCTGCCTGTGGGAGGACAAAGGGCTGCGTTTCCACAGGCCCGGGGGCCCGACAAGGCGGTGGGGGCGCGGGCTCACCGTCGGGGCTGCGAGCAGCAGCATCAGGCCGCAGGTGGAGGCCCTTTTCTCCAGTCGATCTGAGATTACACCCGCCAGGATCCCACCTACAAGGCAGAGGGAGGGCCCTGAGGGGCTTGCGTCCCCAGGGCAGGACCCCACGGAGCAGCAGCAGAACACGGCTCGCAGAAGCAGTGAGAAGAGTGACCTCCTGGCTGGGCCCTCTGTGCCCACATCACCGTTAGCGGGGAGTGGCCTCTGTGGTGCTCGGCCTGGAACCGGCCTTGGTGGCCGTGGTCACATGACCCAGAGCCTCCCCCCGCCCCCAAGTGAAAAACAAGGGCGGTCTAGGGCTCAGGTTTCAGGCTGGCCCCAAGGCCCTGCGGCCTGGAAGGGTCCCAACCCTGTCAGCCTGTTGCCTGCCAGGGGCTGCGGAGCATGGGGTCAAGGCCCAGGATGGGGGGGGAGCCTCCCCGAGAGGCACAGCCCGGCGCCTCCCGGCACTAAGGCAGCTCACAGAGTCAGGGCCACAGGTGTTCACGCACCACCCACAGAGAACACAGGCAGTGAACTCACCGAAGATGCCGCCCACGTCAAACAAGGTGGAGAGCTCCCCGGCCTTCCTGACATCGAGGTGATCTATTAAAGTGACGACTGGAGTGTCACCGAGGAAGTCACAGTGCAAGACCCACACACAACATTCTGCTGTTCCATAAACATGCCTTCAGTCAGGCAACAGTTATTCGCTCAATGATCAGATGAGTATCAAAGTAGCAATCATCAGATCAGAAGGGGAAAAAGGGGTCCGCCATGTGGGTGGATGCACAGAATGGAGGAGACCTAAACCCTCACCTGCAAAGCGAGGACTCACGTGGCTCAGTCTAACTGCCATCCCGCCTTCGGCTCAGTGTCCCTTCGAGGACAGCAGCAGGGAGGCGAGACAGGGCCGGTGGAGCCGGCCTCGGGGAGCGGCCGGGGGGCTGCAGGAGCGCCCCTTGACACAGAGCACAAGACCCCCAGAGTTTAGACCTGAAGGCGCCAGAAGCTCCTCCTCTAGGTGAGAAAGCCCAGGTCTCACCGCGCAGCGCAGGGGTCTCCCTGCCGGACTTCGCACGGGTCCGGAGCTTTCGGGGGGTTCAAGGCGGCCAACGCCCGGGAGACGAGGTTTGGGAAGCGTCTGGACTGTTCATCAGTCCAGCCCTTCCTAGCGTCCTGAATGGTGCACAGGGCAATCTGTTCTTTTCAAACAATCACTTAGACTGCAAATGCTAGTCACTTGTGACCTGAGTCCTGTGGTCACAGGAGCGCAGTGCCAGCCCATTGAGGGCCCACCTGTCTGCACCACGGCAGCTCGCTGGCTGCAAGGAAGGGGTCGTGGGACAGGGAAGGAAGCATGGAATCCCTGGGAGCTCTTTCCTGCCCCTCCCCCCCCACGTCCCCGCTACCACAGGACGGTCCCCTCACTGCCTCTCCAGCTTCCATCCCTGAGAAACTCAGCCCTCCCGCCTCAGGCTCCGTCCATCTCTGCTGGTCCTCATGCCCCTGCTGGGAATACGGGTCTGTCCTCTGGAACCCCCACACCCCAGTTCTCCTCTCTGTCACGTTCACTAGGGCCTGCACCTCCTGGGGACCCTGGTTTCTTTTCTTTCTCCTCACAAGCCCTGACTCCTGGGCCCAGAGGCTCCAGGCCCTCCCTGACCACCCGTCCCGGTCAGCAGTGGCTGCGGCCCCCGCGCTCAGGGGCCTGTCCTCTTAGGAGTTGCCGCCTTCCTCCTGTCTCTGCTGCGGGCACGCACGGTCCGGGGAGGGCACGTTACTCCCCAGCTGCTCTGCTCTGTCATAACCTCCAGCTCCGGCCCCGGCAGGACTTTGGAAGCGGAAGGCAAATTGTCGGCTCCCCTGAAGTTAGAGCTCCCCTCCAGCAGCAGGTTCCAGGTCAGACGGTTAGGCTCGTATTATCTCAGCTCCCCAGGGCCTCTGCCCTGCTCACCAGCTGCTCTGACCCAAAGTCAACGCAGCCTAAATTCAGACGCAGGCTGCCCTAGACAGGGAGACCTCACAGAACTGGCAGCCACAGCCGGGACACGACAAGGTGATCATTATGGCAATTACACGTCCACACTTGAGTTCTTTCTGTCTATACGTTCCTACTCATCACGCAGTCTGACTCCAACGTCTGTCTCCCGGGCATCAGGCTCGCGCTCCCTTCCAAGACTCAAGACCTGAGGATAAGGGGGCTCCGTCCGACGCAGTCACTGCGAACAGCCGCGCGTCCTGCAGGCAGCAGGTACTCACCCACGTTTGTGATGTACAGCGGAAGCCAGAAGAGGAAAGTGTAGCTGACCAACTTTGCAAATAGCAAACACAGAGAGAACTCTATCACGCCCTGAAAGAGAGAGGGGGCCGGTGTTTACCCCAGAGTGTACTCGGCAGGTTTGCTGAAATATGCAACAGAATTACAAAGTACTTCATTCTCCTAAAAACAGCCCCCCCAGATGCCCGGGTACCGCACCGCTGTGGAGGGCAACCTGCGATGGGAGGGACCGCACAGCCGACCGACGTAGCCTCTTACAGCACATGACTACCTGTTAACTGAAACCTCAAGTCTTTCCATCAGACCAGGATCCATAAAAAACACTGATTTGATTCTCATACCGCAGGGCCCTGAAACAAGCCGTGAAAGTTCTCAAAGAGCAAGGCTGCACACAGCGCGCGGTCAGCTAGTTACCACGTATTTAGCGGCTATGTCTTTTCCCCCTAAAACTGCAATCACTGCGAATTACACAGACACCTGGAAACACAGTGCAGACACCCGACCATCTGGTACGACACACAGGCGACTGCCACCTGCCTGGGACTGAGCAAACCTGTGGTGCTGGAGAAACACCCAGAAAGAGGAGTGTGGGTCCCGGTGAGGAACCTGGTCTGGAGTCATGGCTACTGTGAAACGTTCCTTTTTACCTCTGCTTTTAGAGAGACAGCAGTTCCAGACAGCACGTGGCAGATGTGAGTGGCCCTCCAGGTGTGAGTGCAGAGTTGTGAACACACACCAAATCTGGGCAGAGAACACAACGTGCAATTTGTGTGCGTGCTGCATGCTCCACAGTCACCCCGGGAGGCGTGTGATGGCCCGTGCGCTTCCGCGTGCCTGCCATCGCGCTTGGTGTGAGGATAACGATCCCACTGGACTCCAGAACAGCATGGAGTTCTCAGAGCAGCGTGAACGAGGGCACCGAGCCTGCACGACAGGCGAGGAAATGGGGGCCCAGAGTGGTCACCACACTTGCTGGGCACAGCCCGCTCGTGGTGGCAGGGCCAGGCCTGCTGCTGTCCCCAGTGCGCCCTACTTTGAGCAGCGGTATTTGAGGCTGCTACACAGTAAGGTGCAACGTAAAAGTCACTAGCTGTTAACAACATTTAAAAATAACTTCATTTAGAAGCAGTATCTCCTCCAGGCCAGCCCACAGGGGTCTTTTTTAGGGACTCTGGGAGTCCAGGCCAGGCCTTCAATGTCCTCCTGTCTGGAGACCAGCTGCAGGGTCCCCGCAGGGCCAGTTTCGTCTGGGTGCTGGCGGCACTATCTGTTCTGAAGTGGAAGTTCTAAGTTCTTTCATTTGACTGATGTGGTTCTAAGGCTCTGGGTGCCCTGTTTACGTTTCCAGCCTCACACGGTCCCTAAGGAGCCCCTGGGTCAGTGTTCCCTCTGCCCTCCCAGCCTCTGAGGCCAGCATCGGGGAAGGTCCTGCCGGCATGGGAGTGACACCAGCTCCTCCGAACAGGCGCCCAAGGGCAGCCCCCTGAGCGTGGTGCAGGTGTGCCCCTCCTGCCGTTCTGCTCCGGGCCCCCGCCTTTCCCCGCACCCCCCCCACAGAACGCAGCTTTGAAGAGTCCTCTGCATGGCTCCCTAGGTTCTCTGCTGCGGGGGCCCATGGACGTCATACAAGAAAACCTGCAGCAAAGAAATCTCATCATTGCACGGCTCCCCCAACCTGGACCGGAACACTTTTCCCTTGATTTCCTTCACACCCTGATTATATGTATATCACGCACCCCCATCAGCCCAGAGTCGGGCCGGCTGCCTCCTCCAGACCAGCACACCTGATTTTCAAACACAGAACAAGCTGGGTTCCGAGGACCATCAGCTCTCTGCGTCCAGGCAGGCTCGTCTCCCTGGTCTCTGCACGTCCCTTCACTCCTCCTGCCCTGCCGGCCCACAGGTCAATCAGACCAGGACTGTGCTCCTAAAAGCACTGTGGCAGGTTAAGAAAATCAAGGTGGGCCCACCCAAGCCATAGAGCAGAAGGAGGGGGTGGTGACTCCCCAGGGTTTCAGGGCAGGCCAGGGATGGGGGGCCCAGGGGTGGGGAGGATGGGGCCACAGGGGTGCAGGCCCAGTGGAGCCAGAATTTCTGATGTTTCAAGTGAAGACAGGACGGCCTGCTGTTTGTCTATGAAATTTGTGAATTTCTAAATGGAGACAACCAATTTCAAAATTATACATACGTATTTAAGTTTATATATACACGTGTGTATATACATGTGTATATTTAAATACATATATACATATGTGTGTGTGTGCGTGTATGTACATATTTCGTAACTACTGGGAGGCAAAGGCGGCAGCCTTACTCGGTCCCGAGCCGAGCTGTCTGCGGCTGCCGGTCCCTGCTGGCTCTGGGCCTCTAACTTATGGGTTATACAGTCACGGATTTCTTTTCCAAGCTTGATTGTCAGCAGGCCAGTTTCTGTTCATGGTAAGTACAAATGCCCCTTTTTGAAACCCCTCCCAGGCCCAGGTACTCACAGGGATTTTCAAGGCCCCAGTGAAGCTGATGGCGGCCATGCCGCCCCCGCCATCGGCCGGGAGAATGACCACGTGGTTCTGGTGGCCGGAGTGCTTTCCGTCCGACAGCAGTAAGCACTGCATCTCTGGGTCCTGGAGACAAATCCCGTTGGGAAAAGGAAAGAAAAGGTGTTACCCGGTAGCCCATCCGGTTGGGGCGAGCTCTGCTAATGGTCCTGGGGACGCCTCGTAAAACATGCTCACTGTGGGCATTCACGGAGTTTTAGGAAATACTAACTAAAAACAGGCAAAGCCCTTTGACCAACAATTCTAGGAATCCATTTGCGAAAAATAATTTGAGAAGTGGAAAAATACTCGTACAATAAAATTAATGTCACACCAACAGTGAGAAAAACTGCTGAAGTACATCCACATAAATGACGTACAAAAAGCTGAGATTTGACGGTCTGGGAAGTGCTTATGAGAGGTCAGGTAACAGAACATCATCCAAAACCACGTTCTCACTCTGATCTCACAGCACGTTCATGCTTAAATGTGCACCTGTGTAAGTGGGTAACTAGAGGATCTATTCAGAGAAGAAAAGAGGCTAAATTCTAAACCGATAGTGGTTGTCACTGAGTAGTGGAATTAACGTGTAATTTTTATGGAAATGTCGGGAAATTTTTTACATGATCCTGAATTTTTTAAGGAGTTCATAATGGACATAAATGATCAGAAACGTTACTTTAAAATTCAAAAACCAATTCCAATATTTCGTAAATTCTGATTCTGGACGTCCCTAAAGGGCAAAGTTTACCTTTATGAAAGTAAAGAACAGTGGTCTCCAGCTGACGGTGGAGTATCAAGTCAGAGCAAGGATGATCTAAAAACGCCTTTCATGAGTGCACTAGGGAGTCAGGGCTTTGGAAAGAAATGTTTCTATGGAGTTCAGACTTTCCATGAAATCAAATAGGTTTTATTGTATTTATCTCAGTGTAATCTACTCAAGACGGATTCCAAATGCAGTAAAAAAAAAAAAAAGAAAGTGGTAATGGATCATCATATCCGTCTCTTGATATGACAGTTCTCTTCCAGTGAAAGGCAGAAATGTGGACAACAGTGGCAGGCTGCAGCAACCGTGGTCCACCAGGAGCTGAGGGCCCAGCGCCTCTCGGGCAGCAAGAGCTGTGGCACCAGGATGCCCGGCTCCTGCCGTCACTCGGGCGTCCGGCCCAGAGCTGGCCATTGGTGGACACGGTCACGTATCACCACATGTCTGATGTGCCAGAACGCAGATGCCAACCCCCGGTGAGAAAGCAGAATATCTTCTGATGACAGTTCTACAAAGTCATTGGAAAAGAGACCAAAGATTTGAGTTTGGAAATAAACTCTTCTCTCGTGAATTACGCCGGCTACCCAGTGTAGGAGACAAAAATCAATAGTTCTCAACCCTGGCTAAACGCTGGACTCTCCAGTGAGAGAGCCCGCTGCCCAGCTGCATTCCAGGTTGGATAGAGCAGTCTCTGTTCAGACCCCGGGGGAGTCCAATGTGTAGTCAAAGCTGAGAACCGCAGGACAGATGCTTTAAAACACTGAGTGGTCTGACCAGTGGACCATGAAACACAGCCAGATAAAGAGTAAAAATAAGGTGAAAAGCTTCTGCTCAGCCAGGAAGACTGCCTCTGACTCACAGCGACTGCAGGTCCAGCACAGAACCCACCTGGTCACGCCCCTGAGTCACCACCTGGCCTGTCCTCGTTCTGTACAGAGCTTCAGAGACCCACCCATGGGGCTGGTTTAAGGCCCAAGACCCAGCCCATCTGCTCCGTAAGCAGCGAGGAGCCCCTCGGACGAGAGGGAAGGCCCTGCCTGTGTTGAGCATGGGCCTCCTGCCCACGCCCACTCATCTTTCACGCAGGGGCCTGGGTGGGTGGGCTCTCAGCCACCAAATTCCGGCCCTTTGCAGTGCCTGGAGGAGACAGAGGGAAGTGCGAGGTCGTGGCGGGTTTCCTAAAACAAACCAGGAGCGCAAGGCTGCCTCCTCCTCAGAGCCAACAAAGACCCACTGGGCGGACGGGACAGAGAAAGCTGTGTGCCTGGAGCCCCCGCGGATCTGCTGGGATCGGGGAACCCCACCCTGAGGTTTTACGCCTTCAGAGAGCACAAGGGCACCATTTGATGAAAACACACACAGGGGAGGACGCACTGGTGACTGCTCTGCCCACACCTCACCCTGATGCTGGCCCCGAGGACACTTGTGGGGCCGCACTGGCACCCCAGGTGGAATAGCCTTGAGCAGCAAGCCACCCGCTCAGCGCTCCTTAAGTGTTTGCTGAGCCACAGCCAATCAGAAAGACCCTCAGAGGAGCCAAGGTGACAAGAAAGACATGTGACTACAAGGATGACAAATTCCGACCACCCCCACAAATAATCACCTTGTGGGTTTTTATAACCCACGCGGCCTGGAAGCAGGTCCAGCGTGCAGCCACGTGGCCCTGGAGCCACCTTCTCTCCTGAGCACATCCTCTTCCTCGCCCACCCCTTCTTTGTGTATTTCCTGAGACGTCGCTGGGAACCAGGCTGGGCAGGTAAGAGAGTGGGCAGGACCGTCAGAAAGGCAGCAGTGATCTGGGGCCTGGGCGGTGCTCAGCTCTGGGCCCCAGTGGATCTGAGCTGGGTCACTTGGGGGAGGGGACAGCAGGGCATCTTGCCAAACTGTGGGATGTCCTGCCTGCTGACCCCGGAGCCGCCTCCAGCACTGTGAGCTCAGTCCTGTTATGGAAGGGCGGGGCTCCCTACCCTGGTTAGTGGGAGGGGCCCGCTGAAAGGGGACACCCATTGACGGCCGCCAATACCTGCCCAGTCATGTCCATCAAGGTCAGACCTACTGGGGCTTCTAAACACGTAACTGTCTCTTTGGTGACGTGCTAGTGAACAGACTTCTGTGGAGGGAAGAGAAAGGAAAGAGGGCAGCTATGTTCAGAAGACAGGTCCAGCCGCTTTACCGGCCAGTAACCGCACCAGAGCACAGGGCCCGGGGTCTTGCCTCGGGGGGAAGGTGGGTCTTCAGTGACAGAGAGGAATTACGGCCATGGGCACTGATTAAGACCTGCTAGGGCCCCGTATTTGTGTTCACCCCCAAATCCGTATGTTGAACCCCCATCTCTAGTGTGGTGGCATTAGGAGGCGGGGCCCTTGGGAGGTAATTAGGCCACGAGGGTGGGGCCCCCATGGAGGGATCGGTGCCCTTCTGAGAAGAGGCAGCAGAAGGCCTGCTTCTCTCTCTGCTCCGCCGGGTGAGGACCCGAGGAGGAGGCGGCTGTGTGCAGGCCGGGGAGCAGGCTCTCACCAGACGTCAGGTTTTCCGGTACCTTGATCTGGGGCTTCCCAGCCTCCAGAAATAAATGTTTGAAATGTGAGAAATAATTATTTACTGTTTAACCACCGAGTCTGCCGTGTTTGTTACAGCAGTCCAAGCTAAGGCACCTGATTTTTACATAAACTCAGAAGTGAGTAGAAATTTTAAAGCATTTCAGTTGAATTTAACTAAAATCCAAGAACCAAGACACATCAGACATCATCTTCCCGCATCCATTATTTCAACCACCAAAAATAAATTCCTTGGGCAATAAAGAAAAAAAAAAGCCTGTTTAGTACACTTATCCTTTAAGCTACCTGATTTAAAGAGAAAAGAAAAGATCATATACTTTCAATGATTAAAACCAAATCTAAAACGCCCCTGTGGCTCAGCATGGTCAGCTAGGCAGAGAGATGGGAGAAGCCTCCTGGAAGAGCCTTCTCGGAAGTACAGTCCTGCCCTGGTACCCGAGACCTGTGGGGCACTGTTCCCAGGACCCTCGCAGAGACCAAAATCCACAGATGCTGACGTCCTTTACACACACTGGCGTAGTGCAGCCGGCCCCGTGCTGGTGGGTTTTGCATCTGCGGGAACGGAGAGCGGACCGTGTCCCAAGAGGGGGCAGGTGAGGCCCAGCGCAGGGGAGGAGCCCTACCTGCCTCCCGGCCTCCCCATCCAAGGGGGCCAGGCAGAGGGCTCAGCACCTCTGTGCCTCAGTTTCCCCTTCTGTACCCTGGAAGGCGCTGAAGGGGTGGAGGGCTGCAACACAGCTAGCTTTTACGTTCTCTCTGGGTCCCTCCTCATGTTCCCAGCCCGCCCCACGCTCCCTCTACCTGAACCCCCTTGGCCCAGGTACGTGCGGACTCACTCCTCCTCCTTCACAGCTCCCTGCGAGGCCGGCCTGAAACAGCGCCTGCTCACCCCTCTCGGCGGGCTCTGTCTGCACCTGATGCCCAGCCCAATGCCCGGCCCCCGAGGACGTGAGCTCCACGGGCCCCGGGGGACATTGTGACTGAGGCTCATGGTGTGTCAGTGGTTGTTGGATGAATGAATGGCTTGCCAATTTGATTAAAAAAACTTAAAGCAAGCCCAGCTCTACTATCCAAAGAAAAGTACCCAAGGCAGACTCCAATGTCACCGAGGAAGCACAGGCCCTGCCCAGGGCGTCTGTGACAGGTGCCACCGAGGCAGGGCCCCACTCCTGCCCAGGGGCAGCGGGTGCCACTCACCAGGGGCTTGCTCCTCTCGTCGGTCAGGACTTGCTTCTGTAGCCGAAACCTGTGTGCGCCGTTCTCATAGGCTTTCGGATACTGGGAGAAAAAAATTTAATTAGAGCCACTGCCAAATCAACAGAGTGAAATTACACCTCGTTCACTGCAGCGATGGCACTGTCTTCACAAAAACTGATTGATTTCTTGAGTTTGTGTAAGCACATTTGACTGTCCTTTATCATTGGATTACCCCGTTCTGTCCATTCTCATTTTATAGTTGGCTTTATTCCTTTGATAACTATGTAAGTTTAAAAAGCTAAAGCTCTAATCTGTTCTTAGAAACAATAATCAGTACCTATATGTAAACTAAAAACAACGTGCAGTGTGCTGTGTACGGGTACTTACACGCCACGTACTGTGTGTGCAGTCGGACTGTAATATTTCTACCTAATAAAACTGCAAAGGGAAAAAAATGCTACCGATGAAAATAAGACAAATGATTAAAACAAAACAAGGGCTAATCCGTGCAACCTGAAGGCTTCAGACCCTCAGACAACAGGATGAAAATAAAATCCTTTCCCGAAGAACAATCCGCGGCCAACACATAAAGAAACATAACGTGCTCCTCCCCCGCGCTGGGCCAACTAACTCTCCTCAACGGCTCTGATGTTTCAAAGCGACCTCGAAAGGAAAAGGCCTTTAGAAATAACACAGGCCAACCTCTTCCTCTAACAAGAAATTTCCTACATCAGCAGGTTGCTCCAGAAGGAAGAAGACGCCCTCCACACAGGAGAGCACGGCTTCCAGGCAGCGCGCAGCGTGACCGCCGGGGCTTTGGGGGGGTGTGGACGGCGGACATATGTTCTAATTTCTCCTGGATGCACCCAGGAGGGAGTGGAATCGCTGGGTCATATGGTGACTCTATGCTTATCCTTTTGAGAAGCCACCAGACCGTTTTCCAAAGCGGCTGCACCATTTCACACCCTCACCAGCAGTGACTGAGCGTTCCAACTTGCTACTACCCGTCCTTTAGATCACAGCCATCCTAGTGGGGGTGAGGTGGCATCTCGCTGTGGCTTTGGTGACTGACCCCTGATGGCTAACGATATTGAGCAGGTTTTCATGTGCTTACTGGCCGCCTGAATGTCTTCTTTGGAGAAATGTCTCTTCAGATCTTTCCTCTTTTTTAAACCTTTTAAAAAGTTATTTTAAATCACTGAATTCTAAGTGTTCTTTATATATTCTAGATACAAGTCTTTTAGCAGAAATACGATTTGCACATACTTTCTCCCGTTCTTGATGGTATCCTTTGAAGCATAAAAGTTTAAAATTCAGTGAAGTCCAATTTATCTATTTTCCCTTCCATCCCTTGCGCTTTTTGATGTCATATCTGGGAGACTTTGCCCAATCTGAGGTCATGAAGATTTCCTCCTGTATTTTCTTCTAAGAGTTTTACAGGTTTAGCTCTCACATTCAGGTCTTCGATCCATCTTAACTTTGTGCATGGTCTGAGGAAGGGTTCCAGATCCTCTCTTTGCATGTGGATATACAGTTGTCTCAGCACCGCGTGTTAAAGAGATGACCCTTTCTCCACTGAATGGCCTTGGCGCCCTTGTCAAAGTCAACTGACTGTGAGTGTGAGTGTGAGTGTGAGTGTGAGTGTGAGGGTTTATTTGGACTCTCAGTTCTATTCCACCAACCTGCATGTCCGCCCTCATGACAGTAACACGGAGCCTCAGTTACGGCAGCTTTGTAGTGAGTTTTGAAATTGGAAAGTGTGAGTCCAGCTTTTTTCTTTTTCAGGATTCTTTTGGCTACTCTGAATTCCTTGAATTTTTTCATATGAGATCAAGGATTAGCTTGTCAATTTCTACCAAGAAGCCAGCTGGGGTCTTGACAGAGATTACACTGAATTTGTACATCAATTTTGGGGATACTGCCTTCTTGACAATGTAAGTCTTCCTGTCAGTGAACATGGGGTGTCTTTTCATTTAGTTAGGTCTTCTCTAATTTCTTTCAACAATGTTTCGTAGTTTTCAATGTGTAAGTCTCGTATCTCCTTGGTTAAGTTTATTCCTGAGTATTTCACTCCTTCTGCTGTAACTGGGACTGCTTTCTTCCTTTTGTTTTCAGATTGCTCATCACTAAAGTATAGAGATACCATTGATTTTTATGCACTGACCTTGCACCCTGCAGCCTTGCTGACTTTTCAATTAGCTGTAATAGGTTTTTGGTGGGTTCCTTGGGATTCTCTAGATACAAAATTACGTCATCTGCAAATAGCGGTACTTTCACTTCTCGTCCGATCTGCATGCCTTGTATTTCATTTTCTTGCCTAAATGCTCTGGCTAGACTCTCCCATACGATGTGGCAAGAGCAGGCGTCCTTGTCTTGTTCCTGACCTTACAGGGAAGGCATCCAGTCCTGGACTGTTAGTTATGTTAGCTGCGGATTGTCCCAGACACAGTTCCCTTCTGTTCCTAGTTTGTAGAGTGTTTTACCATGAAGGGCTGTTAGATTTTGTCAAATGCTTTTTCTGCTTCTACTGAAAGGACCCTGTGGTTTTGTCCTTTATTCTATTCCTGTGGAATACCACATTGATTGGTTTTCAGATGTTAAACCAGCTGTGCATTCCTGGGATAAATCCCATTTGACCATGGTGCTAACCCTTTCTGTATATTGCTGGATTAGCGTTTTGTTGAGTTATACGCACATTCCTAAGAGAGCTTGGTCTGTAGCTTCCCTGTGACGTCACTGTCTTCTGTGTATCAAGATAACACTTCGTTGGATGAGCAGGGAGTGTTCTCCTGGAAATCTGGGAGGAGTCTGTGAAGAGTTGGCAGAATTCACCAGTGAAGCCATCTGGTCCTGTGATTTTCTTTGTATTAAATTTTTAATTAATAATTCAGTTTCTTTCCTTGTTACAGGTCTATTCAGATGTTCTCTCGAGTCGGTTGTGGTAGTTTGTATCTTTCTACCTGATGTGTCAGCACACTGCTCCTGCCGCTCCCAGCTCTGCTCCAAGGAAGGCAGCACCTGTCAATGCGTCACAGACGCTCTCCAGGCCACCCGGAAGCTCCGTGAATGTAAAGGGCAGGCCCAGAAGGGCAGCAGCAGCCTGGCCCGCAGCGCCAGGGCTCTGGGGCCCCTCAAGTGGGCCCCATGACCAGGGTCTCTGCAGGGCCCCATGGGAAGTGAGCAGAGTCCCTGTGGGAGGGAGGACTTCGGGGCTCTGGTGGAAGCTGACGAAACGTCCCTAGAAATCAGCCCAATCTCTCTGTACCTCTGACCGGCCCCTGGGAGGAAGAGAAGCCACAACTGCCCGGCCACCCTGCCCCACAGCGTCCTGGGGACACGGGCACCCCAGGAGCCCAGTGAGTTGACAGGGAGGATGTGAATGGGGGAAAAGGACACAGCTTCGGCTCAGCTCACAGCCACAAGGGCAGAAACGGCGCCTCGGGCTCAAGCCTGCCCTCCTGTCCCTGTGAAGCAGCACGTGAGGGCGATCTGCCCCTCCCCCAAAGTCCCCTCGCACTCGGTGCCCGTGTCCCGCCCCGGGGGACGTGCTGGGGTGGAGGTGAGTGCCAAAGTCCTCCCCTCTGCCAGAGGTGGCGGTCCATGCAGCTTGGGTCTAGCCCACAGCACCAATCTGAGCTGACCCGTCCCAGCTTGGAGACTGAAAATCATGCTCGTGGCAGGAAAATGGCCTTAAAAAAAAAAAATGTATCAAAGTTTTAAAAAACCAGAGGTGTTTAACCTTCCTGAGGCAGTCATTTACAAAATTGATTTTGTTTCCCTAATTTGGTTTAATGTGGTACCAGAACCCTTCTTTTTAAATTAATTGTTCTCAAGGCGCACTGTATTAACAAGCGGATCCCAGCACAGCCCCGGCTCCCTGTCTGCGCACGGCAGGCGCACTCCACCGCGGTCCAGGTGGGGCCCTGCCTGGGTGCTCTGACCCTCCCGCGGGAGACAGACAGTGAGGGCTGAACTGGGCTTCACTGAGTAAAAAGGAGATGGCTGGAGGGCTGTAAGCACGCAGTGACATGGTCTGACTTCTGTGTCAAGAAAATGTCCCCAGGCGATTTGGCTCTGGCCTGTCCAGGGGGTGGGGAACGGCTCCCTGAGTGAGACAGGCAGTGCAGGGGCCTAGCAAGTTCACGGGGTAAAATAACGAGAACAGTCTAGTTGTGTTAAGTCTGAGAAGACACCCGGACGCCTCTACGGGGACGTCAGGTGGCAGTGTGACCACGACCACGGGAGCTCAGCGGGGAGGACCATGCTGGGGAGATGCTGAAAGCCACGGCCTGCGTGAGAGCTGCCCCAGCGAGAGGATGAACGAGGAGAGACGAGGCCGAGGAGCAGGCCTTGCCCCCCACGTGGGGGTACGGCAGGGCAGGCCCAGCAGAGCACTACAAGAGAACCAGGAGGGCGCAGTGCCCGGAAGCCCCAGGGAGAGGGCCTCTCACGGAGGGAGGAAACCATCGTGTCAAAGGCTGGTCACAGGCCAAGGGGGTGAGGCGGGAGCACTGATCGCGCGCAGCCAGACGATGCTGCTGGGGACCCTGTGGGCTGTGTCCAGAGTGGGGGAGGCCCGAGGAGGGGAGGGGTGCCGTGCAGGTGGTCAGGGAGGGTGATCCATGGGGTCCACCCAAAGGTAAGCAGGGAACTGGGTGTGAGGGCCACAGAGGCCTTGTCCACGGTGGGCGGCACCACCTGCTGTGAGCGGCAGAGGGAAGGGGGCAAGCTGAGGGCTCAGGAGAGGGGACTGGGAGCCAGGGGGGAGGCTGGCCTGGGGGGCAGGGCATTCACGGAGTTGCTGTGACTTGGGGAAGGGAGAGACCCCTCCAGACGTGGCGGGGGAAGCACTCTTTCGTGCCTGCCAAGACCGCAGGGTCACTTACCAGCAGAGTGAGCGGAGAGGTTAGGAAGTGGGGCAGTGGGTGATGACACTGACCAGGGAAACCCGGTCCTGGTGCTGGGTGGTCCAAACGGCCCCCCTGCCAGATATGGACCAGTTTCAAGTGACACCGGCTGGCTTAGCTCTGTGTCTTTCTGCAGTCACAGCACGCTGCCCGCCCAGGGAAGCCAGGCCACCCCCACCCCTTGAGGGCCCGGCCAGCCCCTGGCCCGGGTCACCCTCTGAGGGCCTGCATTGGGCCTTTCGTCTGGTTTTCGTTGCTATCATTATGATGACCCTTTTTCTAAAACTTCCAATATTCTGAGGGTGGGACCCATGTCCACACTTCATTATCCACCGACAGGACAGACAGACAGGACCAGGCTGGTGACAGTCATCAGACACCTGGCAGATGGCTCAGCGTCCAGAAGACACAAGAAGCAGAGAGCAGCCTTACCTTCACCAGGGTGGAGGAGCAGGCGATGTCCTTCGGATCTGAAACACCAAACACGACCAGCGTGAATCCAGGGCTGGGTGTTTACCCCAGCGTAAGCCAAGAGGAAACCCAAAGAGGGACCTGCTGATACTTTTACTAAATTAGTCACAATTTAAGAAAAAAGACTGCGCGAGGCAGCGTCGCGGGTGGGGAGAAGGCTCCGCGCGGCCTGTCCCAGCAAGAACGGGCCTCGCTTCTGGTTTTGCTGGGACGCAGCCCTCCCTTCCCCCGGCCCGTGACCACATCAGCCCCCGCCCAGAAGCTGGACGAGCTGGCATGAGTGCGAAGCCTGCTTTGCAGAAGGAGAAACAGCTTCTGTGTGAAGACGCTCACCCTTATGTTTAAAGGGTGAGGATCAGAGCAAGCAGAAGACATGGCCACGATTAGAGTGGGGCTCCCAGTAGCACTTGTGATGAGTCATGGAATGTCATGGAATCAATCAGAAATAAAGGTTAGTGGGCACAACGTCTACCCTGACACAGAGCAAAATGCCTTTTACCTAAATGCACGGAGGGAAGGACACGTGGAAACCAGCAAAACCAGAAGCGAGGCCCTTTTCATCTTCTCCTTTAAAATCAGCGTGCGACCTGGGGTGGGCAGCAATGCCCCTTTCACAGAACGAGACGGCCGCCGCCCCCGGCTCTGCTCCCCCCTCACCCACCCAGATCCCTGCTCTTTCTGTAGCTTTTGGTGAGACAGCTGAACTGCCTTAAAACACAAACTGAGCCACAGGGCTCTAAACTTCCCACAGCAGGTCCCTCCGACGGGCACGGGGGTGACACCGTGGAGGGCCCCTGACCACGTGGGCCCTGCGCTGGCGGCTGCTCTTCGCCTGCCCCTGCGGAGGCTCTGCCTGCGCCCGGTGGTCTCGCCGGCCGCTGGGGACGTGTAGTGGTGCCAGCAGCCCACACACGGACCTCTCCAGCCGTGCCGTGGGGCCCTAGGGGCAGGCAGGACGTCATGGCCACTCCTCGTGGGGCGGCCCGTCCCCACGACGGGCCTTCCCTGGGCTTTCCCCCTGCAGGACACCAGCACGTGGGCCCCTTGCCTGTGCTCACAGGCAGGCCCGGAGGGGCTGGCAGACGGGTCCCTGTCCTTGGGCGTGGCTGTGGCAGGAGGGAGGAGCAGGAGAGCTGTCCCCTAGCTGCTGGTCACAAGACAGGGCGCATCTGGAGTCTTCGCTGCCCAACCCTGCTGTCAGGGGTGAGGGACGAGGGGGGGCAGAAATAAACCCCCAAGACACACAGGGAGCTGGTCTCTCTGCAGAGCCTCCTGCTCTGGGACACAGAATTTGCTGTCATTACTTACGGCTGGCTTTCACTGGCTTTCGTCATTCTTACCCGTCACAAGGCGGGGGAACACGGTGCCAACACCCTCGGCAGGAGGGCCTGATGCCTTCCTCCCGGGCTGCCATCCATGGAGGGCAGCAGGGGACTCGGGCTGACCGGCGACACTGGGCTGGGAAGGGAGGCCTCACTTACAAGGGCCCGTCCAGGACTGAGCGAGGAGGAGGAAAGGGGTTCGGAGCCTGTGAACCGGCTTCTCTCTGCTGCAGACATGCTCATGGACACGGCCCCGGCTGCGGGGTCCAGCGTGAGGGGAGTGGGAGCCGCAGACAGGCCTCCCCCCGCCAGGCCGGCTGCAGGGCTGCCCCCAGAGGGAGGTGCCGGGGCACGGCCGGCCGTGAGCACCCGGAGTCCTGTCACAGCCGGGAAAGCAGAGCAGGCCTCCAGGCCACGGGCTCAGGAGGAGCCACTCAGTGGGAAAGCAGAGAAATGCCAAGTCCAGAAGGTGCCCCCAGGCCGTGGGGCCGGGCCCGGAGACCTCGGCAGAGGCAAGGCGAGGGGACAGGGAGCAGCTAAGGGTGCTTTGAGCAGCACAGCCAGTCTCTGGGGGAGATGAGCCACTAAAGGGACGGCTGAGCGAGGCAGAGCGTGAGCATGGGCGGAGCAGGGGGCTGAGAGCCTGAGAGTTCGGGGGTGGGGTGCAGAGAGAGGAAATCTTGGGGGCACCGTGAGGAATGGTAACAGGGAGCTTGAACACGTTTACTAGTCACAGCTAAAGGCTAAGACTGCGGGTGAGAAAACCCTGCCCCATCAGAGGAAAGTGCGGAGCAGAGAGGGGTTGCGCACAGCCTCTGAGGCCCGGGCTTCAGTCCCACAGGACCCTCTCCCCGGCCTGCGGGGCCCTGAGACCCTGTCCTCAGCACCAGCTGAGGAGGCACAAGTGCTCACACGGCCCCCAGGCCAGCATCAGCATCGCTGACAGGCGGGCCTACTGGCCTCGTGGTAGCAGAGCAGGCAACAGAGGAAGGTCCCCACCAGGTGACGGTGTGGTGGGAGAGCCGCTCCAGGAAGGCCCTCCGGGTCCCTGGGCACTGCCCCAGCCCCGCAGAGCTACGGGAGGGAAGGATGCTCTCTTGTTACAAAGACCAAACCAGAGCTTCCTTGTTCTTGGAAATCCTGCCCCTCCCAGAACATCTAAACAGAAGGCCACTGGCACTTAGAGCCCACCAGGCCAGCAAAGAAGCCCTGCCTCCCGCACACCCTGTT
Source organism: Camelus ferus (assembly GCF_009834535.1). Lineage (NCBI taxonomy): Eukaryota > Metazoa > Chordata > Mammalia > Artiodactyla > Camelidae > Camelus > Camelus ferus. Next base: position 3,064,064 of record NC_045696.1, read on the forward strand.
CCTCTCACCTTGCCTCCTCCCCCAGAACCACCTCCTTATCAGCTGAGGAAGAGAAAAAAAGTCACCGTGGACTCTGGACCTCCGGCTGAGCTCACCCGGCACACCCCCGCCACCGGGTGCTGGGAGCCTGCCCGGAAGAGCACAGGTGACGTGGACAGCCTTTCTTGCCCATAACTCCAGTGACACTCAAGCTACAGTTAAATGCCACATGTTGGAATGTTCGCAAGGAAGTCAGCTGCCCCCCAAGTCTGCTAAACAATTCACTTGTTTTGGCCATGTTGAGATGTTGCTAAAATCTCACTTGGCCCCTGGAGGAGACGGTGAAAACAGGAGAGCAGCCCCGCCAGCCTGCTCCCCAACCCTGGCCCGGGGCGTGTCTGAATTCCTTGTCTAACCTGGCTTCCATCCTCCCTGACCGGACAACGCTGGCCTGAGAGCCTCATGAGTGCTCAGCTAAATGGTGGGTATTTTAAAAATGAAAAGGTTAGCTTTAGCAACAAGAAAACAGAAGCGAGAAACTGAGTAGCATAGGACTTCACCTCTCGGAGGATGAAGCTGGCAGCTCCAAACGCAGAGCTGACGCTCCACCCAACAAGGCTGGTGGAACTCCCGAGCGACCCTACCTGGGCGTTAACAGCGGCGAGCTGTCTGGTACCAAACGACTTTTACTTTGCTTTAAGCCAAATCAAAGCCAATGCCAGATACGACTCTTCAGGGTAGCTCATGGGGTTGGGACACCCTGACGAGGCAGCAAAGGGAGCACTGCTCCTCTTCGCTGGCATGACTGTTGGGAGGCCTCGTCCTGCCTGTCTCTATTTCAAAAATTAATTTCAAATTCAATTACAACAGAAGTCTGGTATTGAGTCTAGAACAGAACAAAGGACTTGGCTTCCTGGCAAGAGCACTCTTCACCTAATTAAGATATATGATCTTAAGTCGTGGGTTTTAAACATTGACAAGGGTGTATCTTATCAGAAAGCAAACAAGCTTGTGGCGGCAGGAGTGAGTGGGGGCGGCCACGCGGGCTGGGCGGTGAGCAACGTGGCAGGCCTGGGACGACTGTGCACGCCTGGTGCTGCTGGGCCGGAGGGCTGGGCCGGAGGCTACTCCAGGCATCAGGAAATAGCAGAAAGTTCAGCAAGACCAGGAAACCTGCTTCTGAGGAAGGAAGCCTGCCTGGGAGCCGAGGGCAGGCCGGGACAAGCACACGCCTGCACAGGACTAAGGCGGCAGCAGCCTGTTCTCCAGACACCGTGCCCCCAAGCCCCCCGGGGTCAGCTCCAAGGCTGGCGGTACTTACGTTCGATGAGAAAGAGAAAGCACACTATCCCCATGGCCGCCACGATGGCCCCGGGCACGATGAAGGACAGGCCCCAGCACGTGGACACCCAGAAGCCAGCAATCAGGGACCCCAGAATGTTGCCCACGGATGTGTGGGAATTCCAGACCCCCATGATCAAACCTCGCCTGCAACACAGCAAAACACAGGGTGGCAAACCATGTCTCGAGGCTTAAATGGGTCAGGACACGTAGGACACAAGAGTGCCCGCCTGCACGTGTGAGGGCTGGTGTGGAAATAAACACGCTGCCTCTGCAAGACATGGGACCAGGGGTGCTTGCAAGGTGACTGTATCTTCACTTTACCTCAGGCTGTAAGATGACGTATCTCCCTGAGCTTATGCCTTCTATGATTATGAGAGGAAAGAGGCCTTTTCCTGAAATTCTTGGAAGGCCCCAAATTTAAATTTGTGCCTTGGCAACCTAAATATAATCATTTGATGAAATATCCTGTTAATAAAAGTTCATGCTGGCAAACCCACCGGATGGATGAATGGAGAGCTAAACAAGACTGGGTGGGCTGGTGTCCCCACCTTGCTTAGCGTCTCTACCACTTCTTAACCGTGGGCCTGGCCGTGCTGTGCGTCACAGACGTTACAAGGGATGGGACCGCATTCAGGTCACCAGAGGCTGGGTGCAGCTCTGCTGCTGGGCCCTGGGTGACCTAGTCAGGGCGTGTCACACTTCCCTGTGCCTCACAGTCTCGGGAAAATGTAGTCTCTGCTTGGAAAGGCCTGGGGCGAGGCCCTGACTGCATTTCTCCCAGGTTCCCCAGAGGCCAGGTGGGGTTGACCCAGACACCACCCCGCCCACAAGGGTACCATCTCCTGGGACAAAGGTCCATCTGAATCTCAGAACCTCAAGTCCCAGAGGTTTCAATCACCTGATTTCATAGAGTAGACTGAAGTGTTTTTTTTCTGTAATAAATCTAAAGGAAAACTAAAGCCAGAGTGGTCTGGTTTCCATCAGGATCTTCTGACAATAAATGCTGCCCGACACAGGCTGCCTTCCTCACCTTCCTTTTCCAAACCAGTTGCCGAGGCAGGTGACGACGCTGGGCCAGCCGGTGGTCTGCACCAGTCCATTGACGACCTGTGGTTGAGGGCAAAGCCGGGGACTCACTGGGCAGACAAGGCGCCCGGGGCCCATCTCCAGGAGTCTGGTGCAGAGGGGGACTCGCACAAAAAGATCTGATGTAAGCCTCAACGGCCAGAGATGTATTTCGAACAATTTATATATATACATCTTATTACGAAGTAATATGTGCCTATTGAGAAAATTTGGATTAAGCAGAGAAAGGAAAGAAAAAAAATCTCTTGCTACTATTAATAGGTTGGGCCAAACTTCCCCCGTCTCTTTCTAATCTAAATCTTAATAAAAAAAGAAACTTTTTTCTTTTTGTAGAGCTGATTGTCCCGCAGGCCCGGCGTGTGCGCAGCGTGCGCTCACTCCCGCGTTATGAGGACGGCCCTGCTGCTAACGCTCCTCTGCGACAGGCGCGACCTTGACTGAGGGCCTGGGGACACTGATTCTCCACTTCCAGGGGCACCGAGCTCAGCTTTCAACGAGGAGTTAGAAAGCGGCTTTGCTTAGGTGCAGGAGCCTGAGGGCAGTGGGAAACTAGGGCGGCTGTGCCTCCTCCCGCCGCCTCTGGGAAGCAGCCCTCTCCAGAGCCTGGAGGCCGCTGGCCTAGCCTCGGGCCAGCCAGGCTTGCCTTCCCTCCCGGGTGTGCTGGCTCCGGGAAATTGTTTTTCCTTCTCTTTGTCTATATTACTATAAAGTTTGAACTACTTTTGTAATTAAAACAGCCAAACTTTTTCAAGTCCTATGGTGAAGTTTTTAAAAGCAAATGACATATAATTTGCCTTGATGATTTTAAAACATCCTCCTGGGCTGTTTGAGAGCCTCAGAAGGTGAGCATCATTATTTTAAGTCCTTTTCCACTTCTTGTCAAGGTTAGCCACAGGGCTGCTGAGAGGGGCGGAGCCAAGGGTTCCAGGAAGGCGGTGGCGGGGGGGGGGGGGCAGCGGTGGGTGGGCAGCTGGGAAGGCCGCACACCCTGTGGCACCGCTGGGCCCTTGCCCTTCCTCCCACCGACTGCTTCAGACCCTCCCAAGTCCCTCATCCTCCACCCTCGCCACGCCCCACGTCCCTTCACCTCCTCTGTCACAAGACCCAGCATCTCAAGTGCATCTAAATTAAGGCAGAAGGGTTCCTGAGGGCTTCAGGCTTCAGTCCCCCAGCAGGAGGGCTGACAAATAGGATTCTTAAAGACACAACTCCTGAAAATAAGGAAAACTTCACAGCGGCTAGAACTTCAGGGCAGTGGAGGGAGAGGGCAGTGCTGACCCTGACGTCAGGCAGGACACAGTTCTGCCCCCACCCCCATCGTCTGCCGTCTTCTCCCCCGGCAGAGCAGGCGCCCGCGACACGAGCCCCCCGGCCAGCTCATCGCAGAGCCCCGCACGTGGTGGCCGCGGACCCAGACCTCACCTGCGTCACCACGTAGAATCCGAAACTGTGGATGTCGTAGAAGTAGCCCAGCCCGAAGAGGGCGGTGAGCGCCCCGCTGGCCAGCATTCCCGCCGTGAGGTAGTACCGGATAGGGAGGCGCTCCCCTATCACGCCACTGTGGATGGAGGGGAAGGAGGACAAGTGAGGGCGCGACACACTCGGATTGAAAGTGGCCCAGCAACTTCTTTCTGGATGTTTCCATGCTGTCCTCTGAGCTTTTAGAACTCCACGGCACTACAGTTCCCAGGAAATTTTAATCACAACCATTTCTCAGTGGAGCACTTAACCAGAAACTGGCAACATCTTTTAAGACTTCTTATTTCTAGTAAAAGTCACTGTTGAATAATAAAGCTTAAACGCTATGACACAGGGTGACTGCCAGCTTAAAAAACCCAAACCTGTCCTGCTAGCTAATCCTGTTCTAAATAAACAGCATCCTGCGAACGTACACAGTACCTACAAATTTCAGCTGTCAGGCTGTGGACAAGTGACACGAAAGGGGCCCCGTGACCTCGAGCGGGTCTCTCAGCTCTTAGCCGTCACGAAGCCCCTGCAACAGTGGCCAGGCGGGCAGCGCTCTGCCGACGACCCCTCCTGCCTCAGCCACTGTGATGCGCCTTAGAGACGGAGCATTTTCCTTAAGGTAAAGCCTGAAACATGGGGGGAGAGCCTCCGTGCTCCTTCTGAACAGCAGTGTGACTCAGTGAAGAGCTAATCTCTCCGGAGAACTTCTTCCTAGAGCTGCCTGGGTCCAAAGAGACAAGCGCAGGGAAAATGCCCATAGGTGGTGGGGACTCAGTGAAACGCTGCGGTGGTGCTGCTGTGGGAGAGACGTCTCCGGTTTCACGTGGGACGTGCACGCAGCAGGCTTGTAACCCCTCACACCGCACCGCCCGATGCCGTGGGAGATACAGTCTTCACTGCCTTATGGGAGATGTCACTTCGGAACAACTTGAAATTGTGACTTATTAAGTGAATAAAAAACTGGAGACTAATTATAAATGACTGCGAGCGCTTCGTGACATTCAAGCACTCTGTGGTTCTCATTTCCTTCCAGGCGGCCGTTCCAGGAGCAGGTGGGCATGAAGCGTAGTGGGGAACGATGCCCGCCTGCCCGTGGGCAGTGCCCGGGGAACCATCTCCAGAACCCGGTCTTTCCTCTCAAGAACCAACACACCATGGAGCTTTCACTTCTGAATTTACCACAGAAAACGTACCTCCCCCGTATCATGTAAATGGCCTTTTAAACGCTAAAGCAGAGGAGGTAACTCAAAATTATAAACCACATTCGGGTCAAATTTTGAGCTGAGTAGAAACTGATCACATCCAAACGCAAGAGCATTCTAGAGCTAAAGGAATCACCTACTTCATCCTGCTCACTTCGGAGAAGAGGAAACATGTCCCAGAAGCGCTGGCCCCTCTGCCCAAGGTCACAGAACAAGCGGCAGAGTCAGACGGGCCTCCTGAGAGGGCGCCATCAGCAAGGGATGCCAACGCCCTCTGGTCCTGCTGTGCCACACTGGGCCCCAATCTGGTCTCCACTTAAAAGTTTTAAAAGAAAAGGCCTAACAGAATGGACGCCATTCTACATTGTGTGAGCCTCACACAGGTAATAAAGGCCACGCCACACCTGCATGAACCTGCCGGCCATGACCTGGGTTAACGAAGGTGCCTCTGTATCTGATTCGTGTGACATACACAATCCGCTTCACTAGCCACGTGTCACGATGTCACCGAAAGGACATGCAAGGCGGCAGGGTTCACCCTCGTTGCAGCCATGAGCCTATGGGGGAGTCTCACATTAGAAGGAATTTCATAATAACCCTCACTGGCAACTTGAATCATGAGGAATGATCTTTGCCAATAAATAAGTAACAATGAAACCGCTTTATTCAAACCAGGATTCCTAACCCCAGCTCCCGTGACATCTCGGGCCAGGCAGCCCTCCGCAGCAAGGTGCTGTCCTGTGTGCTGCAGGACACTCAGCAGCGCCCTGGTCTGCCCACTGACGCCAGCAACATCCCTGCTCCAGCTGAGACGGCCGAAAACGTCTCCAGGTAGCACTAATGTCTCCTAGGAGACAAAAGCTCCCCCAGCTGAGAGCCACATTTAAATACTGTTTTCTAGTAACCGAGAAAATCACACCTCAGCTTTTGGGTATCTTTATGTTACTGATTACTGGTGTCCAGTAACACTGCAGTCTCCAGAACACGGGTACTGGGCCCCAGGGTGGCCTGTGGCTGGCGGCTGGGCTGCGAACCCTGCCCCTAAGGCGCCCAGGCTCGAGCGCCGCCAGATCCAGGCTTCCCACTCCTGATCCTGAGTGCCCCGTTCCCTCCCTTGGACCAGCCCTGCGGGCAGCGCAGACGTGCAAAGACAAGGGGGCGCCATCCACTCCGCCAGCACAAGCCGCCTGTCTGGGCACCAACCGCTCAGAAGGGTCCTGCGCTGGGGAGGGGGCCTGGGTCTTGATGATGCCACAGTCTGGGTGGGTCTCAGGGGAGAGAAGCATTCACAGGGATTCTGGGGATTCTCAAAGCTCTAAGGACCTCTGTCTCTGAACAAAGGCCTCTTTGGGCAAAAGGCCTTAGTTCCTATGATGCTTTTGTTAAACCTGGCTGGACTGACATGAGACCAGGTTTCAATCAGCCTACTGCATGTCTGTTACCCACAGGACACTCGCCACCTTCCGAGGGCAGCTCAGGACAGACGCGGGGACGGGATAATCATCATGGTACAGATGCTGGGAGCACGGCACGTGCCAGGCACTGTTCTGAGCACTCGACAGGCACCACTCACTCAATCCTTTTGTCACAGTCCTGAATTAAGAACTACTACTTCCCCCATTCGGCAAAGGGGAAACTGAGGCCCAGAGAGGTAAGGTAACTTGCCCAAAGCCACACAAGCATGTGGAAAAGCTGGGATCAAGTCCCAGAGATGTGTCTCTGGACCCACCCGCCAGGCGGGACAGCCTCTGTGCACGCAGGTGAGGTGCTGTTTGGGCCGAGCTGGGCCTGCCAAGCACGTCTGCTATAAACTACTCTGATGTAGGTGGAATCAGTAAACAGACGCGGCCCCTGAAACCAGAGAGGGTGTGCTGTGCTGTGTGTACGGGGCAGGGAGCTGCCAGCACATGTTCCTAAGTGACCACATCCTGGCAGGGCTCACAGTGCGCCCTAACCCCGGGCCAGGCAGGCTGTCCAAGGACAGTGGGCCTGACCGGCAGGACACCCGGGACGTGTGGAACGCGCTGCCTGGCCGACACAGAGGGCACACACGGACCCCGTCTCTGAGGAGAGGCTGGGGGCTGGCCGCCTGTGGGCGAGCCCGCGCTCCCCGTCCTTTGGCGCCGAGGCGCGCGCTGCACGCGCTGGGCTGCCCGGCGAGGGCCCGGGGTCGCCAGCGGACCTACCTCAGGTACATGCCGACGGCGTATGCGCACAGGAAGGCGTAATCCAGGGCCCCGAGCAGCTGCTGATAGTTGTCCTGGTCTGCACGCGCGTCAAACAGCAGCAGCAGGAGGAGAGGGTTGTTTAGTTTTCATGAAATATCAGTTGATGTTTGGGAGGGGGCAATAAAACACAAAGCTTCTGTTGTCTGAGTCTGGGCAGTGAACTCAGACTGGAAAGAGGTGGTTCTGAACGCAGAAAATACGGCAAGGGGGAAAAGTCGCCTCCTTTCCAATAATAGTAAAATAATCGCTAAATAGGCGTTCCTGCGCTCAGGGCGGATCCAGGCTGGCAGCGAGCACGTGGTTGCTCGTCTGCTCCACGTGTTACCCTGGCTGCTCTGAGACCCCCAGCCACCCAACACCACGCGCTGAGATCCTCTCTTCTTCCCACCCACACGGCTTATGCCGGCCAGTCCTGGCTGCTGTCTTTGACAAATGCCAAGTGCGAGTGATCTTCAGCAGATCTCCTGCCAAGAGAGACTTTTCCAGGTACGACGGCCCCGCACACAGGCGCAGGACACACAGCGGCTGAGGGAGAAGGCCAGTTTGCTAGGAGAGGACAGACTAGTCTGTACCTCGAGGTGCAGCTGTATCCGTGAGCACCATCACGCTGCTGAGATCAGTGACGCTGGGAGAGCCTGGCTGGCCACGGCCACACCACCAGCTCTGGGCCTGGCCGTCTATGGAGGAGCCCTGCAGGGACGGCCTGCTTCAGCCAGAGGACGAACATGGGGAGGGAGACGGATGGGGAACTCACCAAATGGGGCCCAGCCGCAGTCAGTCCCATTGCCCGGGAGCCGGTGGGGTGCGGTGTCCCCTGCTTTCTGGCTCTGGCTGTGGAAATGGACTTCACCCTCATTCGGAGCAGTGCAGAACCTGTGCAGCTCACCCTGGGCATTCGTGGGGAGGACAGAAGCCAGAGAGAGAACAGGCACTCAGGTGAGGTCCAGCAGGGGTGCAGCGTGAGAATGACTGCCCCTATCTCCACAGCGTTCCAGGGGGAATAAGGCACCACAGGGCGATCTGTCTGCAGGACCCACAGAGAGCCCACGGTGAGGAAGGTTCCTCGGGTGCCCAGCAACCCCTCCTGACGCGTGCACAGCAAACACGTGAGGGGCCTCGCAAAGGCGATTGCTGAGTGCCGAGTGCCCGGCATCCCAGGACCACCTACCCAGGACTGAGGAACAGGCCATCCTGCTAGATTTACATAACTGAACGCGTGTTACAGGCCCATGCAACGATGAGGATGGGTCTCAAAACAAAATGTGCTTGACACAGAGGAGCACGAGTGGGAGGACTCCACCACGGAGTTCAGGAGCAGGGAGACAAATCCGTGAGACACTGGTGAGACTCATGGTCACCCGGGGGAGGTGATGATGGGGACGGGGCGCACTGAGCCCTCTGGGAGCTGGAAAGGGGCCAGACCTTAGCCCAGGGGACGACTTCCCAGGTGAGCAGCTAAACATCTGTCAGGCCAGACACTGAAGACCTGTGTACTTTGTGCAAATCATACCTCATACCTCAAAACCAAACACCCCATCCAGGGCAGAAGGCCACCAGCCCGCCAAGCCATGCCCAGCAGCAGCACCCGCCAAGCCATGGCCACCCCAGCAGCAGCAAGCAGGGCGGGGGACAGAAGTGCTTGTCTGAGCAGTCTGGCTGTGGGGGCTGGAGCCCTGCCCGGTCTCTGGTCCGCAGACGGGGCTGCCACCGTCACAGAACTGTTCCCTGAGCCGTGACGCTGAACACCGTGCTTCGGCCGGTGCGTGGGACGGGCAGCCCGCCAGCCACGGCTGCAGTGGGGCAGGGAGTACGCGCGCCTGAGGGGCACCCTCTCCAGCAGCAGCCAGAGGGTCTGGCAAAGACGGCGTGTGTGTGCCGGGTGCTCCTCGGAGAGGACTGGCACCCTCATGCCATAGCACGCCAGCCGGGCCCATCTCTTTACAAGTGACCTGCTCCTTGTCACACGAGACAGAACGCCACACGTCTGCCCTTCTGCCTGCTGGCACCCACGTCCTCCCCAGGTGCTCGCCCTCCTACTCCTCTGCTGCTGCGCACTTTCTGGGTTTCCCACGACAAGTGCTTGGATGAACCAATCCATCAAGTGTAAGTGAGGGAGAAAGGAGGAATCCTCAAGGTCAGGGAGGTGGCCCCGAGGGGAGCAGAGGTCCTGAAGAAGTGTCCTCTAGTGAGCTGGGGCCCAAGAGAGGCCGGGCCTGGAGGGCTGTGAGGAAGGCTGGCCCAGGAAGGAGCATCCACCCCAGGGTCAAGACACAGGGTGGCGGGCAGGGGGCCCAGTCCACCAGGAGGGTAGCAGCCAGGAGGCCTATCCCCACCTTCGCCTCGTGGGCATCCGACTCTTCAGGATAGAGTCACCAAAGAGGCTGATCTCCTTTAAAAGGCTGCCTTGCCGGGGCCAAGGTCAGCCGGGGCTGGATGCCCCCGGGTTCTACATGGACGCAGGCCCCTGAGACCTGGCCCGGCACACAGGGCTCAGCTGCTCTGTGGTCGGGTGGCTTCAAAGTCATCACTGGGCTGTTCTGCTATAATTCAAACATTGCCCTAAAAACCAGCCAAGGGTTCCGCTTTCCAAACTCAAAGTAACACTTTGCAAAATAGCTTTCCTCAGCAGAGCTCAGCTCCCCAGCGGTGGAGGCCGGGTGGCGTCACCTTGGGTGACTCGGAGCCCCTTCCCCGTTCCTGCCTGTGCTCGGCGGTCTCACCCAGGCTGCACGTGAGAACTGAAGGCTGCGACTGTGAACTTGAGGTGGGGACCTGGGCGGGGGGGCTACAGTCCTTCCTTCCTGCAGAAAGCTGGCATTTCCCCACCCACCTGATTATACAGTTTTCTCCTCTTAGCCTTCAGAGGTCAGGGGTTTCCACCCACCTCTCCCTGCTGCTTCTCATGGAAGCCGACTGGGCCAGGCCCGGAGCTTCACTGCAGCTGGCCGTTCATCTTTCACTAAGAAAGCCACAGGCAGCCCTTGCAGCCGAGAGGGACCCGCGGGCAGGGCCGATGCAGGGTTCCTAATGCATGCCGTGCACGGAAGCCGGGAACAGGACCGCTGTGGACGCTGCTCCGACTGGCATTTCCACCTCCTCTTTCACCATCCATAGCACACATGGGACTAGAAATGATCCCTTTTTATTTCATAAATAAGCAGAAGAGGTCTTCTGTTTCGGTCTGTCCTGTGATGAGACGTGCTGGTCAGGGACACACGCTCTGAGCTGGGTGCTAGGGCTGCCGTGCTGGCCTCCAACCCGGGCCAGGTCGTGCGAGCCCCGGACTGACTGCTGTGAGGCCGGCACCGCCCGGCTGAGCCACGTGTGTGTGGAGCGCTGTCCCGGGTCCTCGGCCCCCGCGGGGCTCCGCAGCCGTGAGCGTGGGGCCCCACAGCCATGCCTCGGCCCCCGCAGCGAGCCCCCTTCTCCCCCAGCCCTCCTCTCTCTACTGGAAATGCCGTCTCCACCCCGCCTGCCCTACTGACAGGCCGCAGCAAGAGCACCGAAAGGGTGGACGTGACACAGGCATGAAGAGCTCTGAGGCTGTTCAGCCGTGTCAGTTTTTAATAATACTGCTACATTTTAATATTTCAATGAGTTTTATTCCCTAAACCTGGTGTTTGCAGGAAAATTAAGGATTAACTAAACTGAGATAAACTTAGTTCATCAGAAAAAGACTCACCAGGTGAACTAATTCTCTCCATGCTACAAAGTCATTTGGGGGGAGCTAGTCCTCTGCTTTCATAAAAGCCGTCTCCTTTGCAAAGGTTTTACACATACGTCTTTCAACGGGTAATATAGAAAAGTAATCAAGTCACACTAGGCAGTTACTGAAAGTTGGTCAGTCAAAAGACTACATGGCAGCTGAGGGACACAGGTATGAAATGCCAGAGGAGGACAAGCAGGATGGAGCCTCGGGGCCCAGGCTGCTCATCACCATCTAAGAACGTCTGTGAACACTGGGGTGCGTGGATATTTTTGAATTAGAGTTCCCTCTGGATACATGCCCAGGAGTGGGATTGCTGGATCATGTGGTGAGTCTATTTTTAGTTTTTTGAAGAATCTCCATACTGTTTTTCATAATGTTTGCACCAAACTACATTCCTACGCTATTTACAACAGCCAAGACATGGAACAACCTAAATGCCCATCGCCAAATGACTGGATAAGAAGTTGTGGTATATTTATACAATGAAATACTACTCAGTCATAAAAAAGAATCAAATAATGCCATTTGCAACAACATGCATGGACCTGGAGATTGTCATTCTAAGTGAAGTAAGCTAGAAAGAGAAAGAAAAATACCATATGATATCACTTCTATGTGGAATCAAAAAAAAAAAAAGACATATGACCTTATTTACAGAACGGAAACAGACTCACAGACATAGAAAACAAACTTATGGTTACCAGGAGGAAAGGGGGTGGGAAGGGATAAATTGGGAATTGGAGATTTGCAGATACTAACTAATAGATATAAAACAGATAAACAGCACATTCATACTGTACAGCACAGGGAACTACATTCAGTATCTTATAGTAACTTATGGTAAAAAAGAATGTGAAAACGAATATATGTGTATTCATGCATGACTGAAGCATTATGCTGTGCACCAGAAATTGACACAACATTGTGAACTGACCATACTTCAATAAAATACATACATGCAATAAAAAAGAATACTTGATATAAAAATTGTCTGTGTAACACACAACGAAACAGCAACAACAAAACAGACTGTGAAACGCCAGAGCGACGGGAAGTTGAGGGCAGGATGAGAGAAGGCAGGTGTCAGCGTGACGGAGGATCACAGAAAACAGCCCCGACGGACAAGCGAGGTGCTTGCAGGGGAGGGTGGCCCGCAGTGGGCGACGGGCGCCCCCTCCCACCCAGCCGCGGCCCAGCTCCGCGCAGCAGGGGGCGGCACCTCGGGGACTGGCTGGCCATGCAGCAGAAGTGCTCTCTGGAAGTTCCACTCTTGCACAGGCCCCCGCAGCCATTCAGGGACAGGTATTTCTTATGTAAATGTACATTTAAGGAAGACTCCACTCTCCAAACTCTGAACTTGAGCAACTTTGCACTGAGAAACGCTTTCACTCATTCATTCCAGAAATATGGGCTGGACAGCTCCTGGGCTCTCTGGCCAAGGGTACAGAGAGGGTGCTCAGTGTCTGTAACTGGGGAGTCGGGAAGGGTCCAGAAGACACGGAGAGGTGATGATGAGGGGTGGGCGGCCAGAGCGGGGGTTTGGGGCCACATCAGCTCCCCCGGAGGAGATGAGGTCTGTCAACTCCACCTTTAGACGACACGTCCAGCTTGGGGTGTGCACACACACACGTGCATGTGTGTGGACACGAGTGTGTACGTGGTCCACACGGAGTGCATATGGTCAGTAAACTGCCTGTGGCTCATCAGGTTGTGTGGACTCATTCACTTTAACTAGCCCTTTAACAAAGCTCTGGGCTAAAAGAACTCTGCAGAGCACCATCCAAAAGGAGCCCCAGAAGAGAAATGGAAGTTGGGCGCCCGCTATGGTCTGAGTGTCGGTGCTCCACCAATTCGTATGTTGAAACCTAACCCCTAAGGTGATGGTGTTAGGAGCTGGGGTCTTTACGAGGTGATGAGGTCAGGAGGGTGGATCTCCCGTGAATGGGATTTTAAAGGGACCCCAGAGGACCCCCTCGACCTCCCACTATCTGAAGACACAAGGACACAGCCATCTGCAAGCTGGAAGAGGGCCCTTACGAGAAACCAGCAGTGCGGCACCCTGATCGGGGCGTCCAGCCTTCAGAACTGTGAGGGGTTGATTCCTCTGTTTATAGCCACCCAGTCTATGGCACTTCGTTACAGCAGCTCGAGTGGACGGCGACAGTGCTCGGAGCAGGAAGGCCAGGCAAGCTGTGCCTGTTTACAACAGCACCCGGAGGTGGTCAGCTCGTCTGAGTGAGTCACAGCGCCACGCACAAGGGGACCAAGCACACACACGCATGTGTGAGCACACACCCACTCACAAAGGTGCAGGAAACTCAAGGGAAGCTTTCTGGTCACTATCCGTTTTTCACAAATGGAACCCTTCTACATGGACTGATGCACACCGTAGCTCTTCTGACTCAAAACACCTCCTGGGACGCGTTCTGAGGCCACTGCTTTGGCTCTGACCCATTCCTTGAAGCAGTTACACCGCGGGAATATGGCTGTGCCACACGGTCCATGCAAACTTTCACCTGCTGGTTAAGTTCACATAGTAGCCAGGCTTTTTTTCTCCTTTTTTAAAAAAATTGTGAACGATGCTGCAATAAAGGTGCCTATGCAGATACCCCGAAGTGCTGGCGCCTTTATTTTTATGGGCAAAGTTCCCAGATGCAGGAATGAAGGACAAGCATTTTTAATTTCAATTAGGTGTTACCCAGAACGCTTTCCAAAAGGCTGTAACACTACATTTCCATCACCAATGCCGGAACGTCTTCTGCCTCCGTCAGTGCCAGCAACAGGGGCTGTTACTCTCTTTATGTTTTGCCAGATTGTGGGTGTAAAGTGATGTATTGCTACTTTAATTTGCACATGCAAGCTCGCATGCAGTCCTCACAGTTCTTGGAAATCCAGACCCCTTGTCTGTGAGCTGCCTCTTCCTCCCCTCTGTCCATCACTCCTTTGGGTTTTCCCAACCTCATGCCCCTAAGACGGACATAATTCTGTTTTTGCGTTTTCACTTTTTATTTTTCACATTTGAATCTTTAACCCATCCATTTTTATAAGATAGGGATTCAACTCTATTTCTTCCAGGTGAATAACCAGTTGCGTCAACACCATTTATGAAATGACCTGTGCTTTTCCATCACCTGTCGACCACGCCACCGTATGTTTCTGCAGTATTTTCTGTACTATTCTGCTGACCTCCTCTGTGTCTAGTCTCACGCAACACCATAATAATTTGATTATAGTGACTTTAAAAAGGTTGCCTTTTCCGCACTTTCCTTGGTAATTAACTCTTGGGCGTCCTTTCATATAAACTCTAAGATTATTTTATTCAATTAAAAAAGACATTGCTGAGATTTTCACTGGAGTTGCATCCTGTTGAAATACTAACACGGGGAACAGTGGAACTTTCCAGATAGCAAGTTTCCCATGCAAAGCCCTGGTATGCACTTCCAGGCTTCTAGGCCTCGTCTTCTGTCTGCCACCGAGGATCTTACAGCTTTCTTATGGAGTCCTCTGTGTGCAGAGAGGGCTGGGCACTCATATTCAGACCAGTCAGGTCACCACTCCCCTCAGGGAATAGGGCTCCCTGCAGCTCAGGCCCTCCCTGAGAACCCCTGCTTTCAGGACTTTGTTCTGGCCCAGCTGGGGCTGGGGGACACCCCCAGAGTGTCCCCTGGTCACGGGCAGGCCACACCTGTCTGCCAGCCTCCAGCTGGGAGCCGGGGCCAGAGCTGGAGCAGCTCGTGGAAAAGAGGAAAGCGCATTTGCTACACCACCTCCTCCCAGCCCTGTTTCCATCATCATCACCTATTTTTCCTTTTTGCTCTACTAAAATCAGAAAAACATGGAAGGCATCAGTGGAGACTGCAGGTAAGTCCAACAGAGAAGCCTGACGCTGTCACGACACGTCACGTCACTATGAACGACACTGAAGAATGTGACTCATTCTGTAATTCACAACCCCTGGTGGTCAATTCCAAGTAAGCAAATATATTTTAACTTTGTTTTGCTTATAACGTGCTAATTTAGGCTAGAGAGAATTCAAACTGTTCCCTGAGTCACAGAACCATTACTACCTCTAGTTTATAAATAAGATGAGCTAAACAAAGGCAGAAAACCCTGTCAGGCATTGCACAGCTTAAGTGTTCGTGTGCAGTGTGATGTCCTCCCTCAAAAGGCAAAGATGACCACGGACCCTGCACGAGGCTGCTCCACATCCAGGCACAGTTAAGGTGCAAAGCCAGACCACATGCGTGTCGAAGGGGACCTGGGTGTGACGCTGTGAATGCGCTCAGGTGTTTAAACGCCCCGGGGACCTTGTGGCAGAGAGGTCCCGAGAACCCTGGAGTCAGCCCGCCCACGTGGAATTCACCCGAAGGGGTCCCTGAGTCTCAGTGTCCTCACCGGAACACTCAGACCCACGGTGGCAATTATCTCAAATGAGGAATGCGTGCATCCTGCCAGGCTGCAGGGCTCCATGAGCAGCAGACACTGTGACTG
The DNA here is from genome assembly GCF_009834535.1 of Camelus ferus. Taxonomy (NCBI): domain Eukaryota; kingdom Metazoa; phylum Chordata; class Mammalia; order Artiodactyla; family Camelidae; genus Camelus; species Camelus ferus. Next base: position 3,079,570 of record NC_045696.1, read on the forward strand.
ACGAAAACTTGACAGAGAGCTGGCCACGAGGCCCCGCGTCAGTAAGCCCCAAGCCCCCGGCAGGGGAGCCTGGAGCCTGGACGGTGCTCCACCCCTTTTGGGCAGAATGGAGCCCCGGGGACCCCCACATCTGGAAGGAACCCACATGCCCCGCGCTGCTGCTGAGACCCTCAGCCCGCCTGGGTCCCAGCACAGACCTCGGCTGGTCCAGAGGCGCTGGGAGGTGACTGCCCCGCCCTCCACCTAGCGCTCCGGGCACTGGCCCCAGGACCCCAGTGCAGCCTTTCAGGGAAGCTCAGGAGGGCTCCCCGGCCGCTCGTGCTCCCTCAGTCCACGGCACCCACTAGGCCCCTTCAGCGGGCTTCGCCCTTTCTGAGCCGTGTGTTTACTTCCCCCAGGACGACGGGAAACAGGCGTATGTGAAGTCACCGTGGCTGGCTGGTCCTCGGCACTGACTTTGGAGCCACTGGTTGAGTGGAGTAAGGCCCTCCAGCTCCTGTTCCATCCTTTTCTCTTTTGAAAACAACATTTTAAAAGGTCTTCAAACCTCTCCATAGTTATTAAAACTCGGTATGTCAAAAAAAAAGCAAGAATTTTGGAAGTGACTTAAAGTGCAGGGGAAATCCCTGCTTCCTAGGGGCTAGGGAGGAGCTCCAGGACCCTGTGCCCCACATACTCCGGGAGTAACTGGAGAGAGGGGCACAAGGAGTGGCCAGGGCAGCGGCTCTCAGCCCCCGGGAGCAGCGGGGGGCACGACCACAAAAGCCAACAGAACTGCAGCCCCGGACCGTGTCCCTGCCGATGTTCAGAAGTTGAGGGCGCGATCGAGCCATCAGGGAACTATCTCTGGCACCGGTCAACTTCTGTGTCCCTCCTATAGCAAGAGTCAAAAGCCATGCCAGCCCGGTGACAGTCCGCAGGCAGACTGATGCGGCTCCGGGGAGGGCAAGGAAACGCTCCTGCTTTTCCCAGCGTTATAACTGGCTCTTACGTAGGATTGTCTACTTTAATCTTCTTTTCTCAAAGTCTAGTTAAATGCCTGCTTAACAACTTCCTGCCCACCCATCACTCAAACAGAAAAGCAGTGCTCCAAGAATAACGGAGAACCACCACGATGCCAGACTTGCGATCAAATCCAAATGATCACAGGGGCAATTTGGGGAACAATTTTAGATTGGATCTATTTGGAGGGAAAATTCACGCAAGACAGAATAAATATTTAATTAAGCTTCAAAATTCTGGAACCATCAACTAATAAAACTGAAAATATACTACCTCTGAAATTACAAGTCCTAAAAACATTTTAAAGATTTTAATTTCAGAAAAGAGAAACTAAAAACCAAAGCAGCAAAATAACTTGCTTCTCAGCAACCCATTTTCTCCACTCATCTTCTTACTCTGCCCCCACCCTCCCCTCGCCCCAGACTGGCTCTGAAGGTCACCAGCTCCTCACAGCATTCCAGGCAGGAAACGGAATCGAGGGCCGACAAGGGCTTCTTACCTTGACTATACTGATGGGCTTTCGAGATAAGTGAAAACTTGCATACAGCAAAAACGTCAGAATAAAAATGAAGGCTCTGTACCTGAAACACAAAACAGTGGCAGGGGATGGCATAAAATAACATAAGATGCGCTAAGAATACATTGCACTGCATTCTTAAATTTCCTTATGCTGTATGTTATTTATTCAATTCTGTATCAGGTACCCATCTTATTTATAATACTATTACAATATTATATTTTAAAAATGTGCCACTTTTACTTTGTCCAAACTCAAACTATTTAAATATTCATAGAAAAAAATCTAATCAGAGAGAAATCTGGGACACAGATGTACACGTGTTTACAAAGCAGACAAAAAGGAACGATTATTTGGTTTGTAACAAAAGTAACTGCAGGTGACTCAGATGCCTCTATCCCGGGCATTTAAGATCATATTTATTTTTTACCTTTTAGCTTCTGTGCAACTTTCTAGAAGGACACAAGCCAGGCAGAAGTATAAACATTTCACTGACCTCAGTGAGAACAACTCAGTGATGCTGACAAGCCATGAATAAGGCCACTGACATAAAAAGTCCTGCCCGAAGCCCTGCTGCCCTTCTCGGCGTGCGCGGAAAGCAGCTCAGACAGAAGTGCTGAGATGTATGGGAGACTCCAGAAAAGAGGCCACTTTAGTAAGAAGATAAAAGTTTGTTCCAGTCTAAACGTGTGAATCACTCCATAGAAAAACAATCCTTAGGGGAAGAAAACAGATCAGGAGGAAAAAGGATTTGGCCAGAGATCACGACAAGGGGCTCCCACCAGGAAGGCAGGCCCTCTGTGTCCTGGGGCCCAGCCTCCAACCCTGAGGAACCCAGCCTGCTCTGGCCCAGAAAGGCCAGTGACTCTTGAACTGCACACTGGCTGAAATGGATAATTACCCACAGCGGGGGCAGCGCCGGGGGACTGGACGGAGGCAGCGCCCTCGCTGTGCGAGGAGCCAGGTCCCCGGATCAGCTCATTCTAAGGCCCTGACGAGGAGGGACCCTTCCTCCTTTCTGCCCACATTTTCAATGTTGTGATTCACTTCTCAAGGGCAGCTTTCTGTAACTAACAGATTCCTACGGGTCTCTGCCTCTCTGGCCACCAGAAAAGGTAGGAGTTAAATATTTCCAGATTTAAAAAAAAAAGGTCATATTTCAGGTGGGAAAAAAGGGTTGGGACTCAAACCTACCATCGCGGCAGCAGCCGCGCGGAGTGAAAGGAAACCCCTCATAGGTTGCCTGGCTCTCGGTGAGCGCCTGCTAAGTGAATAAGGAAACGCACCCCCGTGCTCTCTTCTTCATCGGGGAAATTTACTGATGGCTTTTCTAGGATTCTTTGTGATTCAGCCCGAGCCCGTGAACAGTTAGGAAACAAAGTGCAACTATTAAAAAATGTGTCTCCTCCCTCTCAGAGAGCAGAGTCCATGCAGGCACAGCGGGTCTGTCACTGGAGCCCAGGCCTTCATCCTCATGCTCTGAAAACCCTTCATTTGGACGGGCGGGGCTCCGGCCCTGGGCTTGAAGCTCCCTGTTACTCCACCCGTCACTCCTGTGTGCCACCTTAGGAAGACCCTGGGCCACTGAGCTTTCAACGCCCAGATTCCCAGCCCACAGCCAGACTCAGGGTCACCTCCCCACTCCTCGCTAGGGCTCGTGGAGGACCCACCTGGGTGCAGAGTTCCCATCTCCCATCCCCACAGGAAGAATGGAACAGCTCTCTGACTGGTCACCTCCAGCCCCTCCCAGATCAGTCCAAGGGAAGAACCTAGCGCCCGCAAGGACGCGGGGTGCTGCCAATCCACAGGTGTGTTATCGACCAGGAGAACCTGAATTCCATGACCACCCGGCTCGGCAGGGTTTTGAGAGGGTGTCTCTACTTAAACAGGCCTGGAGCGGAGCGGAGCGGGGCGGGGGCGGGGGCGGGGGCGGGGGCGGGGGGTGGCACGCAGGGGTCAAGCGTGGGCTTAGCATGCACGAGGTCCCGGGTTCAGTCCCCAGGACCTCCCTTAAAACTGTAAATGAATGAATGAATGAATAAATAATAAATAAACCTAAAAAATAAATAAGTAAATGGCCCTTGGGTTCATGGCCTCCACTCTACCCAGACATAAGCAGAATATTCCATTGATAAACATTCTAGTTCTATTAAGTATTTTTAATGTACTTATTAAATAGGATAAATAAACCCAGAAACGAAGAGCTCCTCTGCGTGCCTAGGTGAGTCTGAAGAGCCCTGCGACCCTAGCACACCTGCATCCCGAGGCCGTCAGGGCCGTCAGGGTCACCGGGGCCGAGCAGCCGCCCCTGGGTCTCTGCCCCCTTCTCCGCCGGCTGGGCCTGCACGCGGTGCTCACCTGCACAGAGCCCACGGGGTGGAAGCGGAAGCAGTCCCCACACCTGCTCCTGGCAGGGGGAGGCCGAGCTGAAGCACACACCATGGATGCCCCAGGACACTGAGGGCCACAGAGCGGAACACCTGCCTCTGGACATATTCTGGTCAGTTTTGTGTGGAAGTGAAACACCTTGATGAAGAAGAGTACCCAGCTGCCTGTCAGCAGGGTTCCCTGAGGGAGGCTGTTCTGCAGAATCAGGGCAAAGGGTCAACCCACACTGCAGCCTGGAATCTTCCTAGAGATAGGACCCGTGGGTGCGAAAGCGGAAGCCAGTGTCAGGCCAGCTCTGCGTCCTCTATTTCCATATCCATCCTTCCTCCCTCACTCTCCCCGTCTTATTACGTAGGACTTGGGGAGAGGGGAGGAGCCAGCCGCTAGAGGTTGAATTTCCCCTTCCAGAAGGTCTACACACCGGTCACTTTAAACCACAGAGCCACGCTGTCGGGCTGGCGCCCTCCTGGTGGCCGTGTTGACACGTCTGCACCCGCGCAGACGTCTCACTTGTGTGGGATTATCCTGGTTCATGAAGAGGAAAGTCCCAAACACCCTCCTGAGGCCTTTCCGGCTTTGTAATTCTGTTCTCATCTGCTTTCTTCCTTTATCATTTATGAAGCAAGGATTTTGGGTATTTGTTTCCTTTTATCCGTCTTGTACTGGGGTGAATACCGTTTCCCAAAATTAACGTCCGCCATAAACTTTAGAATGTGATTGTATTTGGAAACAGGGTCTTGCAGATGTAATTAGTTAGTCTGAGGTCATACTTAACTCATGTGTGACCTCAGATCCACCGGGATCCTGAATCCAGTTAGAGGCCCTTATCGCACGCCACGGGGAGACACGGAGGCAGATAGGGAGGAAGGCCATGTGATGGTGGGGCAGAGCAAAGCGAGGAAGGCTGAGCACCGCCAGCAGCCGCCAGACACGGGGTGAGGCAAGAGGCGCTCTTCCCTCAGGCCTTCTGTGGGAGCAGGCCCTGCTGACCCCTGACCTCACACTTCCGCCTTCCAGAACCACTGAGAAAACAAATTCCTGCTGTTTTAAGCCACCAGTTTGTGGACTTTGCTATAGTAGTCCTAGGAAACTCATGAAATCCAGTATTTTACTTTTTGTCTTGTGTTACATTAAACTTGTGAATATTAAGCAAGTAAAATTAAAAATGAATTATTTAATCTTTTCCTTCATCAGTTTCCACTCACCTTCTGCAGTTATGCCTAACAATAGGTAGCATTCTCTGTATCTACAAATACTACAAGAATAGTATTTGGGTTAATCCCATGTTTCTAGCAAAAAAAGTCTGTCTCAGCAATGCCCCTTCACAGCCTCCACAGAAATGTTCCTGAATGACACACGCATCCCCAGACAGACAGCAGCCCGCTCCCGGCTAGGAGACTCAAGGGACAATATCCGCTTCCTTATCTGAGTATTATTTCTCTCAGTCACATGGAAATAAGAAGTAAAAAAATGCTTTAGAGGACAGTTACTGAACAGCATAACTTGGCACAGAAGTTAGTAAAAAAAAAAAATCCTTAATTTAGGAACAATGAAACCACACACCCTGTGACACGAGCCCCTTCAGAGCACCCCAAAGGAGGGCCGTGGCGTCAGTGAGTTAGCACTGACCGCTTGGTTCAGGGGCTCTCTGCCACATCTCCCCTCAGTGAAGCCACCATTCTTCCCTCTAGCAGTTAACAAGGAATTTGTGGGAACATACTTGGAGAACAGACATCCTATTCCTCCAACGTTCTCCCAATGGTGTGTGTCCGCTAATGACCCTTGCCTAAACCAAGCATGCCTGATGGTCACAGATGGCGGTGTCCCAAGCTGGACACTCCTGCTCCACTTAGGGGCTAGAATTCTACCTTGGGAAAGAGCTTCCTTCCTCCCATTTGTGCATTAATTTAGGTATAGCAGCAGGGACTCACTAGATTCTTGTTTTATTCAATGGGCTATAATCCATTACTCGGATCATTTATTTAAAGTTTCATCCTCGATTTGGCCAGTGGGGGACCATTCATTTTTAAGTACTTCCTTATTTTCTGGCACAAGATATTCCAGGCTCATCTCACTTTCCCTATGAGCCCCAAGGAAACAGCCCCAGTGCTGACATCATCCTAGTATCCAAGGATGCCTGCCTGGATCCTTCAGTGGGAAAGGGTACATAGAAACCAAGATCCAACACCAAGTGTGCTCAGTGCTGCTGGGGTGTTGCTGCTCCCAGGGCCTCTCAGCAGGGCAGAAAGAAGGCATATTACACACACACACACACACACACATCCCAAATACATACACAACACACCCTCCAATATACACACATGCTCACCACATACACACCCACACACCCACAGCCACATGTATTTCTCCCTCTACTCTCTCTCCAGGTCTTCTTGATACCTTTCACTCCAGTCCAACACCACATGATTCATCCCGTCCCTCCCCCATCAATTTCTGTAACCTCGTCACCATCAGTGAGAAGCTGTCACCTTTCTGTCATATTTCTGACAAAATGCATAATTTGAATCTAACCATTGAGGAAATACCAGACACACCCAAAACAAGGGACAGTCTATAAAATAAATGGCTTTATCCTTCAAAAGCGGCAAGCTCCTGGAAGGCAAAGAAAGGCTGAGAAACAGTTCCAGTTGAAAGGAGACTAAACCCACAGAACAACTAAATGCAGCGTGAGACGCTGGACTAGCTCCTGCGCCAGGAATAAACTCTACAAAAGACATTATTGAGCATTTGACATAACGTTGAATATGGACTATTGATTAGATAATAGCATTATATCAGCACTAAATGTCCTGATTTTGCCCTTTGTGAGCAGTTATAGGAGAGTGTCTCGTTCACAGGAAACTCACACTGAAGTGTTTAGAAATAAAACAGCATAATGTCTGTAACCTGCTCTCAGATGGTTCAGGAAAAAATTGTGTGTGTGTGTGTGTGTGTTGGTCTGCCAGCTGAGCCCAGGCCCAGGGCTGGACGGGACGCATTTCCTCTGCTCTAGGCTCACGCTACTCAAGACTCGGAGTCCCAGGAGAGAGGCCAGCAGCCCACCGTGGGTCCTCTCCCACTCCTGCTGGACCTGGGCTGTGGAGGCAGGCCACGGGAAAGGAGCCTGGAGGGCCTCCATCGCTGCTGTGATGGTTGGAAAATCCGGAGACCCCACCCACGGACCACAACTGTGCACAAAGGTGGGGAGTCAGTTCCCCGAAGGGGACCAAAGTGCTGTGAGGAGGGGGCAATGCGCGCTGGGCAGAAAAACATGTAAAGTGTTCTACGCAGGAATGTTAAAGGCAATTCTCTTCTAAGGAAGCTGAGATCAAGAAAGGTTAAGTCACTTTTAAAAGTCAGAGAGCAAGTCTGAGGTGCAGCTGGAACAGAAATGAAGATGAAGACTATGTCCTTGCTACCCAGAGTGTGGTCTGCGTCACCCAGGAAACGCAGCACCCAGGCTCCACCCAGACCCACTGAGCCAGGATCCCCACTCCCACGAGTTTCAGGTGGTTCACATGCGCACTAAAATTTGAGAAGCACTGCTCTATCTCTGTAGGTCTCAACCTTAAAAAGAAAAGGGGGGAAAGAATTTGTGATTATAGGAGCTCTTTGTAACATTCTTATAATTTTCTTCCTGTGAGTTTGAAAACTGTATCTAAATGAAGTTACAAGACAAGGTAAAGATAAACACTCATAAATAACAGGTGAGTGTTTAACCACGTGCGGCTTGATTAGCAGTAGACAGGAGACGAGCCAACACGCGAACTGCTCTGAAAGAACCAGGCACCTGAAGTCACAGTCGGGAGCCTTGGGGTGAGCCCCCAAGCAGCCTCAGCCCAAGAGGCTGCAGAGCGTGCTGGCCAGATGGAGACCGGGGGTCCGGGACACGCCGCTGCGGCATGGAAGGTATTTTGAGCAGAAAAACGCTTGAGTTCCTGAGATCTCTCATCTGCCTAAAAACAGAGCCTCCTGAAAGAACTCAGCTGTCAGTAGGTCCCCTCTGGGAGCACCCAGGGGGGGCTGAGGCTACAGGGATGAGAAGTGTTCACACCACAGTCGTGACCCCCTCCTGGCTCCCATCTATTCTAAGGGCGCGTTTACTTTTCCCAAAAGTCATTTGTTATCCCAAAGGTGCCTTTCTCCTCCTCTCCGCCTCCTCATCCCCGTTTATAAGATGGTACAGAAGCCCTATATTCTAAGGTCCCTTGGAGTCACAATTTTCTATAAACGCCCACACACACATGCTTAATTCTGTCTTTTTTCTTGTGAATCTGTCTTTTGTCAGTTTAATTCACATACCCCCAATCATTCAAGCTAAAGGGTGGAGGAAAAATTTTTCCTTGCAGCAGAGATGAGCAGGAGAGGAAAACCACTGAGACTGTGGGTCAGAGACCAGATGGCCTGAGACCCCGCTCCCACCACCTGCTTCCTCTGCGGAAAGGTGAGTCACGAATCCCCCGTGAGACGGACTCTCCGAGCACGACAGGAGAGGCACTCGCTGAACAGAGCGCACAGTTCCGGCCTGCGTCCACCTGGTCCAGGTTTCATTTTCTCTCTGAAGGTTCTGGCCCCGCGAGGCCAGTCACTGAGCTCAGAGGGAACACGCTTCACCCACAGCCACGCCATAACCCTGCCGGTCGCCAGCGCTCATTTATCTGTGGCGACCAGGATTATTTTCTGTAGACCAGAAACCACTGAAAACCTCAAATGAGCCCAAAGGCTGTCTGTCACTTCGAGAACCAAAGACGGACAGCTCCACGCTGCTCGCGCTCAGCCTCACCGCCGATCCGCACGTCGGCAGTGGCGGGCGGCCGGCCACCCACCTGCATTCTATAACCGAGCTGGGCGGGCCGAGGGGCGCTGGCGGCCCGGGGGCCCTCACCCACGCGGGGCACCGGGCCAAAGCACTCACCACTGATCCCTGGAGAACGAGATGATGAAGCGGATGCCAGGGGGAAGTCGGGCCATTGATGTCCCGCTGACCACGGAGCGCTGGTCGCAAAACAAGGTGCTTCATTAACAGGTTACTACCCCAGCTCCAAGGGGCTCTCTCGTGCCACGGCAGTTAGCTCAGGCTGGAACGCGTGTACAGACGTCTTCCTTCCAGCAGAGGCTCGGCTCCCTACACGGAGGAGGAGGTGTGGAAAAGTCAGGTGTTCTGACAATGGCACCGTCGGAGCCCCTGGCAGAAGTCCCCCGCCCCCGCCCCCCGCGTTGTTGCCAGCCTGGAGCGAGGCTGGGCTGCCAGCGCCACGGGGAGAGCCCACCGGGGGAGCCCCTCGGGGGAGAGCGTCTGCCCTCTGGGCAGCTTGTTCAAAGATCACTGAGATGAATTTCACATGATGTTCTGATGATATATAAAAAAGAACCGTGGAATTCAGCTCCATCTGAAGGTCTCTAGAGATCAACCCATTCACTCTTAACCACAACACTCTGCAGAACTACACTGACGTTCACATGAAGCCTCGTGTGCCCAGTGGTTACATCGTGCACTCAGTCTCCAGAATGCCAGGGAACCGGCCATGCTTGATTCCACCTGCTGTGGACCAGGCCACCTTTGAGTCACAATAACAGAGAGGAACGCAGGCCTGGACAAGATGACAGGTCATCAAACCGATCATCTGACTGTGGCTTTGCAACTGAGTCTAAATGCATGTAGTGCTGTGGGAATGAACTTCACCTCGTACTTGCCTCCTCATTTCTCACTCCTGTGGTCACCTCACTGGAAAACGGCCCCATTCTGAAGCTTGGGCTGAAGGCAGAGCAAGACAAGAGGAAACGGGCAGAGAGGTGTGAGAGCTGAAAAGGGCCCCAGCACACCAGGCAGGCCCGGTCTCCTGCCCCAAAACCAACTTCATGACTTGGGTGAGTTTTCAGTTTTTCTCCCATGCTCAGCAACGAGGAATCTTTTGGACCAACACATTAAATGACCGCACCAGTGCAGGCAGGAACGCGGACTGTTCTATGTTAACACGCACTGAGAATCCGCAGGTTATATAATGTTTTTAAAGAAAGCTACTTTTGACTAAACATTAACCCCGACTTAAAGCTGAAATGTACTCAGTGACACTAAACAACTTCCTTGGGGTTAACAGACAAGTAATAGCAAATAGCTCCAAATATTCCTAAGTGCCTGCATCTTCCCGATTAAAATGGGCTCTCCATGTTCACTGCTGCCCTCCCTCCTGAGTGAGCTTTCAAATGCACCTTTCGAAGCTTTCATAATTACCCCCCCCATCTCTTCTCAGGGAAGCAGGGAGGCCCCCTCTGCTCCCGCCAGCCAGCCAGCCCACCCAGCCTCCACCCCCACCGAGGCCTTAACTATGACACGGCTTCTACTCTTCATTCCACCTGGAGTGCCACCTGCCCCTGCAGCTGACCCCAGGCTGGGTAACCCCAGGCATGTCCCCTGAACTTTCTGCTCCTTCACCTGCCCAAGCTAAAAATGAGGGATGATGGCACCGTCACTTCAGGGTTGTTATAAAGATGAAAGGCACAATCCACAGAAAGCCCTTGGCACAGAGCCTGGTGTGCAGCACATGCTCAGTGAACAGCAGCTGGTCTTGTCCTCAGGAAGAATTCAGGAGCAGAAGGCGCGGGACTGCAGGTGACTGCCTCGGTCCCATTCCCTGGTTCAGAGCCCAGCACACAGCAAGTGCTCAAGACGTGTGCTGAACAGAGTTCCACAAATGCTTCAAAACTGGTTTTGCTCAAATCTCTAGATTAAAAAAAATTCTACTAATATTCTGCTCAAAATGAGTGGGCTCCAGTTTGGGCCTAAATACACTTTGAGAAATAATTTTGCGATGATGACTGGAAAGGATTTGGTCTAAATTTTACACTGCCTGAAAATGGATGGTCAGAGTCAAATTTCTTCCTCTGTCCAAACACTGCTTCTCTAGGTACTGCTTGTCTGGAAGTATTCTATTGCCATGTACTAAATCAACTCATCAATAAACCTCAATTCAATTCTGGTAAAATCTGTAACTTAAGAAAAATCCAGAAGAAACTGGAAAACCAGCAGGAAAAAAAAATCTTAATTTCCTTTTAAAACAATGGGAGTTCTTTCCCCTGTAAAATGGATGAACTCAAGTACTATAAATTCTCACCATGAGTGCAATTAAAATGTGTAAACATAATGGTTTTCCATGTGGGACATTGAGAGCTCAGTTTAATGAGGCCCCTCCCTCCAAAGCCTGGATGGTACCCATGGAGAATCATTCCAGCGAGAGCTGGGCAGGACCTCTGAGGTCATCAGTGGTGACTCCATGCTCTCCTGCAAGCTCCACAGGAACCTGGAGGCAGAGGCGGGACACACGCCTCAGACCCGTGAGGCCAGGCGGCTGGCCTGGGTCAGCTGGACACTGTGGGGCAAATCAGGTTGGTCCAGTTTCTCGCAGTCCCCTCCTCCCTCCGGCTCACCTCCTGCAAATAGAGGGCAGCAGAACTGGAGCAAATTCCTGGGTTTAAACCCTATTTTCAGCACATACCCCAAGCACATAAAAAGAAGACTTTTTAAAAAAGGTTCTTAATAGGTGCCCCTGGAACTCACCACCCCAGGAGGGACAAGGGTCAGAATACCCAGTTTCATTCTACCGTCAAAGAGAGCAACTTCAGAAACACCCCATTAGAGCATCTCTATTACAAGCGGTAAAGTGCAGTTTTTATACCCATCTTCCAAAAGAGCCCAACCTGACGTGCACCTGTATGACTGCAAAGTGCAACGACCAGAGGGAGATGGCCCCACCCTCGCACACTGCCTGGGGAAGAGTGCCGTGTACCTGCTGGAGAAGATGAGACTCAAAAGCAAACAATGGGAGTGACGCTGGGAGGGCCTTCCCAGAACTGAAGCGCTGCTATAAATAACCAAAGCAGCCCCAGCATATTTTAAACAATCTACTTAAAGACAAAGCTTTAAAAGTGCATCTTATCTTACTTTGAGGCAACAGGGGCAGGGGAGATGCATGTTTCCCAAACAAGCTCTCATGCACTTTTCTTTTTGCAGAGAAAGAGAGAGAATACAACTTCCCTTCTAGAGAAAACACTTTCTGTGGTTTGTGCTTTAAAGGCTCGAGGCAATATTAAAGGTTAATGACAACAGCCACCACCTCCTTCCCCGGCTTACACACGAAAAGGGACCCTCCATCTGTACCACTTTGTCCCACCAACAAAGAGAACCTCAAGGCGGTGCGCACAAAACAGAACCTGCAAATGCAGTTCCAAAACTACGTGGTGAAACACTGGAGGTCTAGAGCCCTGGGTTGACAAGGTTGATCTTAAAAGACATTGAAGAAGGAGCAACGGGGGAGAATAATCTAATCCAGTTACCAGCTCAAACAACTGCACACAATTCAAATCCAAGGGCAGGTGGGCACGTTCCAGGCAGTGAGCTCAGGGAGACTCAAGGAAAGGCCGGCTTCGGAATTCCACCTTGAGAAATTCAAACCTGGCGGTGGAGTAAGGGGCTTTCCAGTGTCCTGTTCCCACGCCTAGGTCACAGGTCACCAGGATCAGCAGCGTGGCCGCCGAGGCAGGGAGGGCAGGAGGCTGGGAGAAGGAGGAAAAAGGAGCCTGACGGTTGGTGCCCAGAGGCTGGGTGACTTTCTGACGCTTTAAGTCCTGTAAATCCAGAAGGACGCTGTCAGTTGTGTTGGCCAAGAGGCTCACGGGCTCCGGGAATGAGCTGCGCAACAGACAAACAACCCGAAGGCCCAAGGTGCCGGAGCTCGATTCGCCCGGACGGCTCCTGCGCCGGCTCCTCCCCGCCGGCGGGTCCCCGGAGGTGGACCTGGCGGGCACGCCCACGTCCCCGCCGCCCAGCCGACCGCGCGCCGCGCCTCTCTAGATCCCCGGCTGCGCTGTCACCGCGGCCGGGGCGGGCTGGGGAGGGGACCCGGCAGGACAGCTCAGCTCGCCCCTGCCCGGGGCTCCGGTGGGCGGCTGCCGGCCCGGCACCGGCTCCCCTGCCTCCGCTTGCCGGGTCTGGGGCCGCCCGGCCGCTCCTCTAGACCCCTCGCTGCAAAGATGCCCTCAGCCAGGGGAGCGCGGGACCGCCCCGGCCCCGGCCCCGGCCCACGACGAGCACAAAGACGGGCCAGCAGCCCGCAGAAGGCCGCCCCACGGCATCCCCGCCCGCCGCCCGCGGTGGCAGGTGCTGCGCGGCCCCGGCGCCCGGGCCCGGCCGCCCGGCAGGCGCGGAGCGGTGTCCGCGCCGCCGCGTCCCCCGCCCCGTCCCGGTCCCCGCGCCTCACCTGCGCCGCCCAGGCCCGCACACCGCCGCCCGGCCCGGCCGCCGCGGGCGCTTCCTGCTCGCGACTTCCTGGGGCGGCGCGCCCAGGCCCCGCCGGCCCTTTCACTTCCCTGCGGCCCGCGGGGCGCCCGGCCGGGCGGCGGCTCGGCCCCTCCCCCTCCGGCCCGTCCCCGGCGCGTCCCCTCCCCGGTCCTCCCGCGGCCCCGGAGCGCGCCCAGGGTCCCAGGCAGCCCGGGGACGCCGGGCCGGGGCGCCCCCACGCGGAGCGGCGCGGCCCGCTCGCCGGCTGTTGGGGCTCCAGGCCATCGCCGCTCGGGAGTCTTCCCCGCGGTCCCCGTCCCCGCACCTGCCTGCGGGTGCCCGGGGCGGACTGGCATGTTCGCCACTGCCCAAAGGGGAGCTCCCCAACGGCGCTTTGTCCTCAAGGTAGGTCCCTCCCAACAGCGGCACTGCGATGCTTCCCGGGAAGGGACCTGCGCTAAGGGGCGTCTGCCTCGGCCTCCAGGACTTTATTCTTCTTAGGGGTCAGGCTCATGAGACTAACACTCTATTAACTGAAAAACGGGGCCCACGATAGGCTAAGCGGACCATCTCTTAGCACACTTTCATGTGTGCGACACACACAGCTCACGTGGCCATGCTGGAGAACCGCAGCCGGCTCTGGTCACCTGAACTGGAAGAACCCTTCCTGGTGCAGTAACAGTTCCCATTTCACCCCAGAAAGTGTTCTCTGAATGCTATGCTCAGTTCTTGCCAAAAACTAACCCTGTGCACCGGCACCCCTCCAAGCCTGATTCCTCTCCTGGGGTATCTGCAGAGCACCCACAGTAGATACGGCATCCAAACCCAGCCCAGGTGCCCAGCTCCCAGGACAGTACCTCCCTCCAAGTAACAAGTGAGGCGGAAACATTCTGCAGAATAAATTCCAGAAAGAACTGCACCCCACCCCCCGCGCTGCCCGCTCCAAGTTAAAACTGGAGAGCGGTCTGCAGGAGCGTGTGCCTCAGCATCCCAGCGGGTACCGGGCTTCCCCGCCAGGCCTCTCAGGGCCCCTAAGGGCCCTGCTCTGTTTTGCAAACACCCTGCTATCCTTTTCCGCTGGCAAGTTGGATGTCTAAGGCACCGCTTCTTCGGGCTTCTGAGAAGCGTTCTCCACGCAGGAGGGAGACCAGCGGGCCTCCCTGTAGCCCTGAGCTCAGCCACAGGAAATCCTACAAGGGGAACGGCCCGAGCCTCCTGACTTCTCCCTCCTGACTTCTCCCTCCCCTTGGCGAGCTCTCTCCCCAGGCCTCCTCTTTCAGGTAGCCCTCCTCCCTTTCCTCACTCTCCATTCCTGGTGATCAGAACCTGCCTAGCCCTGCTCTGGCACTTGGCAGGGACTCTGCTCGGGCTCCTCCTCCCACCCTGAACTTGTGCATCAGCCTCCCCTCTTCTGAGCTCTCCCTCAGGTAACCACCGTTCCAGGGCCTTCAGCTGCCCTCCTAGAGCAGACAGACCTGTCGTTCCTGATGAAAACCTTTCAAGAGCCCCCACTGGATCAGGAATGAGCCCCAGTCCTTAGCAGCTAGAGAACAACACCTGAACCCACTCTTGGCTTCATGACAGAAGCTCAGGACAGCACGTTAGTTTCTAAGACACGTGCTTTCTTGCACACTGAGTTGGTATCTCTGCCTTGGCCCTCCTGACCCCAGCCTCTCCTCATGAGCTCAAATTTGGAGACCCAGGCCAAATACTTCTCTGTTCTCTCAGGCAATCTTCACCGCGTTTCCAGGGCACTGCAGAAACCTCTTCGTCCCGACTTCCCACAGTGAACTAGGACTACTTATTTCCAAACCTTTCTCTTGGCCCTTAGCCTGGGCCTGGAGGGGTTCTCGGGGTCCTGCCCCGATCGGGAGGTGCTCATCTACACTGGCCAACTGCACGGACAGGCGTGGAAGGACAAAGCACAGGGTACCCCACGTTTCCACCCCATTTCTCACCTAGGAAACGGCGACCTCTGCATGGCCCACTGGGGAAGACCAGAGGGTCCTGAGGTGGTCTATATAATATTTGCTGAAAAAATTCATCTTTTAATTTTATAAAGATGAAAATATCAACCTTTTAGAAAATAATAATATTTTTATATTAACCTTTTGTATGATTATAAGAAATAATTAAAAATATGTTAGGGGAGATAGTAATTTTGTACGAAACTTCCAATTGAAACGGTCCCCGTTTTGAGATGAAACCTTGTGAGTGCTTTGTATGTTTGTAAGACAAACATACAAGGTAGTTATGCTGGAAACGGCTGCACACAAGCTCAGGACGGAGGGGACAGCGGGGACGTCACCATCGAGACACTGTCTTTGTGCAGGTAGAAAACTTGAAAGCCGTTTTTTTCAATCACACACATTTCACAACAGCTGAAATATTTAGGAATCTGACACTCTTCTTTTTCTTCCGACATGTAATATTGACATTTCCTGTGAGAATCAAATGCATTTCCAGTCCTGTGGAGCTTTTCACATCCAGTACCGCAAACTCACGACAAGCATGCGGGCCAGTGGTGGCGTGCCCTCAGGCGGCCGTGGACAGAGTGCTGGCCAGGCTTCCAGAGAGATGAGCCCAGGGGGCCCAGACCTGGGGCTGCCAGCTGCGCACACCTGCCTGGGCGGGCCTCTGCTTTATCCTGAAACTTCTATGCTTGCTCTGAATTTATTTTATTTCAGAAAAAGCGAAGTAGACCAAATGAAAGGCACAAACACTCTTATCTGGCAGATGTGTACTGGGGGCCAACGAGGGCCAGACCGTGCCAGGCACTGAGCCTTAAAGTCAGCAGGGGCCTTGCCTTTGAACAGTTCATCGAGCAAAAGGCTCGTGAAGAACAGGCTGGTCCCCTCGAAGGGAAAGTGACGTGAGCACGGGGACGCGACTTCTGTTCACTGCCTGGGGCGGCTGTAACCAGCGCCTCAAACCAGGTGACTTCAGACAGTGGAAATGTACGGTCTCACAGCGATGGAGGCCAGGGTGGTGGCAGGGCCGTGCCGGAGGCTCCGGGAAGACTGTGCTCCGTGCCCCTCTCCCCGCTCCCGGTGCTGCTGCCGGTCCGTGGCGTCCCTTAGCCTGCAGACGCCTCGCTCGCGTCTGCTTCTGCTGCTCTCCGGCCTTCTCCCTGCATGTCTGTGTTCACACGTCTTCTCTCCGTGCGTCTGTGTGTCTGTGTGTCTCCTCTTACAAGGACACCAGTCATGCTGGATTGAGGGTGCACCCTACTCCAGGAGGACCTCAACTGAACTAATTACACCTGCAATGCCCCTATCCCAAATAAGGTCACATTCTGAGGTTCTGGGAAGGACACGCATTTGTGGGGCAGGAGGGGGCCATTATTTAACCCTACAAGGCGATATATGTTCGAGAAGGTGGTAGGGAAGGCACCCAGGCCTGAAGAGGCCAGGGCAGTGAGCCGTTACGGGAACTCGGAGTGCTGAGGCCGCAGGAGGGAACCGTGGGACGGGACTGGGCCTTTGGCAGAGGAGCAGCTGCTGTCAGACTGTGGCCCCCTGGGATAAGCAGCCCGACCTCTCCTCCTGCCCTCTGACTGGTCCAGTCGAGGAGGGAGGTGGAGGCCAAGGGAGCCCCGCCGACACAGGGCAGTACCGGCACAGGCGTGCCCCTTCCCCGCACAGTGCTTCCAGCGGGCGGAGACGTCAGACAGCTAACCAGCAGTCACTACGCTGTGTTACACGTTACGATGCGGACATGCGGAGTGCCAACAGAGGGTCACCTGGCCCAGACTGGATGGTCACAGGAGGTGACGTCTCAGGAGCATACCAGGAGCTGGCCAAGAGCATGGGGAAGAGAAGGGACGTGGTCGGCGCGGAGGTACCATCACGTGTACAAACGCCCACAACACCCGCAGGGAGGCGGGTCTGGGGAGCGGTGACAGTGCAGGGAAAGTGGGGAGGGGAGGGCCGAGGGCTCTGGCAGCAATCCAGGCCCGAGAGAGCGCTGTCCGGGAGCATAGATCTGAGGAAGGCCTGAGAGGTGAGAGAAAGGCGGTGAGAGAGAGGGAGGAGGCGGGATGACACCCAGGCTTGGGCAGCTAAGTGGATGGTGGGTCTTCATGGAAAGAAGGAGCAGACAGAGGGCACACAGAGTTGAGGGGCAGAGCGGGGCAAAGGATTAATTCACACTCACTGAGCATTCGGTTCCCGTGGGACCTCTCAGTGGCTATGCTGACTGGGGGGTGTGTGGGTCTGGAGTCTCTGGAAGAATCCTAGGTTGGTGAGGGGGCCTGGTACAGACAGCAGTTGGCAGCTGGAGGGTAGAAAGCTTGCCCAGGCAGGAGACTAGGGCTGAACCCCCAGGGGTGCCAACGTTTAAGGGCTGGGCAGGGAGGAGGGGCTGGAAGCTATGGATGGAGCAGAGGGAAAATCCAGAAAAGTGTGATGTCCAGGAACCCCAAGGAAGGCAGTGCTTCTGGAACAAGGTGGGTGGCTGTGGAGCTGGAGGCTGCAAAGCAGTCAGGGTCTACTGGCTTCACCCTGGAGATCATGACTGAAGCTTCCATGGGTGTGGGCTGGGGTGGGCGGGCAGACCACTGGGGTCCCATGGCAGACCACTGGGGTCCCATGAGGAAGAGGAAGCCACACAGAACAGAAAACCAGTTCAGGAAGGCTGGCTGTGCCCGGGGAAGCGAGAGGGCCCAAAGCTGGAGAGGGACTCAGGGAGGAGGAAAGATATTTTTAAATGTCTGACATTTTCAAGCATGTACAGAAGTCGAGAGAACACTATGGTGAAGCCCCAGGTGTCCATCGCCCGGCTTCATCAGTGAGCATGCGTGGCCAGTTTTGTTTCCTGTCTGTTTGGACCCACCTCCTGCCCTATGATTATTTTGCAGAAAATCCCATAGTATTTCATCTGTAAAGTTTCAGTGTGTATCTCTAAAAGATACAGTTCCAAACGCGATCACTGTACCGTCGTCAGGGCTCCCCCAAACAAGAAAACTCCAGAAGAGCATCGCATGCCCAGCCCATGTTCCTGCCTCCCCGACTGTCCTGTAAGTGGGCTCTCCATGTTCTCTGTTTGTTTTCAGATGCGGACCCAGACGGCCCACACCTGTGTGGCGCACGTGTCTCCTGGGCCTCTCCCTCTGGAGGTCCACCCGCATCTCTGTCGTCGCAGAGGCCAGGCCGTTTTCCCCACAGAGCTTCTTACACTCTGCGTTGCGCTGACTCCATCTTAATGACATGGTCAAACATATCCTTTTGCCCCCTGTATTTCCTAAAACTGGCAGCAAGGTCCAGAGGCTCGGCCGGATTCGGGTTGACCCGAGGCAGTGGTCGTCTTCTGCTGGCATTAGACGTCAGCTGCCTAAGCTCGTTAACTCTTCAGAAGCAGAACTGGCAGAAGCCGTGAACCCGTGGCACCGTAGTCCCATGGTTTCTTTTTTATTTACTTGCTCGCACGCTGCCCTAAAGAGAAACCTCTTCTACCAGCGATTTAGTTAGCTGAGGTACACTTCATATTGGAAAGGCGAGGTAAGTACGGAATTACTTTTTTTTTTTTTTGCCACTTTTCAAAATGATGAGCTGGTTTTCCACTATCTTCAAAGGTCAACAGTGTGCTCCTGTTTTGCTTTTTCGGCCTCTGCCCTAGTGGCCTGAGTCACAGTTGCTGGGTTTCGATCCACTCCAGTTACTCCCCCAACTGAGTCGCATCTGCCCGTCTTTGGCCAGTGGGAGGCTCTTCTAATTGGCTCCTGAGTCCTTCCGACGTGGACCTGGCACCTGTGATAGTGTCCTTGCTTTCTAGTGTGACAGGCTGTCCCGAGCTCATCCCATTCGTCTGCTGCCCCAGACCTGGATTCAGCCACTTGTCCCAGGAGACCCAGGTCCTGAAGAAGCAGCAGAGAGGATGGGAGTGGGCGCGCCCAGGAAGGCAGCCGTGTGCTTAAATGACACATGTCCCTTCAGAGGCAGAAAGACAAGGAATCCAAAATACATGAGGAGGAAAGAGCCTCAGGCTGGAGCAGGGAGGGCGGGAAGGGCAGGTGTGGCTGCAACGAGTCTGTAGGTGGGAAGGCATGAGGTGAGAGTTCTTACGCATCTTCCCTTTGTTGCAGAAGGAAGAGTCAGTGGCTGAAGTGAAGAGGCGGGTGTCCGAGGGAAGTGGAGAGGAGTCAGGGTAATGGCTGAGAACCTAGGGGGAGGGCAGCAGGTACTGCCCAGAGATGAGAGGAAGGCGAGGGGATAATGAACTTCTCTCTGTGCCAATCAGCAAGGTGGTGCCAGTGTGTCTGTGAGCCCCGGGGGCGCCGACAGAGGACAAACAGGTGGGCAGTGCCAGCTGAGAGGGTCAGCTTTTTGCTAGCCCCCAACTTGCAGGGAAGAGTCACTCCTTTTCCCTGGTCTTACAAAAGCGTCAACTCTGACACCTATTGGAAAAGAGGTGCCAAGAATAAGAACCTATTATGTGCAGAAGGAGCTCTGTGCTAGGAGCAGGGGTTGCAATGAGAAATAAGATTGAAAAAAAGGACCTTTGGCCAAGAAGCTCCGTCTTTGCAGGAAAACCACGAGGCGCGCGTGGGGGCGGGGGTGGGGGGGGTGCGTGGTCCAGGCAGGAGCAGAGGTTTCTTGGGGAGACGGAGGCAGGGCTGAGGTCTCCTGTTGGGAGCTTTGAGGATGCTGGGCTGCAGAGCTCAAGAAAATGCCTCAAGCTTAGAAAGCATAAAAGCATGAAATGTGATTCGAGAGATAAGGAAAGGTAACATCAGAACACGGTTACTTACCATGGAGAAGAGGAGCCTCATTCCATCTCCACTGATCAAAAAGCAAGAACTCTAGCACTATGCGGCGCTCACCCTGCGAGTGAGGGAGTTTTGCCTTCATTCACTAATGTTGAAAACGAGCAGGGCGAAGAGCCTCCTACCGTGAGTGCGTCCTGTATCCCAGGCAGACCAGAGTCCCCGCGCCAAGGAGCCACATGCCATCAAGGATGCGGGGGCAGGCCTGCTGGGTCCCCAGGGGCCCAGAGAGGAGGTGGCCAGACCACGGGCTGCCTCAGGCTGCAGATCTCTTGATTTGACTCTGGTTGACTCATTTATGAAACTCGGTCCCCCCAACGGCTCTCTGCCCGGATGCCAAGGGCCCAGGCAGCAGCCTGGAACAGCACTTAGAATCTCCCACAGGGGAAGTGGGAGGGGGTGTCAGAGAGCGGGGTCACATCTCCAAAAGGAGCGGGCATAGAAGAGGGCTAAAAGGACCAAAAATCGCAGTAACTCACAGTCTTTAGAAACATGGAGAAGAGACTAGGAGTGGAAAGCAGTTGCCTCTGGGCTGTGAGATGAGGTGCAGAAGGGACAAAGTTGTATATTTCCAAGTAGAATAAAAATAAATATTAACGTAAAGAGAAAAGGCAGAAAGCTGTGCTCAGCCGAGGCAAAGGCTTGTTAGTGGTAGGATGTTAGAGCCTGTGATGCCTAAGTTAGGACGCATCTGGGAGAGAGCTGCTTTGCAAGTATCACGAGATAACACCAAGGCAACAGCCTGTGTACAAGGGTGGCCCTGAGCAAACTATGTGTACAAGACAGGTGGGCAGTTGTCCCTGCTTCCAGACCCCTTGGCAGTGTTTCCCAGTGGAGAGCTTTCCTGCTCGTTTTCTGTACTGCAGTTAGGGGAGTGGTCACTGAGAAAATGCCTGAGTGTCTCTGGGAGTAGCTGGACCCGAACTCTGGCAGGGCAGTGGAGGGCGCTGGCAGGGGCTTACTCTCCCATTGGCCAAGCGTTCTGGCAGCTGAGCTCCCCTCTGCGGCTAACTTGTCGCCTGAGCCTGTCTGCTGCAAATTCCTCCAAGTCCTAAGCCCACAGGTGAGCAGCAGCTCAGGGACATGGAAGCAGGAAGCTGACCAAGTAAGGAGTCACCCCCTCAGCGGAGCTGGTGCAGACACGTGTCGCATGCAGGCTGGAAATGTGTATGAGGCCTCCAGCAAGGCTCAGGCCCTTTCAGCCCAGGTGTGGTGTGGCGGAACACGCGTCACACACCAAGGGGTCACACACCAAGGGGCCGTGCTCTACAGCTCCCTCTGGGCCTGTGTTTGATGATCTGTGAAGAGAGGGTGCTTTTGCTTTAAGCACTATGTTGACAGCCTGGAGGGTGTAACTACAGTGGGGCCTCTGTACCCTCGGGGTCTGCATCTGGATTGAACCAACCATGGACGGAAAATACTTGGACAGAAACTCCAGAGAACTCCAGAGTCACAACTTGAACTTGCCACACACCAACAGCCACTTACACAGCTTTTGCGCTGCATTAGGTGTTGTAAGTAATCTAGAGATTTCAAGTACATGGGAGGATGTGTGTAAGTTACGTGCAAATGCAACACCATTTACATAAGGGGCTTGAGCGTGCTTGGATTTAGGTACCTGCCAAGGTGGGGGTGGGTGGACACAGAACCAACTCCCACAGAAACCAAGGGACAACTGGACTCATGTCCTCTCTACCAAACCTTAGCACACGCTCACCCATCTTCTCCCAGACAGCATGGAGCCGGGGAAGTTCTGGCCGTGCACGAGGAGGCTCTTCGCCCCGTCGGCTGAATCTGCCCTGCTCACCACAGGGGGACAGTCCCCCAACAGCCTACACTGATGACCTCGGCACTCACCGCGGTCACAGGAAGGCCGGGCCCTGGGCTCCTCCAGGCAGCTACGTTTTCTAGTTCCCCTATTAACTCCTATGGTTGAAATCGTTAGTTTTTCATCCTTAAAACTGAAATCTTTCTGAAACCAGACTCATGTAACTCAGTAATAAATGCAATTTATTGGCTGTGGTATCTCTTCTGTGCTGTCACTTGGGATCATCTTTCTGAACGCCAGCCCTGACCCCACAGAGTATCGTGGCCTGGCAGGAAAGCTGGGGGCCTGGGATCTGAAGATGCAGGCTCAAAGGCTGACTCCACACTTAGCACTGGGGGACCCCAGAGATGCCACGTCACTCTCCTGAGCACCTCTTTTCCTGCTGTGACTCCCCAGGGCTGACCAGTGGGTGCAGGAGGGCGTGTGTCAGGATGTGGGCTCCACGAGGGCAGAAATTTACCCCCTGTTCTGTCCTGCAGTGAATCCTTCCTGGAATTGAGCCTGGCACATCAGAGACACTCATTAAACCTTGGTTGTTGACTGACCAGCCACGAGAGTGAGTCAGAGCAAGACACCGCGGCTGCTCCACTACTAGAAAGCACGGCAAGTTAGCGTGAATATGAGTTAGCGTGCATATGAGTTGGCGTGAATGTGTAATCATTTGAGGACACATGCTGGGAGCTGATGGTCATTTGAGGACACATGCTGGGAGCTGATGGTAGGAGAGAGCTACAAAGTCCCTTTTATCAGCTTATTTTGTTGATTTGCCATTTTTCTCCTAAAAAAATGGAGTTTGATTCACTGCTTCCTCATCTTTAATATAACTTCTGTTAAGGGCTGGTTATGTGGCATAAAGTTAAAAGAGGTTTTAAAACCAAATATACCCGCAAAGTTCCTGTGCATCACAGCGGCCCTCCTGCTGGCAGACGCAGGAGCCTCAGAGAGAGGCCGCGGGACCGCCACGTCACGTGGGGGGCGCCGAAGTGGAGCCTGCCGCCTGCGGCCCGTGCTCTCCCTGCAAGCTGAGGGCAGAATCCCCTGCTGCCCGCGGCCCCTGCTGTGCGGACGCCGCACTTACTGGATGTGTCACGCTGGAACACTCTCTACCTCTTTGTGCCTCAGCTCCTTCTCCTCTGAGGCGGGTCACTGAGTGCTCTGACCTGTGAGACACTGTCCCTGTGACAGAGATGAATCGGGCGGGTGCCCTTCTCCGGAGCTCGCTATCTAGTTGGGACAAAACTGCAGAGAACCTCAAGCCACAGAATCTAAAAACCCCCCTCAATGCTATAGGTTACATATTTTTTGGTTTAACAATTTAAAAACTCTTTAAGGGAAAAAAAGCATGCATTTTCTATGTTATGATTTTTATGAATCAAACACAAGGGAACCAATCAAAGGAATTGGAGTTGTCTTCACCAAACTGATCTTGCTTAATAAATGCGCATCGTTACATTTCCATTCTTCTGTTTAGGAAAACCATCAGGGTCCCTGCACTGAGACTCTGTACGCAGTGCAACAGATAAACAGGACTAAGCTGACGGGTTCCAGCACTGCCTAGAGGTGATGGCCAGGGGCCTAGTGTGGACCAGAGCAGATCCCAGCCCAGTTCTTTTCTGTGTTGCATCTCAGCACTCAGATGGCGTGGGTGCCAGTCTTAGGAAACCTGAAACTACCAGCCTGGTTTACAACCTTCCTGACTCTCCTCTTTGTGAAGGGGGAGAGAAATGACTTGGTGAGCTCTCCTGACAACTGTATTTGGTCCACAACCACTTGGAGGCTTGTTCTAGCAGCTAGATCATCAAAAACCAGGCCTGGGGAGGAGAGCAAGCCATAAAAGCAAGCAGGCATGCCAGAGCCACAGAGGAAGGGCCAGTGCCCAGAGCCGAGACAGGGCTTTGGGCGGGCGTCCCAGAGCAGGGAGCAACAAGGAATCAAAAAGGACACCTGAAACAGTGTTTTCTTAATAACTCAACAGAGTACAATCTTCTCACGTAGTGCCCCCTACCTCCTTCAAACTGGTATTAAACATTTCTACTCATTCTTTATCAAACTTTGATTGAGTCAAGATAATTTTGGTATGTCCTTAAGGTGAAATACCATTCAGTCTTTTAAAACACTTATGAAGAAGTTTGGACACGTTCACCACATGATAGTAAGTGGTACCAGCATGTGATCAATGAAACGACTCAGTTAAGCACAAATATATCCGTGTTCAAAAGCCCGGGAGGACCAGACGCCTGCACCGCCGTCCCTGGGAGGTGGCGTCATTGGTCATTTTCACTTTCTTCTTTATGCTCTACTGTAGGTTCCCAATTTGCCAAGGGCATTCACTAATTTTTAGTAATCCGAGCCTCGGCTCTGTGCTGGACTGCGGGGTCAAGGCCTGGGGGCGCTCAGGGAGGTTGATCTGAAAACGCAAGTCACAGCCGAGCAGGGAGATGCCCAGTGGAGGGGTCCGCAGCGGCTTGAAGCAGCTGGGAAAGGCGTCCCCAAGGAGGGGACACCAAGGGAAGGTACTGGTGCTAAAGAACTGTCCCCAGGTGGAGAACACGGGCACTGCAGTTCAGAGAGAACGCACACGGATCTGTGAGGGTGTCCTGGAGAAACAGGGTCTAAACAGTTAACAACAGCTAATGCAGGTGAAGAGTAAGCCTCTGGGAAAAGCGCTCACCCTCACAAATAATCAAGGAAATACAAAGAAAAGGCACTAGGAGATGTGGTTTTGCCCAACAAATTAGCAAAGAAGAAAAATGACTTACCTCCGCTGAGGGGGCAGCAGCCCTCACCTGCCGGGGAGTGCGGGGCCTGGCCGGCCGGTGCTCTGAAACAACACAGTGGGAGGGGGTATTCAGCGTTTTTTTTTAAAAACCCTTTTTAAAAAAACTTCATTACATTTTTGGGAGGGAGGAGGTAATTGG
The DNA here is from genome assembly GCF_009834535.1 of Camelus ferus. Lineage (NCBI taxonomy): Eukaryota > Metazoa > Chordata > Mammalia > Artiodactyla > Camelidae > Camelus > Camelus ferus. The sequence continues at coordinate 3,104,260 of NC_045696.1, forward strand.
TTTATTTATTTATTTTTAATGGAGGGACTGGGGATGGAACTCAGGACCCTGTGCATGCTGAGCACACACTACCACTGAGCTCTGCCCTCCCCCTCCAAGGTGCTTAGTCTTAAGGCTCTGTGCCACTGGCCCAGGAACTCCTCACTCGACATAACTGAGCTACAGAGCTGGGTCTGAGACGCGGACAGAGACCTACGTGCTCAGATGTTCGTGGTGATTCTCTCCACTTCCTCATTCATCTCCTTCTGAGGGGAGCAGGTTCACAGGTGTTCACTGCATGAGTTTGCTCCATCACTGCCACACGTGAACGTGTATTCTTCATATGCATCAAATATTATATAATCAATGACTTTTAAAAGTGAGTTAAATATACACATTACATCTACAGCACCTGGTGCTGCCAGAGTATTTTCAGGCTCATTATCTTATTTGACCCTTCTGACTTCCTGCAAGGTGGGCAGGGTAAGCCTCATTCTGGGAGGGGTGGATGCTTCACTCAGCCTGCAGCCTTCTCCCCTGCTCCTTGCTCAAAGAAACAGACCCATCCTTAGGCCCTGGAATGTGCGGCCCCTGTACCGTGTGATCTCCCACCATCACCACTGGCCACAGCAAGGTCATGGGTAATATCAAATGCAGAAACAACCACTGGGGAGGAATGACATCCGTTTTAGAATGAAGGACTAACATGTAGTCATTATGTATCATAGTTTGGGGTAATTTTTTTAACAGCATGGATTAATGTCAAATTTGCCCCAGATGGGTCTATAATTTTCTCATTTCCTCAAAGCCCCCTAGTATATGATCCAGGGACCCAGTACACACTCAGCCATAGTTTTTTTTAACTAATGTACTGAGAGAGCCCCTGGAAATGGAATCTGATTTAAGGAGAATAAAAAAAAAAAAAGATCATGAACTAGAAGGAAAAAAGAATGAAAAATGTATATACTTTACCTCTTAAAAAATATTTATTTATTAACAGAGGTACTGGGGATTGAACCCAGGACCTCATGCACGCTAAGCACGTGCTCTACCACTGTGCTGTACTATATCCCCCTACTTCATCTTTTTTTTAATTCTTCTTTTTTTTAATGGAGGTACTGGTGACTGAACCCAGGACCTCGCACACGCTAAGCATGAGCTCTACCACTGGGCTACACCCACCCTCCTACTTTATTCTTTTTAAAATTTTCCAAATATTGCATAAAGTACAATTCTGTTGCAAACTGCTACTTAACACCACTATGACAAGCTTACCTGGCTGAGTGGTTCCTACGTGCCAAGCACTGTACTGTGAGGAGGGGGAGGGGAGCAGAGCTTGCTGCCCAACACGAAATGCCTGTCTGCCCAAGTGCCTGACGTCGCTTGTCTCCACCCGGCTGACTCCACTAACCTGTCTACCCACTGGTTGTGGTGAATACTGAATAATCCCACTACCTGGGTGGAAAAGAATTTGTTTTCCTTTCCTGACAAAAGCATTCTCAGTATCCTTCCATTAAACTGTGTAACTCAGGCAGGTGTGCAGGGGTGTGTCCTTGTGTGTGTGTCTATTTCTTCCTCACTGGTTGCTACTTTTAAATGGGACACAACCTCAATTAAAAAGAGCTTCTTACACCTAAGAATCTACTTGTCTGTATATTTCTAGAAACTTCTGTCTCTCCCCACCCTCATGTGTATTAGTGCTAATGAATATAAACATTAAACAAAATCAGTTTCTCACAGACTAACTTCCAGTCGTCACAATTACCTGTCTGAACTATCTTTGGCAGTTGATCCTCTTCAGGAAGACACAACAGGAAATGATTAAGATAAACTGGAGTCAAAACTTCCCCAAAGACCTATTGATAGACAAAACGTGTTTGGTTATTCTATGAACAACAGCATAATTATTAATAATAATAGCTAACATTTACCAAGTGCTGAGTAACAACAACATAATCATTAATGATGATTGTTAACATTTACCATGTGCCTTATTGTATGCTAGGCATGTGCTAAGCTCATTATAAACATCTTATTTAAACGTCACCACAGCCCTAAAAGGGCAGTTAACTAAAACCTCCATTTTACAGATGGACAAACTAGCTTCAGAAAGAAGCAAACAGAGGTAGGATTTCAAATCTGAATCTTACTCTTACCTACTAAATGCCATAAAACCTCTATTTTTAAAAAAGAAGTTGGGGTGGGTGGGAGAGAGGGCAGGGTAGGGTAGGGACGGTATATAGCTCAGGGGTAGAACATGTGCTTCACATGCAGAAGGTCCTGGGTTCAACTCTCAATATCTCCATTTAATAAATAAATAAATAAATGGCAATTCCTGTGTTTTTACATCAATCTATATCTACACATCTGTTAGTATACGTTTATATATGTGCATATACGTAACAGTTCAATTTGTAAGAATACAGTAGTTTAGTAAATAGCCTCACATTTCTACAGTTAAGATGCGCTTGAATTCATTTTGGTCAAGGTCTGCTTTTGTTCTGAATAGTTGCTACAAACTGAAAAACAACAACAACTCTATTTTCATTTTCCTGAATTGCCTCAGTTCTTACGGCCTCTTCTCTGCGTTGTCTTGGATGGTCCAGACAGCGCGGGCTCAGGGACTCAGCCAGTCGCCATGGCAACTGCCAGGCAGCCCAGACCCAGCTTGGAAGTGGTCAGAAAGGTGTGGAAGGCAGGCAGCGGCCCCAGGGGGCTCCGAGACGCTTTCCCCGCCCGGCGTCCCACCGTGGACACAAGAGACACCCTGCCGCGCCTCTGCGCAGAACCACGGCCAGCCCCTGACTGCGTTTCCTTTACTCGTTCTTTTTGTTGGGGGAGGGGAAGAGAGGTGGGTCTCTCTAATTTATATTTAAAAGACGTAAAAAAAAAAATTTCTTACTGGAGGAAGGCAGCGCGAGGGAACCGTGGCCCCTCACCTTCTCCCCTCAGCCTCGCCCCTCCCTTCTCCCCGCTGGGCTTACCTGCGCAGGCTCCTTGCTGGGGGATGATGGGAAACCGCCCCTGGGGGATGATGGGAAACCCCTCCAAGGGGGATGATGGGAAGGGCCAGCTGGTGGATTATGGGAAGTGCCTCCTTGGCAAGGGTAAGAGGTAGGAGAGGAATTTCTCTTTTGTCCAGGGAAGAAACCCCGTCCTAGTGATGGCCTCACCTTTTTGCCTCTCACTTACCCCAATAAAATAAGAGGATGAGCTATGCGAACATTTTGCAGGCCTTCGGAGCTTGAAAGCCCTGCTTCTGTGGGCACCAAGCACTTCCGGGTCACCTGAGGGTTAGGGGTCAGGGGGTCTGGGGATGACAGCCGTCAAACTGGCCTAATGAAGTCTTTCTGGGACTACCCAGGTCTCTCACGAGAGTGAGTGAGGCTCTCTGCCCAACCTGAGCCCGGGAGCAGCCTCCTTCTGGAAGGAGGAGTTTGGAATCTGGGCTATTTGCTGCTGCGGGAGCTGGGAGGCCAGTCCTGCTGTTCTGGACGCCTGGTCTGGTCTTGTCTGGACAATTGCTAAACCTGCAGTGTAGTGAAATTACTATAGATTGACTGACAGAGTTTTTTGGGGAACTCTGACTAATTTGCATAAGACGTAAATCAAATTGTAAATTTTAAGATTCAGTAGCTCAGTGGGTAGGCACCCAGCTGCTTATGACGTGATCCAGAACACGGTGTGCTTAAATCACTTTCTGGTTTTTTCAGTTGAAGCCTCTTTGAGCCAGTGGTTCTCTGTTTAGTAGATGGTTAAGGTCACTCCCAGAAAACCATAGTTATTCATTTAAATTAGCGGTCTGGGAGGCAGTAGGGTGGAATGATTAACAGCAATAGCTCTTGAGTCGGGTGGCATAGTTTGAATCTCTGGTTGTATGATTCCGAGCAATGTCTTTACCTCTCTGTGGTTCCTGTTCCTTAGCTGTACAATGGAGAAATGACAGTGAGGACTTAATAAGATAATTCATATAAAATTCTACAAACACTGCAGAGAGTCAGGACTTAACAGACATTAGTTACTGTCATTGTGAACATTTGAAAGTTGAATTTATGACGTTTACTTTTATGTGCAAAAAGCTGGTATTTATTTGTGTATTCTTGATTATATTCCAGATTTCTAATATTTAAAAATATTTTGAGATTTTATTATAAAAAAAAACATGCTCAATTGTAGTAGATGTGGCAACTGTCAAGTATAAAGAAGAAAATAACCATCATCTATTCTAAAGTCCCAACTTTTTCCCCACTAAGAAAAACTGTTAATTGTGGGGGGTGTTTATGACCTTCTTATCTTTGCAACTAACTAACAATACTGATTGTCTGGTCTTGTGTGTTGATTCACTTGTACATTGTTTCTTTGTTCAGTGAGTGATGGGTTAATGGGTTTGAGCCTGAGATTCGGTTAAGATTGCAACCTTCTGTTATGTTATTGGTTCTGAGGGAAAGGTACACAGGGTGTGTGTGTTCTGGAAGACCTGTGGGTTATTCACCTCTTCACCTCATGGATTTGGTCTCCATATGCTACCAGCAAGATGAAACTCTTGTGTTTACTCAGTCCCTGCTACCCTCCTCCAGCTCCTTCCCCACCCCAACGTCACACAATACACCTTGAGGTCAGTGTGAGGAGAACTTTCTATTAATAATATGTAACTTCTTTGTAATATCTTTGTTGTTAGCATTATGTAGCTATCACACACACACACACACAAAAACAGTACATTAATAAAATATCATCTTTGATCCCAAGGGCAGCTCTTTGAGATTGTAAGGGTTTATTCCCCTCAGTTTACAGAATAGGAAACTGAGGCTCAGAGGGCAGGTGAGTTGCCTGAGGTCACCAAAGCTAGTAGACCATGGGAATTTGAACTTGGGGATTCTGGCTCTAAATGAGTAATATTTCCAGCAAACAATGATGACTTTAAGAACTATTTTCCCTCCATTTAGATCAATTTTTAAAAATACTTCAATATTGGATTTAAATAAATAAAATGATTAGGTTATTACTGTTGAGGGTATTAAATCTCAAAAGCAACTAACAGCACCATGCAATATTCAGATTTAAAATGAAACACACTTATTTGTATAACTTGCAAAAACATGTTGGGAATTGAATATACAAGTGTATAATGGTCAAACCATCTATAAAAATAGAACTCGGATCCACAACTCGCAGCCACAAGCCCAGGAAACCAACTCATTATCTACAACAACCAGCCGAGGAAGCCAGACTCCTGTAGGTCAGACTTGTAGAAAGTCAGGTTGCTGTCCCTAGTAGCTGATCCAGGAACAAACAACAACCCCTATAACAACTGGCGTCAAATGGCCAGGACTTAATTAATAACAGAGTTTCCTTTTGTCCCCACTTCCAACTTAGGACCCAGTCAGAGGAAGCTGAATTTTCATCCTAACCAATCACATAAGATGCCTGCTTCCAGTGAGTCCTCCTACAGCCTCCTTACGCCCACAGCCTCCAGTCAGGGCCCACATGAACCCTTTCCTTTTGTCTATTGTAAAGCTTCCCCACTCTTCTGCCTGCCTTTGAGTCTCTGCCAAAATGCAAGTGATGGTGGCTGACTCCTGTGCTGTTGCAAGCCCTGAATGAGTAGTCTTTGCTTGTTCTTATTGGGTGTTCTTTGTTTATTTCTGCATACAAAATAGAGACTCTTTTAAGTAAAAATGATAAAGGAAGAACGTTTTTACAACTCATCAGGGATCTGAAGGCCCGTATAGACTGGATTTCAGTGGCTTGGTTGAGCATCCACTGGGTGCAAAACACTTTTCTAGGTGCTGTGGGGAGAGACAAAGATGAGGGTGGCATGGCTCCTGAGTATCCGGGAATCAGACAGCCACCCAGGTGATGATTACAGGAGACAGAACTTGGCTCAAGGTATATGGGAATTAAGGGAGAGACAGTGAGTGCAGCTGACTTGAAGGATCACTAGAAGCTGCAGGAAGGAGGTGTCCGATATTTAGAGTGAAAAAAAAAAAACACTGCACAGAAATATGGTTAATGTATACTAATAAAACAAAAACCAGTTAAAATTAAATTTAACATTTTGTCACTCACCTTTAAAATAGATGGATGGATTATAGACAAAATAGATGATACACAGAGCTGAGTCCTTTTCTCTTTCTTCCAGCCCATTCCCCTCTCCCTCCCCGAGGGCGTCCCTATCCAGAATTTGAAGCTTTTTCTGGGAGTGGTCCCTTGGCCAGTCTTTGAAAAATGGCTGTGCTTTTTGATAGGCAGGGATGGGGGAAGGAAGACATTCCAGGAAGAGAGTATGGCACAGGCAAAGGCATAGAAGTGGGGAAGTGAGGGTTGTATCTGGGGGAAGTACCTGGGGTTTATTTTGTCTGAAGCACGTGACAAGTAGAGGTTGGGGATGGTGGGCCATGCGGCTGAGAAGACGACTTGGGCTGTGAACATGGAGAGACTGAATGCCAGTGAGCAAGTCTGGGCTGCATTTGGGTTTCTGAGTAGAGGGAGTGTGAGGTGCTGACTGCCAAAGGCTGGAGACGAGAGGTTGAATTAGAGGCTATGGCCAGAGTTTACAGGGGTAGTAAGAAGGCCTAGGTCGGTGGTGGTGACAGAGGAATTGGGAAGGAGATCATGAGGGGCCCTGGGCAGGCAGAGTATCAGATGACTAGAGGGAAGCCAGGAGGAGGGGCCCATTAACGAGAGGGAGTGAGTGTGAATGCGCAGGTAAGTGTGCGCGCGCCTGTGACTCTATTGGAGTGCGTGAGGGAGTGAAGCTCCATATGGGACCCGAAGGGGCTAGACTCACATCCAGGGTAGAGGAGGGATGTCAAACCCTGAAGGGCATCAGGGTAGACCCGCATCTGCTAAGTGGTCAGAGCTGACTCCTTGAGTCAGGAGATGTTTATAAACACGACAGAAGATCTCGAAGAGCACATCTATGTGGACTGCCAACACCAAAGGATCAGAAGGGCCAAGAAAGGTGAGGAGAAGCAGGCAGGTCCCGAGGGACACGAGAAGCAGAGGGCTGGGGCTGGAAAGGGATGGTGCACAGCTCCGGGCAGGGGTGAAACCCTTATGAGAGCTAGCTCAACGCGCTTCCTGCACCCTTCCTCTTTAGGCCTCTGATCCAAAGGTGGCGTCTAGTTGCAGGATCACCCAGCTGCCGGTTAAAAGGGCCAGCCACGTGGCGTCCAGTTTAGGGAGCAGGTGAGTTCTCGATGCTCCTCAGGCCCCGCCCCCTCCCTCCTCCTGGGTAACGATTGGCCAAGACGCCCCTTACCGTTGCTATGACAGCAGCGAAGGGAGCCAGTGGCTCCTCCCCATCCCTTCCTGCCCCGGGTCCCACCCCTCTCTTCCCAGGCAGCGATTGGCGGATGCGTCCCGTTGCTATGACAGTATCCGAAGGTTAACAGTAGCTCCTTCCTGCTCCTTCCCTCTCCTCCCTCCACACCAGGAGAGGGGCGGGGCTGGCCGCGTGTCCATGGCGACGGCGGACGCGGCGGTGCAGGCTGCTGGTACCTACCTGCTAGAGAGGCGCAGGCAGCGGCGGAGATCCCGACTGGGGCGGGGCCATGTCGGACCTGGGCTCGGAGGAGTTGGAGGAGGAGGGCGAGAATGATCTTGGGGTGAGAGCTCCGGGTAAGGGAGGGGCACCCTGGGGTGCGCGGTGTCGGGCGGACTCTTGGAAGCTGGATTCAGAGAGCGGGCTGGCCTGGAGGCCAGCCGCAGTCCCCTGGGAGTCCCAGCCAGGGACCAGGACCACGTAGGCCACAGCGGGCGCTGCGTCCTGGAAGCCGGCTGTGAAAGGTGAAACGTCATGACGTCTGCTTGCCACATCCCTCCTCGCTCCCCCCACTCCCAACCCGCCTCCCATTAAAGGCAAAGATTTCCAAATCCAAGGCGTTGGAAACGTCCTCCTCCCTGCGGTTACCCTCCATCGAGGCAGCTTCCTTGATTGGCTGGGTCATCCCAAGCTGCCTGCTACTCTTGAATGTACTTTTGTATTATTCTGAAACCACTTCAGTAATGGAGCTTGGCTCCTCAGGATTAAGGCAGATGAAGGAAAGCGGCTTTCTGGCAGCCTTCAAGAAAGGCTAAGAAGGTCTCAGGCTCTGCGGAGGCTTCCTGGAGCTATTATCGTCTAGGCCTGTAATCCCATATGCTTTCTTTACTCTCGTCAGACCTGACGCAGGTTGCTGGGATTACTTCCTGGTTTGGACAGCGGAGAGAGGGTGAGGGCTGCACACCCAGTGGCCATGCTGGGCCCCGTGGGAGCGTATTTGTACCGACCAGAGATTAACCAAGCCAGAGGGTGACCCTTTCCTGGCTGACAGGTTGGACACCTCAGCCACTGTGTATGTGCAGGGTGCAGAGGTGAGACAGTTTCAGGATTATCTGAAAAACCTAGCCCCTCTGCTGTGAAGCGTGCCTGCTCAGGCCTGTTTACAGCTCCGCACACCCATCTCCCAGCCTCCGCCTGGTTTGCTGCTGGAGACTAGAACCTCTATGCCCTGGAGCCACCTGGCCAGTAGGGAGAGCCAGAAGTGTCCCAGGACGGCGGCAGCGAGTGCTAAAAGGCGCAGCAAACTGCAGTGATCGGTACTCCAGAGCCCTCGGTGTGATGAGGCTGAGTCTGGGACAGTCACCCGACATTGCCATACTTGGTGGCCTCCTCTTTCACATCTCTTTCCCTGTCCCCTTTACTGGTGTCTCTTGGAGTCACTTGAAAAAAAAAATCACTTGCTCAAGGTCTGCTTCCGGGGACCCCAAACTACATCACCTGCTGAGTATGCTTTCTAGTCTGTCCCCTCAGCTGGCCCTACTGATTTGTAACTTTTTAATGCCTGTGATTTTTAGGTTCGAATCACAGTGGGGTTATTTTCAAGGTTCCCCCCCTTATTAGCCATCCCAGCGGCTCAGTATTGGTGCATTGGGTGGACTTTGGGGCAGGAGGAGTGGTCTTTTGTGCATTTTGATTTAGACTAACCCTAAAACAAATTTGTAAGGTCGCAGATTTTTACCTTATATTCTGACCATGAATTTCTGAGCCAAATAGTGCTAGAAAAGCACATGAACTGCCAGAATGTTTGTTTCTGAGCCTTCGATTTAGTGTGTCTGAGCTTGTGTGTAATTCAGATTCAACGCCGTGTCAAACCATTGCTCTGTGCCCTGGCCATTTCATTATTTGTTATTTGCGCTCTACACGTGTGGATTAGGTGCTGGAGGAACATTTATTTTATGAAGAATAGAGAAAATAGGGAAATTGCAAGCTTGTATTATGTTTTTTATTGATTTACTTTTAAGATAGATATGTAATTATTTCTGTATTAGGCGAGGAGTGTTTGAACCTTAAGTCTCTTGATGAAGAGTTTATTAAAATAAGATAAACTAAATTGAGTTAGGATATTCTGGGACAATTGAGCCCCATTTATTCCTCAGAGGCCCCCGGTCTCCACTCCTCTCCCACCATCAGCTTCCTTGAAGGTCAAAGCTGCCTTCGGGTCACAGACACCCCAGGGATCATTTGCATTTTAAGTTTTGGATTATCGGAGGAAGGTGGGTCCAGGGCCTGTTCACCTGCATCTGCTACTTCAAACATGTTCCTATAAAGAACACAACTTGGAGTACCTCCCATTTCCCCCCAGATGGTTGGTTTTGTTTATAGTGTAAAGGATTATCATGATAAATTGGAGGGAGAGTGTGAAGCTCCCACCACGGACAGGTATCAGCTATGTGACCTTGAACCAATGCTCCTGTCACCCAGGCCTGGTACCTACCTCACCTGTGAGACAAAGTCAAGGGTAGAGAGGATTCAATGGAATACTCATTTTTTCTTAATTGAAGTATAGTCAGTTTACAATGGTGTGTCCATTTCTGGTGTACAGCATCATGTTTCAGCCATACATACACATACATATATTCCTTTTCATATTCTTTTTCATTATAGGTTACAAAGTATTGAATATAGTTCCCTGTGCTACACAGTAGAAACTTGTTGTTTATCTGTTTTATATATAGTAATTAGTATCTGCAACTCTTGAACTCCCAATTTATCCCTTCCCAACCCCTTTCCCCCTCTGGTAACTATAAGTTTGTTTCTATGTCTGCAAGTCTGTTTTGTAAAATGCTTAGCACATGTTTAATGCTTAACAAATGGCAGCCGTGATCATCTTGGTCTCCTTGGCCCAGGAATATGAAGGGGATCGGAATGAGATGGGTGAACGGCACGGACATGGGAAAGCGAGACTGCCCAATGGGGACGCATATGAAGGGAACTATGAGCACGGTAAAAGACACGGCCAGGTCAGCATCGGTGACTTAAGTGGTGGTTTTCTCTGTTTAGTACTTTGTTAGCAATTATTACATTCAGGAGTGACATGAATTATACACTCCATGTGTTTCAGGGGACCTACAAATTTAAAAGTGGTGCTCGATATGTTGGAGAATATGTTAAAAATAAAAAGCATGGTCAAGGCACTTTTATATATCCCGATGGATCAAAATATGAAGGTAAAATATTATCACAAAGCAGACTTCTGTGTTGTGGAGGTCTTTAGGGATTGAACTTGTCTGTGGATGCTGAGAGGTACAAGAAAGCTTAAAGTTCTCTGGATCAGTTAGTCATTCAACAAACACTGTATGCTCTTCTCCTCAGAACTGTTTTTGCTGTTTTCCCTTTATGACCAGCCCCTCTTTTGATGAACGTATTATTTGTTTAGATGGTGGTTCTTTCATGAGGGCTTCTGGTCTGGGAGGTGCTCTGCCTTGTTAAACTGGCGTTCTTATCCCTGCCACAGTGCATTCCGTGCCTTTTCTCTGAGCTGTAATCCATGTTCTGCAAGCACTCAGTGCTGCTCTTTCTGTTGTCTGCTGATCCTGGCCGGCCTGACCCCACCCCCTGACAAGCCGAGGGTGAGCTCCTCGGGACGGCAGGTCCTTGTACAGTGCTGTCAGCCTCGCAGGCGCTCAGGACCTTGGGGGCTGATGGAAGAAATATGCAGGAGTCCCCTTTGTGGATGAACTTTGGGGTTTATTCATGTAAACCCATTTCTTGGGTAATTAACATCCTCTTAGCCTGCCCTCTCTTCTTTGTCCTCATACGGAAGGGGATCCAGGCTTTGCAGATGCTAGAAGCTTATGTAAGTTTAGGTGTCCCCTTTAAGAAAAAGAATATGAAGTTGGTCTAAAAGTAAATTTTTACTTGTAATGAGAAATCAAAGTAAACAAAGAGGTAAAACTATCACAAACATCACAAAAACTGAGGAAGTTAAATGAGTTTTTTTTCTGTTATTTTTTTATTATTTATTTATTTTTAAATTGGCATAAAGTCAGTTTACAATGTTGTGTCCATTTCTGGTGTACAACTTCATGTTTCAGTCATATGTATACAGACACATATTCCTTTTCATACTCTTTTTCATTATAAATTACTGCAAGATATTGAATATACTTGCCTGTACTGTACAGTAGAAACTTGTTGTTTATCTATTTTATAGACAGTAGTTAGTATCTGCAAATCTCGAACTCTCACTTTATCCCTTCCCACCCCCTTCCCTGCCACCCTGGTAACCATGAGTTTGTATTCTAGTAACACGAATTTCTATAAGCTAATGTCCTGACACGCCTCTAGCATGCCACTTTTCCTCCTTTGTTAGCTAAAAAGGGAACATCTCTCTATATGACAACAATTTTTAAATATTTTCTGTAAAGAAAATAGAAGGAAAATTCTTTTTTCTTCGATCTGCACATTGATCAAAATTCATCTTTTTATTATCCATAGTCTAGAAAAGTGTCATTCAGCCTAGTGACTTGTTGCTGGCAACGCCATCTTCATCTTCAGGATAGCTGCTGACGTTGGGAGCCTCTGTCGAGCTCCTTTCATGTGCGTGGCGTAAGCCTTGAGGACATCTTGAGTTTTCCAGGGCAGGAACTCATCTTCAATACCTTTCAGTTTACGATGTTCACTGACTGGTTTGCTGTTGCCCTCACTGTAGAGAGTGTGCTATGGATTTCACGGTGTCTTTGCCAGTTCCAGTATTTCCTATCAAGTCAGCCCATAATTAGCAGGAACTTGCGTGGGGGTGAACGGCAGGGACTCGGGTGAGGGGGCGTCCAAGCAGAGGCTGGGTCGGCTGAGGCACAGCATCCCTCCGCGTGGTGCAGGTGGGGCAGCCGCAGGCCCTGGAGCAGGTGCGAGGTGCGAAAGGGAGTCAAGCACTGGCAAGTGGCTGAGAGTGGACCGCTGAGGCTTCAGGTTGTTGCTGGATCGCTGAGCACATGCGAGACAGCAGGAGTGGGGTGGGGCCACTGGCCACAGGGCAGCAGATCCTGACTTGAAGCCTCGGTGTGCTGCCGGCCAACTGGGAAAGCTGCTGTCAGCACAGATGGATGACAGTGGCCCACGAGCATACGCCTGCCCAGGCCATTCCCCTGGGAGCCCTGGCTCAGCCCCCTGCCCCAGCCAGCTCCCCGCTCCATGCCATCCATCGGCCTGGGGGTGGGCAGAGTGGGACGGGCAGTGGCGCAGGGCAGCGCCCCCCCCTCCTGACCTGCTGCTCTTGTGCGGCCCCTGCAGGGGAGTGGGTGAACGACCTGCGGCACGGCCACGGCGTGTACTACTACGTCAACAACGACACCTACACCGGGGAGTGGTTTGCTCACCAAAGGTTCGTTCTCTCTTCGGCCCCAGGCTGACTCACGGGATGAGCCTGAGACGGTGTCTGACTTAGAGACGGCGTCACGCCCAGAGCCTGTTGTCCAGCTCTGCCCCGCAGTTCATGGCTTTAGGGCTGGTGTGGGGCCAGTGCGGTGCCGGGTGGACGCAGACTCCTGGGAACACACCCAAGAGCCCCAGGCCGAGGGATGCACAGGAGAACTTCTGGGGGCTGAGCCGTGGCTCCCAGGGGCACGGCCTCTTCCCCGAGCCCGCCAGCCACCCCGTGGGAGGGCCGGCGCTGACCTGCAGTGACACCCAGGCCTGCCTGGGCACATGAGCAAGTGGCAGACTTTGATCGGTCCAGGTACAGAAGCCCTGTCGCTTGGAGCCCAGGCAGCCTGGGACCCCCCTCGATTTTCACGTCTGTCTTAGAAACCTGGAAGGGTTGTCACTGCAGCGGAACACGGTGCACGGTGCTCCTTATATTAACCAGGCACGGCCAAGGCACCTACTTCTATGCAGAGACCGGCAGCAAGTACGTGGGCACCTGGGTGAACGGACAGCAGGATGGTGCAGCCGAGCTGGTTCACCTGAACCACAGGTACCAGGGCAAGTTCTTGAACAAAAATGTAAGTCAATGGGCAGCAACATTTGTCAATGAAATTAGCAAACCCTCCTCCCCCGTCCAGGGAAATGTGTGAGCAGAAAGTATGACAGAGCCAGGCAGACCTCCCCCCGGGGGGCGGTGCGTGCCCTCTTGCTGAGTGAAATTAGAGCGCGAGTCAGTGTGTGTAATTACGATGGGATTTTTATTTTTAAAATCTCTATTAAGAACAAGGTTACAGAGACTACATCGAAGTATTATGGGTAGTTTTATTTCTGGCTAATTTGACTGTGGGTGTTGACTAAGTCAAATTTTTGTCATAAATACATTACTTTTATAAAGAGAAAAAAAATTTTTAACCAAACCAAAGAGGACCTATACTTTGCAATTCTGTTAACCGTCAGTTCAAAAAAGCATCTTTAATCCATGTTGGCTTTCCCTCAATTCCAAGCCTTTGGGCAGGTTTTATGAAGGTAACATTTATAAAGCTCTTTGTACTTTCTACTGGGTGTTGCCACTCACGGGTGAAGCACCTCTTGGTTTCTCTTTGCTCGTAGCCTGTTGGCCCTGGAAAGTATGTGTTTGACATTGGATGCGAACAGCACGGGGAATATCACTTAACAGGTGTGGTAAGTTGCAGAGTGCATCTCGTTTCCCGCGTTCACAGGTGGCAGAGCTGCTCGGTGACACTGATCCTGGAGATGTGGGTCGGGGTCGGTTGCTGTGAGGGGGTGTAGGAAACAGGATGGGCAAAAGGGGAAGCTGAGTTGTGTTGGGACCCCAAGGGAGCCTTGAAACTGGACGACCCTCAGAGTGTCCTCAATGGAGGCAAGGACCTTTGACCGCCCTGTAGACCAGTCATGGGGTATAGGCTGCCCATGGACAGAGGCATGAAACCTGGTCTGCGTGGCTTCCTTTGGGGAAGGGCAGTTCCTGGGAAGGACCCCATTATAAGCAGTCAGCTGCCAACCCTCCCAGCAGCTGGAGGAATGAGCCCCTGATCCTGAGGGAGAATTGGTGGGCACGTGAGTACCCAGGAGACAGGAGACAGCAGATACCCTGAGGGAACGATTCTCAAAGTGTAGTCCCTGGGCCATCCAGGAATCTCTTAGAAATGGAGAGTATTGGGCCCCCCAGACTTACTGAATCAGAAACTCCAGGGGTAGGGCCAGTGATCTGTGCTTTAACAACTCATCCAGGGAATTCCGGTGTGATCCAAGTTTGAACATCACTCTCTTGGGCATTGGTGTCACCCTTCATGGGGGAGGAAACTCAGAATTTTAAAACCAAGTAGAGTAATTTATTTCTGAGTGACTCAATGAAAGTAATGGGCAGGGATCTGCCACTCTCTGTCACCGGTGTTATCACCTATGGGACAGTGACATTTTCCACATTCATAGTGTTGATGTTCAGATCTTGGGACTTCTGTGATAGTTACAGAATCGAGAAGTGGACCAATGCGCTTGGCACGACTGACGTGTGCTGGCTGTTAACCGTCGTCGTGACTTACATTGCTGTGAAACATTCCACGCTTAGAAATGATGAGCTTTGTCTGCTTTCACTGAATTTTATTTTCCTCTCCGTAACCCTGGAGGCTGGAGCTTGTGCCCCCTCCACATCATGGCCAAATGTCTTTGGGTGTTTTTAGGCCTTTTCTTACAGTGATGTTCATTTTTTTATGTGTAAAGAATCTGAGAGCTGGGAGATGTGGGACACAGGGCTGTGAGATGGCAGAGGGCATCGAGCCCCGGTCGTTTCTTACCTGGGACGTGTCGTGTCTGAAAGCCTCTCGTGCCATCCATGGAAAGAGCGCAGGTGCTGAGCGGCCCTGATCTTCATTCCTTGTCCACGTTCCTTCAAGATGTTTTCAGCCCTTACATGGTACTCTGGGTAGTAGGCAATCACTCTGGTCACTGAATCGTGTTCTAAAAATGCTCAAATGCAATTCCAAGTCTGTCTCTTCTCCCGTCACTTTAAATATCCCACAGTGTAGGTCAATTTACATTTTTAAACTGAAAATAGGAAAGAGAAGAGGAAGAAGAGGAGGAGACGTTAGTGACCGTCATCCCCAAATGGAAGGCCACCAGAATCACAGAGTTGGCCTTGTGGACCCCCACCCTCCCTGAGAAGGAGCGCCCGGCAGACAGAGCTGGCCAGGAGGAGGCCCCAGGAGCCGAGGGTATGGATGCCCTGGGTCCGGGGGAGTGGGGCTCTCAGGGAAGCGGGCTCTGTGTCACAGGTGATGCTGGGTGGCAAGTGATTGAAGACCACCTCCAATTGGCCTCTGTGAACTAACACTAACAGTAATTCATTGGGTCATACAACTGGTGTGGTTGGGGTGAGACAGCCTCAGGCACAGCTGGATCAGGCCTCCGCTCTCTGGTCTCTGCTTTCCTGCGCTCTGGCTCTGCTTGACAGCATCCCCTTCCTTGGGAGACCAAAGCTTATTGACTTTATCAGATTGTCACCCAATCAGATCAAGAACCCTGGGGAGCAGAGCGCTTCTCTTCCTCAATATGGTCATTAAACCCTTGGGGTATATGCTGTACACTTAACATAAAACAAAGGCAAGAAGCCCTTGGGAGTTAGAGTTGTCAGACCAACGATGCCCACCCCTGAACCCATCACTGGGATGGGGATGGGGGCTGAGATGCCAGTCTGTGTGGAGCTGCGACTCCAAGTGGGGAGGGCGGTCCCCTGGGGGAGAAGGGGGCTGCTGTCAGCAGGAGAAGGGGTGGGCTCTGTGAGGCCCCCCCGCTGATACTGTCTCCCTCTGTTCCATCCAGGCAGGGACGAGCCGGCAGAGGAGGCCCAGCCTCTGACGGACCTCTCAGAGGGGGAGATGGACTCACTGCGGCCCGGAGAGGAGGAGGGAGACATCGCCAGGGAGGAGAGAGAGGAGTTCCACTATGACAGCCTGGACCAGGGTGAACACTTTGGGGCCTGAGGCAAGGAGGGGAGGAGGCCGCCCGCACCCTGGGGTGGGCCGCAGGGCTCTCCGCCTTTGACCGAGGCCGTTCTGGGGCCAGGCCTGAGGCTCAGGAGAGCTCAGAGGACCCAGTCTGGGCACGTTGCGCCCTCCTAGGGGCCCTGCACACCTCCCCAGCGCACGGGGACAGCGGTGCGAAGCCTGTGGTTGCTAATCTCCACTTCACCCCAGAGCTGACCTCAGGCTGCAGGGTCCAGCAGACTGATGCCTTGGCTATACTTTATGACATGGTTTTCACTTTGGCTGAGTCCCAGGGGTACAGTGAGGGCCCAGCAGTGTTGGAACCAGCCCTCTGTAAGTGGATTTGAATATACGATCGATCTAGGAGCTTCCGCCTCTGCAGGTCCTGGAGCAGGGGGCTGGCCACTCTGTCCGACTGGGGCTTCAGCTTCCTGCAGTCCTTAAAGCTCCTTCCCCAAGTGATGTGGGGACCACGAGGCAACTCAAAGAGGTTTCTCTTCTCCGAGCCCGGTGTAAAGAGGAGACCTTGGAGGCTGAGGAAAGGGTGGTCCGGGAGCAGCCGGGCTTACGCGCGCACCTGCTCTCGCGTGGCTCTGCGCTGCGTCGCCGGGCCTGGGGTCCCAGCAGTTTAGTCTGTCTCTGTTGTAATTTAAGAGCAAATACATTTCCCATTCTTTTGAAAATAAGGTCTTAAATAATGAAGTCACATAAACCTGTTTTCTATTGACATGACTTAGACTTTCATGAGCAATAAGGATGCTAAGTACGGAGAGATGCAGCGGGTTGCGGTAGGCGGGGCGGCAGTGGGCGGGGCGGCGGGCGGGGCGGAACCCAGGCCTTACGGGTTGGTGACCTCTTGTCCTACCCCGCGTCGCGTCGCTTGTCTGCATAACGCCCACGGTAAAGACCCCTCGAGGGCACAGTGCCCATCTGATTCTGTGTGGGCAGATGTCTAAGCATTTAAACTGCACACGGAGAGGCTCCGTACGTGGAGGTTCTTAAGTAAAAAGCAGGCTCAGTGAGTAAAACATTTTACCAAAATAGTAAAAACTCAAGACCTGTTTATTGTGGTTCCCATTGAAGGTTCACCCTACTAATTCCTTCTTCAACACAGCCAGCAGTGAGAATTATAGAGTTTACATAACAATGAAAAATAATTCTAATTTTAAATTTCTTATTAAAATAAATAAGAATGAGTTCTTTAAATAATCTGATTTCTTATTTAAATACATATAATTTAAATAAATAATAAATAATTTAATTTTAAATAAACAATGTTTATTTATTATATAATTAAATTATTTTAAATAAATAATATTTATTATTCAAATAATTTAAAATAAATTTTTAAAAAATTTAAATTTAAATAATTTAAACAATTCTAAGTGTCATGACAGATTTAAAAAGGCATCTTATGAAACTGTAGCAAATTCCTGCTTTTCTTTTTATTAACTGAGGGGCCCCCCAAAATGGCATCTTTCACTCACAATGCAAGCTGTATTCGGAGCGTGTGCAGGCGAAAGATACTGGTTGATTTTACTGTCACTTACACGGATGTTCTTGTCTTAGCATTTACCCTGAATATCTCTTTTGCTTAGTTTGCTACTGAGTATCAAGAGAAAAATTATAAAAGTCTTTATAAGATAAAATTTAACATTCCATTTTTTTTGCCAGATAAATGTTTCATATTTATATTATTTATTGCAAAAGTTCTGTTAGCAAATCAAGAATTTTTAAATAGAAAAAGTTAATACACTCATGCTTCCTTTTTTTTCCCAGGAAATATTAGTTTTGAAGAAGAAGAAAACAGGCCCTCAGATCTACTAGACTGAGATGAAGAAGCCAAAACGCGAGGAGAGTGTGTGAGGAAGGCATGTCTGTTGCCAGGGCAGCTGGTATGAATCTGTTACTAGCCTTTCTTACTTAGTTGTTTGTTAAAATGTTTTACGACTGCAAATAAATGTCTTCATTATCTTTTGTTTGTGAATAGCCTCTGTTCAAATCCCGTAAGGGCTGCCAGGTTATTTTGCCATGTTTTTTGGTGGAGTTTTCTGGGTTAAAGAAAAATGTCACACGACTGAAGCTCTGCAGAGGATGGCCGATGGAAATGGATTCCGGCTGCGTTAGTTGAGTGACTACATTCTGAAGTTCCTCGCTCGAGTCTCCTTCCAGAGAGCTTGGAAAACACCTAGAAGATAAGGATTCCTGTGCGCGACTCTCACCAAACACACTGTGAGAAATACGTTTCAGGCCCAGGTCAGAAACCACCAGCAGCTGCTGGAGGAGGCATCTCCGTCCATCCTGTGCCTTCAGCGTCCCAGGGTGGACGTGGGGCTGCCAGCCAGGGGTCCCTGCAATGGCTGAGGGCCGGGCTGCCCACAGGTCTGTCACTGGCCTGTGTGTACACTGTTCAGATCTCTGGGGGCTGGGGGCTAACGCCTAGGTCACAGTCAGGTCCTTTGCAGGTGCACCTTTGTTCATTGTGCTTGGCTTCATCGTACTTTGCAGACAACTGCATTTTTCATAAATGGAAGGTTTGGGGCAACCCTGCATCGAGCAAGGCTGTCGGCTCCGTTTTATCCAACGGCGTTTGCTCACTTCGTCTCTGAGTCACATTTTGGTAATACTCACAGTATTTCCAACTTTTTCGTGACTTTTCTATTTGTGGCGGTGATCTGTGATCTGTGATCTTTGATGTGACTGTTGCCATTGTTTTGGGGCCACCATGAACTGCACCCATGTAAGATGAAAATTTAATAGATCAGTGTCATGTGTTCTGACTGCTCCACCCACCAACCGTTCCCACATCTCTCTCCCTCTCCTCCGGCCTCCCCATTGCCTGAGACACAACAATGTTGAAATTAGGTCACTTAATAACCCTACAATGGCCCCTAAGTGTTCAAGTGACAAAAGAGTCACTCGCCTCTCACTTTGAATCAAAAACTAGAAATGACTAAAGTCAGTGAGGAAGGCTTGTAGAAAGCTGAAATTTCTCAGGCCAAAATCTAGGCCTCTTGCGTCCAGCAGCTAGCCAAGCCGTGAATGAGAAGGAGAAGTTCCCGCAGGAAATGAAAGCACTGCTCTAGTGGCCACACGGAGGATGAGAAGGCAAAGCAAGCTGATTGCTGGCGAGAGAAAGCGTCAGAGTCTGGACAGAAGGTCAACCAGCAGCAGCACTTCCTTAAGTCAAAGCCTCGTCCAGAGCAAGGCCCAACTCTCCTCGATTCGAAGAAGGCTGAGAGAGGTGAGGAAGCTGCAGAAGAGATATCTGAAGCGTGCAGGGGTTGGTTCCTGAGGCCGAAGGAAAGAAACCATCTCCGTGACATCGAAGCACAAGGTGAGGCAGCAGGTGCTGATGTGGAAGTTGCAGCAAATTATCCAGAAGCTCCAGCTCAGGCCATTCACGGAGGCGGCTGCACTGAACAACACGTTCTCAGAGCAGATGAAACAGCCTTGCACTGGAAGAAGACGCCATCTTGAGGTTTCATAGCTGGAGAGGAGAAGTCAGTGCCTGGCTTCAAAGCTTCAAAGGACAGGCTGACTCTTTCATTAGGGGCCAGTGCAGCTGGTGACTTAAAGCCAATGCTCATTTACTGTTTCGAACATCCTAGGGCCCTTAAGAAAGATGCTAAATCTACTCTGCCTGTGCCCTAGAAATGGAACAAAGCCTGGATGACGGTGTATCTGTTGGTAACATAGTTGACTGAAAATTTTAAGCCCACTGTTGAGATCTGCTGCTCAGAAAAAGATTCCTCTCAAACTGTTACTGCTTATTAACAAATGCCCCTAGGGTACCTTGCAGACCGGAGCCTAAGCACCCCTCTTCTCCCCTTTGCACATGCTGAACCCTCTGCCTGGAACCTTGGTTCCCCAGCGCCCCCAGCACATCCATGCGTGCCCCTAGCCACCCGTGTTAGGAAACACTCCGCCTACCTCCTGTGTCTCTCCTGTGCTCCCCCATGACTGCCGCACTCGCAACACTCCTGATACGGATGGATGGGGATTTTCCCCCACATCAAGCACCTCTGTGACACCAGCTGGGTGTCCTACAATTTAACCCAATTCTGACACTAGCCATCTGGAGATAGCGTCAGATCCCACTGGCTGAAGCCTCAGTCCCACGAGACTGCCCCCTACTTCAATGCCAATGACATGCAGCAGGTCCCCAGGTGACCTACAACTTCTGTCGGACTTGTCTGCAAATCAGAGGTTGCCGGGAACTCCTCCCTTTTGGATGCAATTTTTTTTGCAAGAACAGCTCACAGAACTAAGGGAAGCACTCACAGTTCACAGTTTATGAAAGATGTTATAAGGGAAACGGAGAAACACTCAGATGAAGAGATGCAGAGGGTGAGGTCTGGGAGGGTCCTGAGTGCAGGGTCTTCAGTGCCCATGGACCTGGGGTGCGTCACCCTCCAGGCACTTGGATGCATCCACCACCCTGGAAGCTCTCCAAACCTCATACTGTTGGGACTTTGTGGCAGTTTCCTCACCTAGGCACGACCAATTATTAACTCCATTTCCAGCCCTTCTCCCGTCTCTGGAAAATGGCGGGGGGTGGGAGCTAAAAAATTCCAAGCTTCTGATCACGGTTTGGTCTTTCTGTTGACCAGCCCCCATCCAGGAACCTCCCCCTCCTCCACCAGAGTCACCTCATTAAAAGACCCTCCCGCCACCCAGGAAATGCCAAGGGACTTAGGAGCTCAGTGTCAGAAACCAGGGTCAAAGGCCAAATACTAGAACAAAAGGCGCCCCCAGTTGCCTTACCTTTTAGGGGACAACTAGCTCTCAGGAGGGAGGAGGTCCCAGGAGTCTCTGGTTTGCAGACAAGCCGGACAGAAGTTCTTTATTCCAAGAATTTGAGCAGAGCTGCAATTCTGCATGATTCGCCTTTTGGTAAATAACAGGTAGAACTAACCTCTGTTCATAATTTTTAGTTTATCAAAACAGAGTCTAAATCAAGCCCTATTTTTCACTATTTTCTTTGAACTTTGGTTTCTATGGTAACCAGATGACTTTGTGTGACTTCTCTGTACAACTTACCTCCTGGAAAGGACACCTCCCTGATGAATTTTTGTATAATTGCATGTCACCCCCACTGAGATGAAAAGCTCGTGAGTGCACTGTCCCCTCAGATCAATCCCAGCAGGAAACAAATGGCTCTCTCAAAACAGGGTGGTTCAAGGGCGCACGTTAAAAAGGACATCTTGGGAGGTGTGGGGAACTGGCTTAGGTCTGGGAATGGGGCGGCAGCTGACAGCCAGGTTCCTTGGCTGCAGACCTGGCATTTCCCTGCCTTAAACTGCCAGCCAGCACTTAGTAGGGCATCTCCTCCCAGTCCAGGGACCCCACAAGCAAGGAGCCAGCAACACGGCTGCCTTGCTGTCTCCGTGCCTCAGCCGTCATGGCTGGGAGCTGCTCCCTCTCTGGGATCCCATTCTTCTCACTGAGATGGGGAATTTAGGGCCAGGGCCATGCCCCCAACCTCACCCCCAGCCTGGGGAAGACAGCCCCCCAGAGCTCCTTGAGGACTCACCAATGCAGTGTCCTCTAGCCCGCTCCCGGGAGGGGGCTGTGATTCGGGGGTGGCCGAGTCAGTTGCAAACAGTACATCTTTTTCTACAGTTCCGTTTCCCTGAGCCTTTGATCTCGGTCCTGTACAGCAGACCAGGGATTTCAAGCAGTTTTACCTGATTAATTCTAAACCATCCTCATTCCAGCTTCAATTAGTCATTAACCACCCTCTCAGGGCTTAAGCCAAATGTAAATCCCTCGTGAGGGCACCTATGTCAAAAATTTCAGCCTTGTCTAGACTTTTCCCCCACCCGTCTGGTCTAGTAGTCCTGGAATCCACTTCCACATTGCCCCAGGCTCTGCACTTCTCTACCTGGGGGTGTTGTCTCCTCCTGGGAAGGACTTGCGCCTCATTGCCTGGGCTCTGCTGGTGTCGGCTCTCTTCTGGGGCTCGAGTGGTGAGAGGCGGTGGGTGGGTCCTATGCAGAACAGGCATCAGGTCATGAGGTGGCTTCCCTAGCAGCAGGTGTTGGCAGCATTTATAGCAGAGATTGGTTGGTTTCCTTGGGGGAGGGCGGGGGGAGGAGTGGAGGAGAAAGGAAGGGAGGGTAAAGAGGGGGAGAGAAGGGAGGGGATGGGGGAGAGGAAGGGGAGGGGAAGGGGCGCTGCCTCCGTGGACTGTGGGGCCCAGGGGAGTCTGCAGAATAAGCAGAAGCACAGAGTGCAGGGAGCTGCGTGGAGGTGGGGCTGAAGAGGAAGGGGTGGGTAGGGGCCAAGGGGCTGCTGAGGGCGGGCTGAAGATGGAATAAGGAGCCTGGAGACGGAGTAATTATAACCAGACTCCTGGTGCCATTTCAAAATCTGGTTCGTGCATTGTGGGCATGTGGAAATAGTGTCACTCCCAACTGCTGCTCCAAACAGACAACTCAGAAATAGAGAAAATCATTCCAGTACTATAGCCAACATAGAGACCCATCGCGCAAGCGGCATCAAGGCTGGCTGGCTGTGGGCTGTGGGTTCAGGGAACAGCAATCTCTCTGTGCCTTGCCGAGAGGGAGGTCCTGGGCTGTGACGAGACCCGCGGTCTGCTTGGCCCAGGGTTAGCCCTGAGGTGCTCTGACTACAAGCTCTTCCCCTAAAGTGTATCCCACTTTCATTTTTGTAAACTAAAAATATTTTATATTAACCTTCCTCCTTACAGAAAATAAAATACACCCATTTTAAGTGAACAGCTCGATGAGCTTTGAGAAATATGTACAACCACGTGACTCCCCCTGCAGTGGGGATACAGAACACTTCCGTGACCCCGGAAAGGTCTCACGCCTGTTCCTGGAGCCCCCCACAGACACTGTTCTGCTTTCTGTCCATAGACGAGGTTTATCTTTTCCAAAGTTTTATGTAAGTGAAATCACGCAGTGTTACACTGACTTGGCTTCTTTATTCAGCGTAATCTTTTCATTCATATCATTGTGTTTATCAGTGTTCTTTCTGCTGCTGGGCAAGCAGTATTTCATTGTCTGCATAGACAACTTTTTGCTTATCTGTTCCCATGTTGATGGACATTTGGGCTGTTTCCAGTTTTTGGCAATTTTTAATAAACTGCGGATTGAAGTTTATCTTTTCCCATATGGATATTCAATTTTTTCAGCACCATTTGTTGAAAAGACTACATTTTCTCCAATGGATTGCCTTATATTTTTGTGAAAGGTCAGCTTTCCTTGTATGTGTGAGTAATTTTTGGACGAGCTGTTTTGTTCTGTTACTCTATTTGTCTGATCGGGTGCCAACAAGCTATTGGAATTAGCACAGCTTTATAATCTATCTTGAAGTCAGGCAGCGTAAGTCCTTCGACTCTGTTTTTCTTTATCAAAGTTGCTTTGGAGGTTCTGGGTCCTTCACGTTTTCAGGGCTCTTAGGATCAGCCTGTCAATTTCTACACCCACATATAAGAGCCCTGCTTGCCACCTGATTGGGACTGCATCGGCTCTACAGAACAGTCTGGGGAGAGTTGACATTTTTGCCAATACAGAGTCTAACAACCCACGAATATGGCATATTTATCCATTTAGTTAGGTGTTTTTAAATTTCCCTGAGCTGTGTGTTACAGCTGCAGGATACAGGTCTTGCACGTTCTTTTATCAGATTTGTCTTGTGGATGAAGAATGTCCCTGCCATACCAGTAAACAAAGGATGCTGCAGCCATCAGGCCATCAGCCACTGCGGCCACCCCCAACTGTGCACCCAGAGGGGAGGGGATTCAGGATGGAGAAAAACAAGATACTGGCCCTAGAGAGCTAAGGTGCAGATCAAAGGAGTGGTCTCAAAGAGCCCTGACTCTTGCATCTTCCCACACATAGACAAGTGCTAAATTCATTAACTTGAGAGTGTCTGGTTTTTCTTTGATTAACTGTAATCTTCTAATGTTCCAACTACTTGGTTTTTTTTTCAACATTTTTATTGATTTATAATCATTTTATAATGTTGTGTCAAATTCCAGTGTAGAGCACAATTTTTCAGTTATACGTGAACATATATATATTCATTGTCACATTTTTTTTCTCTGTGAGCTACCATAAGATCTTGTGTACATTTCCCTGTGCTATACAGTATAATCTTGTTTATCTATTCTACAATTTTGAAATCCCATCTATCCCTTCCCCCCCCTGCCCCCTTGGCAACCACAAGTTTGTATTCTATGTCTATGAGTCTGTTTCTGTTTAGTATTTATGCTTTGTTTGTTTGTTTTTGTTTTTGTTTTTTAGATTCCACATATGAGCGATCTCATATGGTATTTTTCTTTCTCTTTCTGGTTTACTTCACTTAGAATGACATTCTCCAGGAGCATCCATGTTGCTGCAAATGGCGTTATGTAGTCGGTTTTTATGGCTGAGTAGTATTCCATTGTATAAATATACCACCTCTTCTTTATCCAGTCATCCGTTGATGGACATTTAAGCTGTCTCCATGTCTTGGCTATTGTAAATAATGCTGCTATGAACATTGGGGTGCAGGTGTCATCCTGAAGTAGAATTCCTTCCAGATATATTCCCAGGAGCGGGATTTCTGGGTCACATGGTAGGTCTATTCCTAGTCTTCTGAGGAATCTCCATACTGTTTTCTACAGTGGCTGCACCAAACTGCATTCCCACCAGCAGTGTAGGAGGGTTCTCTTTTCTCCACAGCCTCTTCAGCATTTGTCATTTGTGGACATTTGAATGATGGCCATTCTGACTGGTGTGAGGTGATACCTCAGTGTAGTTTTGATTTGCATTTCTCTGATAATTAGTGATATTGAGCATTTTTTCATCTGCCTATTGATCATTTGTATGTCTTCCTTGGAGAATTGCTTGTTTAGGTCTTTTGCCCATTTTTGGATTGGGTTGTTTGGTTGTTTCTTATTAAGTTGTGTGAGCTGCTTGTATATTCTGGAGATCAAGCCTTTGTTGGTTTCACTTGCAAAAATGTTCTCCCATTCCGTAGGTTGTCTTTTTGTTTTACTTATGGTTTCCTTTGCTGTGCAGAAGCTTGTAAGTTTCATTAGGTCCCATTTGTTTATTCTTGCTTTTATTTCTATTGCTTGAGTAGACTGTTCTAGGAGAACATTTTTGAGATGTATGTCAGATAATGTTTTGCCTATATTTTCTTCTAGGAGGTTTATTGTATCTTGTCTTATGTTTAAGTTGATTTTTGTGTATGGTGTAAGGGACTGTTCTAGCTTCATTGTTTTACATGCTGCTGTCCAGTTTTCCCAACACCATTTGCTGAAGAGACTCTTTTTATTCCATTGTATATTCTTGCCTCCTTTGTCAAAGATTAGTTGACCAAAAGTTTGTGGGTTCATTTCTGGGCTCTCTATTCTTTTCCATTGTTCTATATGTCTGTTTTTGTACCAATACCATGCTGTCTTGATGACTGTAGCTCTATAGTATTCTCTGAAGTCTGGGAGAGTTATTCCTCCAGCCTCTTTCTTTCTCTTCAGTAATGCTTTGGCAATTCTAGGTCTTTGATGGTTCCATATAAATTTTATTATGCTTTGTTCTAGTTCTGTGAAATATGTCTGGGGTAATTTGATAGGGATTGCATTAAATCTGTAGATTGCCTTGGGCAGTGTGACCATTTTAACAATATTGATTCTTCCAATCCAAGAGCATGGGATATCTTTCCATTTTTTAAAGTCTTCTTTGATTTCCTTCATCAATGGTTTATCGTTTTCTGTGTATAATCCTTTCACTTCCTTGGTTAGATTTATTCCCAGATATTTTATTACTTTGGGTGCTATTTTAAAGGGGATTGTTTCTTTACTTTCTTTTCCTGTTGATTTATCGTTAGTGTAAAGAAATGCAACTGATTTTTGAACGTTAATTTTGTAACCTGCTACCTTGCTGAATTCTTCAATCAGCTCTAGTAGCTTTTGTGTGGACCTTTTAGGGTTTTCTATATATAGTAAAATGTCATCAGCATATAATGACACTTTTACCTCTTCTTTTCCAATTTGGATCCCTTTTATTTCTTTCTCTTGCCTGATTGCTATGGCTAGGACTTCCAGGACTATGTTGAATAGGAGTGGTGATAGTGGGCATCCTTGTCTTGTCCCAGATTTTAGTGGGAAGCTTTTGAGTTTTTCACCATTGAGTACTATGCTGGCTGTAGGTTTGTCATATATAGCTTTTATTATGTTGAGATATGTTCCCTCTATACCCACTTTGGCAAGAGTTTTTATCATAAATGGGTGTTGAATTTTATCAAATGCTTTTTCTGCATCGATTGAGATGATCATGTGGTTTTTGTCCTTTCTCTTGTTGATGTGATGTATTACACTGATTGATTTGCATATGTTGAACCAGCCTTGTGTCCCTGGGATGAACCCCACTTGGTCATGATGTATAATCTTTTTTACGTGTTGTTGGATTCTATTTGCTAAAATTTTGGTGAGGATTTTGGCGTCTATGTTCATCAGTGATATTGGCCTATAATTCTCTTTTTTTGTAGTGTCTTTGCCTGGTTTTGGTATCATGGTGATGGTGGCTTCATAGAATGAGTTTGGGAGTTTTCCCTCCTTTTCAATCTTCTGGAAGAGTTTGAGAAGGACTGGTATGAGTTCTTCTTTGTATGTTTGGTAGAATTCCCCGGTGAAGCCATCTGGTCCTGGACTTTTATCTGTAGGGAGGTTTTTTTATTGCTATTTCGACTTCACTTCTAGTGATCGGTTTGTTCAAGTGGTCAGTTTCTTCTTGGTTCAGTCTTGGTGGGCTGTATGTTTCCAGGAACTTGTCCATCTCTTCTAGGTTATCTAGTTTGGTTCCATATAGTTTTTCATAATATTCTCATATGATATTCTGTATTTCTATTTTATTTGTTGTAATTTCTCCATTTTCCTTTCTTATTTTGCTAATTTGTGCTCTCTCTTTTTTCTTCTTTGTGAGTTTGGCCAGAGGTTTGTCAATTTTATTTACTTTTTCAAAAAACCAGCTTTTGGTTTGATTGATTTTTTTCTATGGTTTTTTAAATCTCTATTTTATTTATTTCCTCCCTGATCTTTATAATTTCCTTCCTTCTCCTGCCTTTTGGGGTTTTTTGTTCTTCTTTTTCTAGTTCTTTTAGTTGGTGGGTTAAATTGTTTATTTGAGATTGTTCTTCTTTTTTGAGGAAAGCCTGTATCGCTATAAACTTCCCTCTTAGCACTGCCTTCGCCGTGTCTCATAAATTTTGTGTGGTTGTGCTTTCATTGTCATTTGTCTCAAGGTATATTTTAATTTCAGCTTTGATTTCCTCATTGACCCATTGGTGTTTTAATAGCATATTGTTTAATCTCCATGCTTTCCTTTTTTTCTCCTTTGTTTCTCTGTTGTTGATTTCTAGTTCCATGGCATTGTGGTCAGTAAAGATGCTTGAGATAATTTCTATCTTCTTAAAATTGTTGAAGTTTCTTTTGTACCCAAGTACATGATCAATCCTAGAAAATGTCCCATGTGCACTTGAAAAGAATGTATGTCCTTTTTTTGGGGGGTGTAATGCTCTGAAAATATCCACCAAATCTAATTTTTCTATTGTATTATTTAGTTTCTCTGTTGCCTTATTTATTTTCTGTCTGGAAGATCTGTCTAGTGATGTTAATGCAGTGTTAAAATCTCCAACTATGATTGTATTCCCATCAATATCCCCCTTTATCCCTGTTAGTAATTGTTTTATGTATTTAGGTGCTCCTATATTGGGTGCATATATATTAACGAGTGTAATATCCTCATCTTGCATCACTCCTTTAATCATTATAAAATGTCCTTCTTTATCTTTCTTTATCGCCTTTGTTTTAAAGTCTATTTTGTCTGAAATCAGTACTGCAACACCTGCTTTTTTGGCTTTTTCAGTTGCATGGAATATCGTTCCCATCCTTTCACTCTCAATTTATATGTGTCCTTCTCCCTAAAGTGGGTCTCTTGTATGCAGCATATTGAAGGTTCTTGCTTTATTATCTAGTCTGCCACTCTGTGTCTTTTGACTGGAGCATTTAGTCCATTAACATTTACAGTAATTAATGATAGATGTGTGTTTATTGCCATTTTGAACTTACCTTTGCAGTTGAATTGGTATTTCCTCTTCATTCCTTTCTTCTTACTTTTGTGGTTTGGTAATTTTCCTTTGTATTATCATGGATTTTATTTAGTTTTTGTGACTCCCTTGTAAGTTTTCGGCTTGTGGTTACCCTTTTCTGTAAGTCTATTAGCCCATTACTATATCTCGAACCCATCCTACCGAAAACAAAAAATTTTAAAAAGAAAGAAAAAAAATACTCTATATTTTCTTGCTTCCCTATCCCACTCTTAATGATTTTGATGTCTTCTTTTACAATTTCATGTTTATTTTATTTGTAATTCATGAGTTATCACCTTTCCAGTTGTGAGTTTCTCATTTCTGTAGCATCCTGCTGCTTTTCTATTTACAGTAGACCTTTCAATATTTCTTTTAGCATGGGTTTAGTGTTGCTAAACTCTTTCAGTTTTTGCTTGTCTGTGAAATTCTTTATCTCTCCTTCTATCCTAAAGGATAGCCTTGCTGGATAAAGTATCCTAGGCTGCATCCTTTTTTCTCTCAGGACTTTGAATATATCTTGCCACTTCCTTCTGGCCTGTAGTGTTTGTGTAGAGAAATCAGCTGAGAGCCTTTTGGGGGTTCCCTTGTAACTTACTCTTTGCTTTTCTCTTGCTGCCTTTAGGATCATTTCTTTATCTTGACTCTGGCCATCTTGATTATGATATGTCTTGGTGTGGATCTGTTTGGGTTCTTCCTGTTTGGGACCCTTTGAACTTCCTGTACTTGGATATCTGATTCCTTCTTTAGGTTTGAGAAGTTTTCAGTCATGATTTCTTCAAATACTTTTTCAATCCCCTTTGTTCTTTCTTTCCCTTCTGGAACCCCTATTATGCGAAGATTGGCATGCTTTATATTATCCCATAGGTCCCTTATGTTGCTTTTATTTGTTTTTATTTGTTTATCTTGCAGTTGTTCTGATTGGGTGTTTTCTGTTGTCCTATCTTCTAGGTCACTAATTCGTTCCTCTGCATTATCTAGTCTGCTTTGCACAGCCTTTAGATCCATTCTCATCTCAGCCAATGAGTTTACCAATTCTACTTGTCTCTTCTTTATAGCTTCAATTTCATTTTTGAGATATTTTATATCTCTAAACACTATCTCTTTTAGTTCCTTCAACCCTTTGATCACTCCCTTTTTGAAATTTTGATCTAGTAGGCTATCGATGTCTATTTCATTGATTGTTCTGGGATTTCTCTTGTTCCTTTAATTGGGAATGGTTTCTCTGCTTCTTCTTCTTGCTCATATCTCTCTGGCACTGTGGCTTATGGAGTATCAGTTATCTATTGTGGTCCTTAAAGGAGTTTATTTATTTATCTATCTAATGCCTATGTAGGAATAGAACAGATTTTTGGCGTCTTTGTCTTTTGAAGAGGATAATGTTCTGTTGGAGTTCCGCAGGTGCTCTGGTTGGCTGAGTGGGTCTGTGGATGTGAATCTTGGTGTATCTGTGGGAGAGGGTGAGCTACAAGCATCCTACTCCTCCTCCATCTTGGCCTCGTCTCCAACTACCTGGTTTTTGTTGCAAAAACTCCCATATATCCTGGGTCCTCCCTCACTTCTTCAGAACAAACCCTCAGAGCTGTCTGAGAACCTGTCTCCTGGGCTTAAGTTCTAAATAAGTCTGCTGAATAAAATATAATTCTCAATTTTAGGTTGTATATTTTTTTCCAGTCAGTAATCTCTAAGTATTCCATCTTTTCTTAATGCTAGGTGATACTGTTTTTAATTTTACCTGCTGATTGTTCATTGCTAGTGTATAGAAACATAACTGAGCTTTGATTATTGATTTTGTATTCTTCAACCTCGCTGAACTCACTTAATTTTTTTTTAAAACTCACTTAATTTTAAGAGCCTTTTTGGTGGATTCCATCAGATTTTCTATATAGATGATTATTTCATCTCTGGATAGAATAAATGTTATGACTTCTTTTCTAATTTGAATGACTTTTATTATCATTTTTTTCTTGCCATATTCAACTGCCTAGA